>NW_027045348.1:0-346489 GCF_963576615.1 Watersipora subatra | reverse complement strand
CAATAAGCTAATTAGCTCAATTGGAGCATTTCTAGCATGTTTAGTTGAAATTGGAAATTTGCATTTTTCACTTTTGTCAGACAATTGCAATATTCTCCCAATAAGCTAATTAGCTCAATTGGAGCATTTCTAGCATGTTTGGTTGATATTGGAAATTTACATTTTTCAGTTTTGTCAGACGTTTGTAAAATTCTTACAGTAGGCTTATTTGCGTAATTTGAGCATTTCTAGCATGTTTGGTTGAAATTGGAAATTTGCATTTTTCAGTTTTGTCAGACAATTGCAATATTCTCACAATAAGCTAATTAGCTCAATTGGAGCATTTCTAGCATGTTTGGTTGAAATTGGAAATTTACATTTTTCAGTTTTGTCAGACGTTTGTAATATTCTCACAATAAGCTAATTAGCTCAATTGGAGCATTTCTAGCATGTTTGGTTGAAATTGGAAATTTACATTTTTCACTTTTGTCAGACAATTGCAATATTCTCACAATAAGCTAATTAGCTCAATTGGAGCATTTCTAGCATGTTTGGTTGAAATTGGAAATTTACATTTTTCAGTTTTGTCAGACGTTTGTAATATTCTCACAATAAGCTAATTAGCTCAATTGGAGCATTTCTAGCATGTTTAGTTGAAATTGGAAATTTACATTTTTCAGTTTTGTCAGACGTTTGTAATATTCTCACAATAAGCTAATTAGCTCAATTGGAGCATTTCTAGCATGTTTAGTTGAAATTGGAAATTTGCATTTTTCACTTTTGTCAGACAATTGCAATATTCTCCCAATAAGCTAATTAGCTCGATTGGAGCATTTCTAGCATGTTTGGTTGAAATTGGAAATTTACATTTTTCAGTTTTGTCAGACGTTTGTAAAATTCTTACAGTAGGCTTATTTGCGCAATTTGAGCATTTCTAGCATGTTTGGTTGAAATTGAAAATTTACATTTTTCAGTTTTGTCAGACGTTTGTAATATTCTCACAATAAGCTAACTAGCTCAATTGGAGCATTTCTAGCATGTTTGGTTGAAATTGAAAATTTACATTTTTCAGTTTTGTCAGACGTTTGTAATATTCTCACAATAAGCTAATTAGCTCAATTGGAGCATTTCTAGCATGTTTAGTTGAAATTGGAAATTTACATTTTTCAGTTTTGTCAGACGTTTGTAATATTCTCACAATAAGCTAATTAGCTCAATTGGAGCATTTCTAGCATGTTTGGTTGAATTTGGAAAATTACATTTTTCAGTTTTGTTAGACGTTTGTAATATTCTCACAATAAGCTAATTAGCTCAATTGGAGCATTTCTAGCATGTTTGGTTGAAATTGGAAATTTACATTTTTCAGTTTTGTCAGACGTTTGTAATATTCTCACAATAAGCTAATTAGCTCAATTGGAGCATTTCTAGCATGTTTGGTTGAAATTGGAAATTTACATTTTTCACTTTTGTCAGACCTTTGTAATATTCTCACAATAAGCTAATTAGCTCAATTGGAGCATTTCTAGCATGTTTGGTTGAAATTGAAAATTTACATTTTTCACTTTTGTCAGACAATTGCAATATTCTCACAATAAGCTAATTAGCTCAATTGGAGCATTTCTAGCATGTTTAGTCGAAATTAGAATTTTACATTTTTCAGTTTTGTCAGACGTTTGTAAAATTCTTACAGTAGGCTTATTTGCGCAATTTGAGCATTTCTAGCATGTTTGGTTGAAATTGGAAATTTACATTTTTCAGTTTTGTCAGACGTTTGTAATATTCTCACAATAAGCTAATTAGCTCAATTGGAGCATTTCTAGCATGTTTGGTTGAAATTGGAAATTTACATTTTTCAGTTTTGTCAGACGTTTGTAATATTCTCACAATAAGCTAATTAGCTCAATTGGAGCATTTCTAGCATGTTTGGTTGAAATTGGAAATTTACATTTTTCAGTTTTGTCAGACATTTGTAATATTCTCACAATAAGCTAATTAGCTCAATTGGAGCATTTCTAGCATGTTTGGTTGAAATTGGAAAATTACATTTTTCAGTTTTGTCAGACGTTTGTAATATTCTCACAATAAGCTAATTAGCTCAATTGGAGCATTTCTAGCATGTTTGGTTGAAATTTGAAATTTACAATTTTCAGTTTTGTCAGACGTTTGTAATATTCTCACAATAAGCTAATTAGCTCAATTGGAGCATTTCTAGCATGTTTGGTTGAAATTGGAAATTTACATTTTTAAGTTTTGTCAGACGTTTGTAATATTCTCACAATAAGCTAATTAGCTCAATTGGAGCATTTCTAGCATGTTTGGTTGAAATTGGAAATTTACATTTTTCACTCTTGTCAGACCTTTGTAATATTCTCACAATAAGCTAATTAGCTCAATTGGAGCATTTCTAGCATGTTTGGTTGAAATTGGAAATTTACATTTTTCACTTTTGTCAGACAATTGCAATATTCTCACAATAAGCTAATTAGCTCAATTGGAGCATTTCTAGCATGTTTGGTTGAAATTGGAAATTTACATTTTTCACTTTTGTCAGACCTTTGTAATATTCTCACAATAAGCTAATTAGCTCAATTGGAGCATTTCTAGCATGTTTGGTTGAAATTGGAAATTTACATTTTTCACTTTTGTCAGACAATTGCAATATTCTCACAATAAGCTAATTAGCTCAATTGGAGCATTTCTAGCATGATTGGTTGAAATTGGAAATTTACATTTTTCACTTTTGTCAGACAATTGCAATATTTTCACAATAAGCTAATTAGCTCAATTGGAGCATTTCTAGCATGTTTAGTTGAAATTAGAATTTTACATTTTTCAGTTTTGTCAGACGTTTGTAATAATCTCACAATAAGCTAATTAGCTCAATTGGAGCATTTCTAGCATGTTTGGTTGAAATTGGAAATTTACATTTTTCAGTTTTGTCAGACGTTTGTAATATTCTCACAATAAGCTAATTAGCTCAATTGGAGCATTTCTAGCATGTTTGGTTGAAATTAGAAATTTACATTTTTCAGTTTTGTCAGACGTTTGTAAAATTTTTACAGTAGGCTTATTTGCGCAATTTGAGCATTTCTAGCATGTTTGGTTGAAATTGGAAATTTATATTTTTCACTTTTGTCAGACGTTTGTAATATTCTCACAATAAGCTAATTAGCTCAATTGGAGCATTTCTAGCATGTTTGGTTGAAATTGGAAATTTACATTTTTCAGTTTTGTCAGACGTTTGTAATATTCTCACAATAAGCTAATTAGCTCAATTGGAGCATTTCTAGCATGTTTGGTTGAAATTGGAAATTTACATTTTTCAGTTTTGTCAGACGTTTGTAATATTCTCACAATAAGCTAATTAGCTCAATTGGAGCATTTCTAGCATGTTTGGTTGAAATTGGAAATTTACATTTTTCAGTTTTGTCAGACATTTGTAATATTCTCACAATAAGCTAATTAGCTCAATTGGAGCATTTCTAGCATGTTTGGTTGAAATTGGAAAATTACATTTTTCAGTTTTGACTGACGTTTGTAATATTCTCACAATAAGCTAATTAGCTCAATTGGAGCATTTCTAGCATGTTTGGTTGAAATTTGAAATTTACATTTTTCAGTTTTGTCAGACGTTTGTAATATTCTCACAATAAGCTAATTAGCTCAATTGGAGCATTTCTAGCATGTTTGGTTGAAATTGGAAATTTACATTTTTAAGTTTTGTCAGACGTTTGTAATATTCTCACAATAAGCTAATTAGCTCAATTGGAGCATTTCTAGCATGTTTGGTTGAAATTGGAAATTTACATTTTTCACTTTTGTCAGACCTTTGTAATATTCTCACAATAAGCTAATTAGCTCAATTGGAGCATTTCTAGCATGTTTGGTTGAAATTGGAAATTTACATTTTTCACTTTTGTCAGACAATTGCAATATTCTCACAATAAGCTAATTAGCTCAATTGGAGCATTTCTAGCATGTTTGGTTGAAATTAGAAATTTACATTTTTCACTTTTGTCAGACCTTTGTAATATTCTCACAATAAGCTAATTAGCTCAATTGGAGCATTTCTAGCATGTTTGGTTGAAATTGGAAATTTACATTTTTCACTTTTGTCAGACAATTGCAATATTCTCACAATAAGCTAATTAGCTCAATTGGAGCATTTCTAGCATGTTTGGTTGAAATTGGAAATTTACATTTTTCACTTTTGTCAGACAATTGCAATATTCTCACAATAAGCTAATTAGCTCAATTGGAGCATTTCTAGCATGTTTAGTTGAAATTAGAATTTTACATTTTTCAGTTTTGTCAGACGTTTGTAATATTCTCACAATAAGCTAATTAGCTCAATTGGAGCATTTCTAGCATGTTTGGTTGAAATTGGAAATTTACATTTTTCAGTTTTGTCAGACGTTTGTAATATTCTCACAATAAGCTAATTAGCTCAATTGGAGCATTTCTAGCATGTTTGGTTGAAATTAGAAATTTACATTTTTCAGTTTTGTCAGACGTTTGTAAAATTCTTACAGTAGGCTTATTTGCGCAATTTGAGCATTTCTAGCATGTTTGGTTGAAATTCGAAATTTACATTTTTCACTTTTGTCAGACGTTTGTAATATTCTCACAATAAGCTAATTAGCTCAAATGGAGCATTTCTAGCATGTTTGGTTGAAATTGGAAATTTACATTTTTCAGTTTTGTCAGACGTTTGTAATATTCTCACAATAAGCTAATTAGCTCAATTGGAGCATTTCTAGCATGTTTGGTTGAAATTGGAAATTTACATTTTTCAGTTTTGTCAGACGTTTGTAATATTCTCACAATAAGCTAATTAGCTCAATTGGAGCATTTCTAGCATGTTTGGTTGAAATTGGAAATTTACATTTTTCAGTTTTGTCAGACATTTGTAATATTCTCACAATAAGCTAATTAGCTCAATTGGAGCATTTCTAGCATGTTTGGTTGAAATTGGAAAATTACATTTTTCAGTTTTGTCAGACGTTTGTAATATTCTCACAATAAGCTAATTAGCTCAATTGGAGCATTTCTAGCATGTTTGGTTGAAATTTGAAATTTACATTTTTCAGGTTTGTCAGACGTTTGTAATATTCTCACAATAAGCTAATTAGCTCAATTGGAGCATTTCTAGCATGTTTGGTTGAAATTGGAAATTTACATTTTTAAGTTTTGTCAGACGTTTGTAATATTCTCACAATAAGCTAATTAGCTCAATTGGAGCATTTCTAGCATGTTTGGTTGAAAATGGAAATTTACATTTTTAAGTTTTGTCAGACGTTTGTAATATTCTCACAATAAGCTAATTAGCTCAATTGGAGCATTTCTAGCATGTTTGGTTGAAATTGGAAATTTACATTTTTCACTTTTGTCAGACATTTGTAATATTCTCACAATAAGCTAATTAGCTCAATTGGAGCATTTCTAGCATGTTTGGTTGAAATTGGAAATTTACATTTTTCACTTTTGTCAGACAATTGCAATATTCTCACAATAAGCTAATTAGCTCAATTGGAGCATTTCTAGCATGTTTGGTTGAAAATGGAAATTTACATTTTTAAGTTTTGTCAGACGTTTGTAATATTCTCACAATAAGCTAATTAGCTCAATTGGAGCATTTCTAGCATGTTTGGTTGAAATTGGAAATTTACATTTTTCACTTTTGTCAGACCTTTGTAATATTCTCACAATAAGCTAATTAGCTCAATTGGAGCATTTCTAGCATGTTTGGTTGAAATTGGAAATTTACATTTTTCACTTTTGTCAGACAATTGCAATATTCTCACAATAAGCTAGTTAGCTCAATTGGAGCATTTCTAGAATGTTTGGTTGAAATTGGAAATTTACATTTTTCACTTTTGTCAGACAATTGCAATATTCTCACAATAAGCTAATTAGCTCAATTGGAGCATTTCTAGCATGTTTAGTCGAAATTAGAATTTTACATTTTTCAGTTTTGTCAGACGTTTGTAATATTCTCACAATAAGCTAATTAGCTCAATTGGAGCATTTCTAGCATGTTTGGTTGAAATTGGAAATTTACATTTTTCAGTTTTGTCAGACGTTTGTAATATTCTCACAATAAGCTAATTAGCTCAATTGGAGCATTTCTAGCATGTTTGGTTGAAATTAGAAATTTACATTTTTCAGTTTTGTCAGACGTTTGTAAAATTTTTACAGTAGGCTTATTTGCGCAATTTGAGCATTTCTAGCATGTTTGGTTGAAATTGGAAATTTACATTTTTCAGTTTTTTCAGACGTTTGTAATATTCTCACAATAAGCTAATTAGCTCAATTGGAGCATTTCTAGCATGTTTGGTTGAAATTGGAAATTTACATTTTTCAGTTTTGTCAGACGTTTGTAATATTCTCACAATAAGCTAATTAGCTCAATTGGAGCATTTCTAGCATGTTTAGTTGAAATTGGAAATTTGCATTTTTCACTTTTGTCAGACAATTGCAATATTCTCCCAATAAGCTAATTAGCTCAATTGGAGCATTTCTAGCATGTTTGGTTGATATTGGAAATTTACATTTTTCAGTTTTGTCAGACGTTTGTAAAATTCTTACAGTAGGCTTATTTGCGCAATTTGAGCATTTCTAGCATGTTTGGTTGAAATTGGAAATTTGCATTTTTCAGTTTTGTCAGACAATTGCAATATTCTCACAATAAGCTAATTAGCTCAATTGGAGCATTTCTAGCATGTTTGGTTGAAATTGGAAATTTACATTTTTCAGTTTTGTCAGACGTTTGTAATATTCTCACAATAAGCTAATTAGCTCAATTGGAGCATTTCTAGCATGTTTGGTTGAAATTGGAAATTTACATTTTTCACTTTTGTCAGACAATTGCAATATTCTCACAATAAGCTAATTAGCTCAATTGGAGCATTTCTAGCATGTTTGGTTGAAATTGGAAATTTACATTTTTCAGTTTTGTCAGACGTTTGTAATATTCTCACAATAAGCTAATTAGCTCAATTGGAGCATTTCTAGCATGTTTAGTTGAAATTGGAAATTTACATTTTTCAGTTTTGTCAGACGTTTGTAATATTCTCACAATAAGCTAATTAGCTCAATTGGAGCATTTCTAGCATGTTTAGTTGAAATTGGAAATTTGCATTTTTCACTTTTGTCAGACAATTGCAATATTCTCCCAATAAGCTAATTAGCTCAATTGGAGCATTTCTAGCATGTTTGGTTGAAATTGGAAATTTACATTTTTCAGTTTTGTCAGACGTTTGTAAAATTCTTACAGTAGGCTTATTTGCGCAATTTGAGCATTTCTAGCATGTTTGGTTGAAATTGAAAATTTACATTTTTCAGTTTTGTCAGACGTTTGTAATATTCTCACAATAAGCTAACTAGCTCAATTGGAGCATTTCTAGCATGTTTGGTTGAAATTGAAAATTTACATTTTTCAGTTTTGTCAGACGTTTGTAATATTCTCACAATAAGCTAATTAGCTCAATTGGAGCATTTCTAGCATGTTTAGTTGAAATTGGAAATTTACATTTTTCAGTTTTGTCAGACGTTTGTAATATTCTCACAATAAGCTAATTAGCTCAATTGGAGCATTTCTAGCATGTTTGGTTGAATTTGGAAAATTACATTTTTCAGTTTTGTCAGACGTTTGTAATATTCTCACAATAAGCTAATTAGCTCAATTGGAGCATTTCTAGCATGTTTGGTTGAAATTGGAAATTTACATTTTTCAGTTTTGTCAGACGTTTGTAATATTCTCACAATAAGCTTATTAGCTCAATTGGAGCATTTCTAGCATGTTTGGTTGAAATTGGAAATTTACATTTTTCACTTTTGTCAGACCTTTGTAATATTCTCACAATAAGCTAATTAGCTCAATTGGAGCATTTCTAGCATGTTTGGTTGAAATTGGAAATTTACATTTTTCACTTTTGTCAGACAATTGCAATATTCTCACAATAAGCTAATTAGCTCAATTGGAGCATTTCTAGCATGTTTAGTCGAAATTAGAATTTTACATTTTTCAGTTTTGTCAGACGTTTGTAAAATTCTTACAGTAGGCTTATTTGCGCAATTTGAGCATTTCTAGCATGTTTGGTTGAAATTGGAAATTTACATTTTTCAGTTTTGTCAGACGTTTGTAATAATCTCACAATAAGCTAATTAGCTCAATTGGAGCATTTCTAGCATGTTTGGTTGAAATTGGAAATTTACATTTTTCAGTTTTGTCAGACGTTTGTAATATTCTCACAATAAGCTAATTAGCTCAATTGGAGCATTTCTAGCATGTTTGGTTGAAATTGGAAATTTACATTTTTCAGTTTTGTCAGACATTTGTAATATTCTCACAATAAGCTAATTAGCTCAATTGGAGCATTTCTAGCATGTTTGGTTGAAATTGGAAAATTACATTTTTCAGTTTTGTCAGACGTTTGTAATATTCTCACAATAAGCTAATTAGCTCAATTGGAGCATTTCTAGCATGTTTGGTTGAAATTTGAAATTTACAATTTTCAGTTTTGTCAGACGTTTGTAATATTCTCACAATAAGCTAATTAGCTCAATTGGAGCATTTCTAGCATGTTTGGTTGAAATTGGAAATTTACATTTTTAAGTTTTGTCAGACGTTTGTAATATTCTCACAATAAGCTAATTAGCTCAATTGGAGCATTTCTAGCATGTTTGGTTGAAATTGGAAATTTACATTTTTCACTTTTGTCAGACCTTTGTAATATTCTCACAATAAGCTAATTAGCTCAATTGGAGCATTTCTAGCATGTTTGGTTGAAATTGGAAATTTACATTTTTCACTTTTGTCAGACAATTGCAATATTCTCACAATAAGCTAATTAGCTCAATTGGAGCATTTCTAGCATGTTTGGTTGAAATTGGAAATTTACATTTTTCACTTTTGTCAGACCTTTGTAATATTCTCACAATAAGCTAATTAGCTCAATTGGAGCATTTCTAGCATGTTTGGTTGAAATTGGAAATTTACATTTTTCACTTTTGTCAGACAATTGCAATATTCTCACAATAAGCTAATTAGCTCAATTGGAGCATTTCTAGCATGTTTGGTTGAAATTGGAAATTTACATTTTTCACTTTTGTCAGACCTTTGTAATATTCTCACAATAAGCTAATTAGCTCAATTGGAGCATTTCTAGCATGTTTGGTTGAAATTGGAAATTTACATTTTTCACTTTTGTCAGACAATTGCAATATTCTCACAATAAGCTAGTTAGCTCAATTGGAGCATTTCTAGAATGTTTGGTTGAAATTGGAAATTTACATTTTTCACTTTTGTCAGACAATTGCAATATTCTCACAATAAGCTAATTAGCTCAATTGGAGCATTTCTAGCATGTTTAGTCGAAATTAGAATTTTACATTTTTCAGTTTTGTCAGACGTTTGTAATATTCTCACAATAAGCTAATTAGCTCAATTGGAGCATTTCTAGCATGTTTGGTTGAAATTGGAAATTTACATTTTTCAGTTTTGTCAGACGTTTGTAATATTCTCACAATAAGCTAATTAGCTCAATTGGAGCATTTCTAGCATGTTTGGTTGAAATTAGAAATTTACATTTTTCAGTTTTGTCAGACGTTTGTAAAATTTTTACAGTAGGCTTATTTGCGCAATTTGAGCATTTCTAGCATGTTTGGTTGAAATTGGAAATTTACATTTTTCAGTTTTGTCAGACGTTTGTAATATTCTCACAATAAGCTAATTAGCTCAATTGGAGCATTTCTAGCATGTTTAGTTGAAATTGGAAATTTGCATTTTTCAGTTTTGTCAGACAATTGCAATATTCTCACAATATGCTAATTAGCTCAATTGGAGCATTTCTAGCATGTTTGGTTGAAATTGGAAATTTACATTTTTCAGTTTTGTCAGACGTTTGTAATATTCTCACAATAAGCTAATTAGCTCAATTGGAGCATTTCTAGCATGTTTAGTTGAAATTGGAAATTTGCATTTTTCACTTTTGTCAGACAATTGCAATATTCTCCCAATAAGCTAATTAGCTCAATTGGAGCATTTCTAGCATGTTTGGTTGATATTGGAAATTTACATTTTTCAGTTTTGTCAGACGTTTGTAAAATTCTTACAGTAGGCTTATTTGCGCAATTTGAGCATTTCTAGCATGTTTGGTTGAAATTGGAAATTTGCATTTTTCAGTTTTGTCAGACAATTGCAATATTCTCACAATAAGCTAATTAGCTCAATTGGAGCATTTCTAGCATGTTTGGTTGAAATTGGAAATTTACATTTTTCAGTTTTGTCAGACGTTTGTAATATTCTCACAATAAGCTAATTAGCTCAATTGGAGCATTTCTAGCATGTTTGGTTGAAATTGGAAATTTACATTTTTCACTTTTGTCAGACAATTGCAATATTCTCACAATAAGCTAATTAGCTCAATTGGAGCATTTCTAGCATGTTTGGTTGAAATTGGAAATTTACATTTTTCAGTTTTGTCAGACGTTTGTAATATTCTCACAATAAGCTAATTAGCTCAATTGGAGCATTTCTAGCATGTTTAGTTGAAATTGGAAATTTACATTTTTCAGTTTTGTCAGACGTTTGTAATATTCTCACAATAAGCTAATTAGCTCAATTGGAGCATTTCTAGCATGTTTAGTTGAAATTGGAAATTTGCATTTTTCACTTTTGTCAGACAATTGCAATATTCTCCCAATAAGCTAATTAGCTCAATTGGAGCATTTCTAGCATGTTTGGTTGAAATTGGAAATTTACATTTTTCAGTTTTGTCAGACGTTTGTAAAATTCTTACAGTAGGCTTATTTGCGCAATTTGAGCATTTCTAGCATGTTTGGTTGAAATTGAAAATTTACATTTTTCAGTTTTGTCAGACGTTTGTAATATTCTCACAATAAGCTAACTAGCTCAATTGGAGCATTTCTAGCATGTTTGGTTGAAATTGAAAATTTACATTTTTCAGTTTTGTCAGACGTTTGTAATATTCTCACAATAAGCTAATTAGCTCAATTGGAGCATTTCTAGCATGTTTAGTTGAAATTGGAAATTTACATTTTTCAGTTTTGTCAGACGTTTGTAATATTCTCACAATAAGCTAATTAGCTCAATTGGAGCATTTCTAGCATGTTTGGTTGAATTTGGAAAATTACATTTTTCAGTTTTGTCAGACGTTTGTAATATTCTCACAATAAGCTAATTAGCTCAATTGGAGCATTTCTAGCATGTTTGGTTGAAATTGGAAATTTACATTTTTCAGTTTTGTCAGACGTTTGTAATATTCTCACAATAAGCTTATTAGCTCAATTGGAGCATTTCTAGCATGTTTGGTTGAAATTGGAAATTTACATTTTTCACTTTTGTCAGACCTTTGTAATATTCTCACAATAAGCTAATTAGCTCAATTGGAGCATTTCTAGCATGTTTGGTTGAAATTGGAAATTTACATTTTTCACTTTTGTCAGACAATTGCAATATTCTCACAATAAGCTAATTAGCTCAATTGGAGCATTTCTAGCATGTTTAGTCGAAATTAGAATTTTACATTTTTCAGTTTTGTCAGACGTTTGTAAAATTCTTACAGTAGGCTTATTTGCGCAATTTGAGCATTTCTAGCATGTTTGGTTGAAATTGGAAATTTACATTTTTCAGTTTTGTCAGACGTTTGTAATAATCTCACAATAAGCTAATTAGCTCAATTGGAGCATTTCTAGCATGTTTGGTTGAAATTGGAAATTTACATTTTTCAGTTTTGTCAGACGTTTGTAATATTCTCACAATAAGCTAATTAGCTCAATTGGAGCATTTCTAGCATGTTTGGTTGAAATTGGAAATTTACATTTTTCAGTTTTGTCAGACATTTGTAATATTCTCACAATAAGCTAATTAGCTCAATTGGAGCATTTCTAGCATGTTTGGTTGAAATTGGAAAATTACATTTTTCAGTTTTGTCAGACGTTTGTAATATTCTCACAATAAGCTAATTAGCTCAATTGGAGCATTTCTAGCATGTTTGGTTGAAATTGGAAATTTACATTTTTCAGTTTTGTCAGACGTTTGTAATATTCTCACAATAAGCTAATTAGCTCAATTGGAGCATTTCTAGCATGTTTGGTTGAAATTGGAAATTTACATTTTTAAGTTTTGTCAGACGTTTGTAATATTCTCACAATAAGCTAATTAGCTCAATTGGAGCATTTCTAGCATGTTTGGTTGAAATTGGAAATTTACATTTTTCACTTTTGTCAGACCTTTGTAATATTCTCACAATAAGCTAATTAGCTCAATTGGAGCATTTCTAGCATGTTTGGTTGAAATTGGAAATTTACATTTTTCACTTTTGTCAGACAATTGCAATATTCTCACAATAAGCTAATTAGCTCAATTGGAGCATTTCTAGCATGTTTGGTTGAAATTGGAAATTTACATTTTTCACTTTTGTCAGACCTTTGTAATATTCTCACAATAAGCTAATTAGCTCAATTGGAGCATTTCTAGCATGTTTGGTTGAAATTGGAAATTTACATTTTTCACTTTTGTCAGACAATTGCAATATTCTCACAATAAGCTAATTAGCTCAATTGGAGCATTTCTAGCATGTTTGGTTGAAATTGGAAATTTACATTTTTCACTTTTGTCAGACAATTGCAATATTCTCACAATAAGCTAATTAGCTCAATTGGAGCATTTCTAGCATGTTTAGTTGAAATTAGAATTTTACATTTTTCAGTTTTGTCAGACGTTTGTTATATTCTCACAATAAGCTAATTAGCTCAATTGGAGCATTTCTAGCATGTTTGGTTGAAATTGGAAATTTACATTTTTCACTTTTGTCAGACAATTGCAATATTCTCACAATAAGCTAATTAGCTCAATTGGAGCATTTCTAGCATGTTTGGTTGAAATTGGAAATTTACATTTTTCACTTTTGTCAGACCTTTGTAATATTCTCACAATAAGCTAATTAGCTCAATTGGAGCATTTCTAGCATGTTTGGTTGAAATTGGAAATTTACATTTTTCACTTTTGTCAGACGTTTGTAATATTCTCACAATAAGCTAATTAGCTCAATTGGAGCATTTCTAGCATGTTTGGTTGAAATTGGAAATTTACATTTTTCACTTTTGTCAGACCTTTGTAATATTCTCACAATAAGCTAATTAGCTCAATTGGAGCATTTCTAGCATGTTTGGTTGAAATTGGAAATTTACATTTTTCACTTTTGTCAGACAATTGCAATATTCTCACAATAAGCTAATTAGCTCAATTGGAGCATTTCTAGCATGTTTGGTTGAAATTGGAAATTTACATTTTTCACTTTTGTCAGACCTTTGTAATATTCTCACAATAAGCTAATTAGCTCAATTGGAGCATTTCTAGCATGTTTGGTTGAAATTGGAAATTTACATTTTTCACTTTTGTCAGACAATTGCAATATTCTCACAATAAGCTAATTAGCTCAATTGGAGCATTTCTAGCATGTTTGGTTGAAATTGGAAATTTACATTTTTCACTTTTGTCAGACCTTTGTAATATTCTCACAATAAGCTAATTAGCTCAATTGGAGCATTTCTAGCATGTTTGGTTGAAATTGGAAATTTACATTTTTCACTTTTGTCAGACAATTGCAATATTCTCACAATAAGCTAGTTAGCTCAATTGGAGCATTTCTAGAATGTTTGGTTGAAATTGGAAATTTACATTTTTCACTTTTGTCAGACAATTGCAATATTCTCACAATAAGCTAATTAGCTCAATTGGAGCATTTCTAGCATGTTTAGTCGAAATTAGAATTTTACATTTTTCAGTTTTGTCAGACGTTTGTAATATTCTCACAATAAGCTAATTAGCTCAATTGGAGCATTTCTAGCATGTTTGGTTGAAATTGGAAATTTACATTTTTCAGTTTTGTCAGACGTTTGTAATATTCTCACAATAAGCTAATTAGCTCAATTGGAGCATTTCTAGCATGTTTGGTTGAAATTAGAAATTTACATTTTTCAGTTTTGTCAGACGTTTGTAAAATTTTTACAGTAGGCTTATTTGCGCAATTTGAGCATTTCTAGCATGTTTGGTTGAAATTGGAAATTTACATTTTTCAGTTTTGTCAGACGTTTGTAATATTCTCACAATAAGCTAATTAGCTCAATTGGAGCATTTCTAGCATGTTTAGTTGAAATTGGAAATTTGCATTTTTCAGTTTTGTCAGACAATTGCAATATTCTCACAATATGCTAATTAGCTCAATTGGAGCATTTCTAGCATGTTTGGTTGAAATTGGAAATTTACATTTTTCAGTTTTGTCAGACGTTTGTAATATTCTCACAATAAGCTAATTAGCTCAATTGGAGCATTTCTAGCATGTTTAGTTGAAATTGGAAATTTGCATTTTTCACTTTTGTCAGACAATTGCAATATTCTCCCAATAAGCTAATTAGCTCAATTGGAGCATTTCTAGCATGTTTGGTTGATATTGGAAATTTACATTTTTCAGTTTTGTCAGACGTTTGTAAAATTCTTACAGTAGGCTTATTTGCGCAATTTGAGCATTTCTAGCATGTTTGGTTGAAATTGGAAATTTGCATTTTTCAGTTTTGTCAGACAATTGCAATATTCTCACAATAAGCTAATTAGCTCAATTGGAGCATTTCTAGCATGTTTGGTTGAAATTGGAAATTTACATTTTTCAGTTTTGTCAGACGTTTGTAATATTCTCACAATAAGCTAATTAGCTCAATTGGAGCATTTCTAGCATGTTTGGTTGAAATTGGAAATTTACATTTTTCACTTTTGTCAGACAATTGCAATATTCTCACAATAAGCTAATTAGCTCAATTGGAGCATTTCTAGCATGTTTGGTTGAAATTGGAAATTTACATTTTTCAGTTTTGTCAGACGTTTGTAATATTCTCACAATAAGCTAATTAGCTCAATTGGAGCATTTCTAGCATGTTTAGTTGAAATTGGAAATTTACATTTTTCAGTTTTGTCAGACGTTTGTAATATTCTCACAATAAGCTAATTAGCTCAATTGGAGCATTTCTAGCATGTTTAGTTGAAATTGGAAATTTGCATTTTTCACTTTTGTCAGACAATTGCAATATTCTCCCAATAAGCTAATTAGCTCAATTGGAGCATTTCTAGCATGTTTGGTTGAAATTGGAAATTTACATTTTTCAGTTTTGTCAGACGTTTGTAAAATTCTTACAGTAGGCTTATTTGCGCAATTTGAGCATTTCTAGCATGTTTGGTTGAAATTGAAAATTTACATTTTTCAGTTTTGTCAGACGTTTGTAATATTCTCACAATAAGCTAACTAGCTCAATTGGAGCATTTCTAGCATGTTTGGTTGAAATTGAAAATTTACATTTTTCAGTTTTGTCAGACGTTTGTAATATTCTCACAATAAGCTAATTAGCTCAATTGGAGCATTTCTAGCATGTTTAGTTGAAATTGGAAATTTACATTTTTCAGTTTTGTCAGACGTTTGTAATATTCTCACAATAAGCTAATTAGCTCAATTGGAGCATTTCTAGCATGTTTGGTTGAATTTGGAAAATTACATTTTTCAGTTTTGTCAGACGTTTGTAATATTCTCACAATAAGCTAATTAGCTCAATTGGAGCATTTCTAGCATGTTTGGTTGAAATTGGAAATTTACATTTTTCAGTTTTGTCAGACGTTTGTAATATTCTCACAATAAGCTTATTAGCTCAATTGGAGCATTTCTAGCATGTTTGGTTGAAATTGGAAATTTACATTTTTCACTTTTGTCAGACCTTTGTAATATTCTCACAATAAGCTAATTAGCTCAATTGGAGCATTTCTAGCATGTTTGGTTGAAATTGGAAATTTACATTTTTCACTTTTGTCAGACAATTGCAATATTCTCACAATAAGCTAATTAGCTCAATTGGAGCATTTCTAGCATGTTTAGTCGAAATTAGAATTTTACATTTTTCAGTTTTGTCAGACGTTTGTAAAATTCTTACAGTAGGCTTATTTGCGCAATTTGAGCATTTCTAGCATGTTTGGTTGAAATTGGAAATTTACATTTTTCAGTTTTGTCAGACGTTTGTAATAATCTCACAATAAGCTAATTAGCTCAATTGGAGCATTTCTAGCATGTTTGGTTGAAATTGGAAATTTACATTTTTCAGTTTTGTCAGACGTTTGTAATATTCTCACAATAAGCTAATTAGCTCAATTGGAGCATTTCTAGCATGTTTGGTTGAAATTGGAAATTTACATTTTTCAGTTTTGTCAGACATTTGTAATATTCTCACAATAAGCTAATTAGCTCAATTGGAGCATTTCTAGCATGTTTGGTTGAAATTGGAAAATTACATTTTTCAGTTTTGTCAGACGTTTGTAATATTCTCACAATAAGCTAATTAGCTCAATTGGAGCATTTCTAGCATGTTTGGTTGAAATTGGAAATTTACATTTTTCAGTTTTGTCAGACGTTTGTAATATTCTCACAATAAGCTAATTAGCTCAATTGGAGCATTTCTAGCATGTTTGGTTGAAATTGGAAATTTACATTTTTAAGTTTTGTCAGACGTTTGTAATATTCTCACAATAAGCTAATTAGCTCAATTGGAGCATTTCTAGCATGTTTGGTTGAAATTGGAAATTTACATTTTTCACTTTTGTCAGACCTTTGTAATATTCTCACAATAAGCTAATTAGCTCAATTGGAGCATTTCTAGCATGTTTGGTTGAAATTGGAAATTTACATTTTTCACTTTTGTCAGACAATTGCAATATTCTCACAATAAGCTAATTAGCTCAATTGGAGCATTTCTAGCATGTTTGGTTGAAATTGGAAATTTACATTTTTCACTTTTGTCAGACCTTTGTAATATTCTCACAATAAGCTAATTAGCTCAATTGGAGCATTTCTAGCATGTTTGGTTGAAATTGGAAATTTACATTTTTCACTTTTGTCAGACAATTGCAATATTCTCACAATAAGCTAATTAGCTCAATTGGAGCATTTCTAGCATGTTTGGTTGAAATTGGAAATTTACATTTTTCACTTTTGTCAGACAATTGCAATATTCTCACAATAAGCTAATTAGCTCAATTGGAGCATTTCTAGCATGTTTAGTTGAAATTAGAATTTTACATTTTTCAGTTTTGTCAGACGTTTGTTATATTCTCACAATAAGCTAATTAGCTCAATTGGAGCATTTCTAGCATGTTTGGTTGAAATTGGAAATTTACATTTTTCACTTTTGTCAGACAATTGCAATATTCTCACAATAAGCTAATTAGCTCAATTGGAGCATTTCTAGCATGTTTGGTTGAAATTGGAAATTTACATTTTTCACTTTTGTCAGACCTTTGTAATATTCTCACAATAAGCTAATTAGCTCAATTGGAGCATTTCTAGCATGTTTGGTTGAAATTGGAAATTTACATTTTTCACTTTTGTCAGACAATTGCAATATTCTCACAATAAGCTAATTAGCTCAATTGGATCATTTCTAGCATGTTTAGTTGAAATTGGAAATTTACATTTTTCAGTTTTGTCAGACGTTTGTAATATTCTCACAATAAGCTAATTAGCTCAATTGGAGCATTTCTAGCATGTTTGGTTGAATTTGGAAAATTACATTTTTCAGTTTTGTCAGACGTTTGTAATATTCTCACAATAAGCTAATTAGCTCAATTGGAGCATTTCTAGCATGTTTGGTTGAAATTGGAAATTTACATTTTTCAGTTTTGTCAGACGTTTGTAATATTCTCACAATAAGCTTATTAGCTCAATTGGAGCATTTCTAGCATGTTTGGTTGAAATTGGAAATTTACATTTTTCACTTTTGTCAGACCTTTGTAATATTCTCACAATAAGCTAATTAGCTCAATTGGAGCATTTCTAGCATGTTTGGTTGAAATTGGAAATTTACATTTTTCACTTTTGTCAGACAATTGCAATATTCTCACAATAAGCTAATTAGCTCAATTGGAGCATTTCTAGCATGTTTAGTCGAAATTAGAATTTTACATTTTTCAGTTTTGTCAGACGTTTGTAAAATTCTTACAGTAGGCTTATTTGCGCAATTTGAGCATTTCTAGCATGTTTGGTTGAAATTGGAAATTTACATTTTTCAGTTTTGTCAGACGTTTGTAATAATCTCACAATAAGCTAATTAGCTCAATTGGAGCATTTCTAGCATGTTTGGTTGAAATTGGAAATTTACATTTTTCAGTTTTGTCAGACGTTTGTAATATTCTCACAATAAGCTAATTAGCTCAATTGGAGCATTTCTAGCATGTTTGGTTGAAATTGGAAATTTACATTTTTCAGTTTTGTCAGACATTTGTAATATTCTCACAATAAGCTAATTAGCTCAATTGGAGCATTTCTAGCATGTTTGGTTGAAATTGGAAAATTACATTTTTCAGTTTTGTCAGACGTTTGTAATATTCTCACAATAAGCTAATTAGCTCAATTGGAGCATTTCTAGCATGTTTGGTTGAAATTTGAAATTTACAATTTTCAGTTTTGTCAGACGTTTGTAATATTCTCACAATAAGCTAATTAGCTCAATTGGAGCATTTCTAGCATGTTTGGTTGAAATTGGAAATTTACATTTTTAAGTTTTGTCAGACGTTTGTAATATTCTCACAATAAGCTAATTAGCTCAATTGGAGCATTTCTAGCATGTTTGGTTGAAATTGGAAATTTACATTTTTCACTTTTGTCAGACCTTTGTAATATTCTCACAATAAGCTAATTAGCTCAATTGGAGCATTTCTAGCATGTTTGGTTGAAATTGGAAATTTACATTTTTCACTTTTGTCAGACAATTGCAATATTCTCACAATAAGCTAATTAGCTCAATTGGAGCATTTCTAGCATGTTTGGTTGAAATTGGAAATTTACATTTTTCACTTTTGTCAGACCTTTGTAATATTCTCACAATAAGCTAATTAGCTCAATTGGAGCATTTCTAGCATGTTTGGTTGAAATTGGAAATTTACATTTTTCACTTTTGTCAGACAATTGCAATATTCTCACAATAAGCTAATTAGCTCAATTGGAGCATTTCTAGCATGTTTGGTTGAAATTGGAAATTTACATTTTTCACTTTTGTCAGACAATTGCAATATTCTCACAATAAGCTAATTAGCTCAATTGGAGCATTTCTAGCATGTTTAGTTGAAATTAGAATTTTACATTTTTCAGTTTTGTCAGACGTTTGTTATATTCTCACAATAAGCTAATTAGCTCAATTGGAGCATTTCTAGCATGTTTGGTTGAAATTGGAAATTTACATTTTTCACTTTTGTCAGACAATTGCAATATTCTCACAATAAGCTAATTAGCTCAATTGGAGCATTTCTAGCATGTTTGGTTGAAATTGGAAATTTACATTTTTCACTTTTGTCAGACCTTTGTAATATTCTCACAATAAGCTAATTAGCTCAATTGGAGCATTTCTAGCATGTTTGGTTGAAATTGGAAATTTACATTTTTCACTTTTGTCAGACAATTGCAATATTCTCACAATAAGCTAATTAGCTCAATTGGAGCATTTCTAGCATGTTTGGTTGAAATTGGAAATTTACATTTTTCAGTTTTGTCAGACGTTTGTAAAATTTTTACAGTAGGCTTATTTGCGCAATTTGAGCATTTCTAGCATGTTTGGTTGAAATTGGAAATTTACATTTTTCACTTTTGTCAGACGTTTGTAATATTCTCACAATAAGCTAATTAGCTCAATTGGAGCATTTCTAGCATGTTTGGTTGAAATTGGAAATTTACATTTTTCAGTTTTGTCAGACGTTTGTAATATTCTCACAATAAGCTAATTAGCTCAATTGGAGCATTTCTAGCATGTTTGGTTGAAATTGGAAATTTACATTTTTCAGTTTTGTCAGACGTTTGTAATATTCTCACAATAAGCTAATTAGCTCAATTGGAGCATTTCTAGCATGTTTGGTTGAAATTGGAAATTTACATTTTTCAGTTTTGTCAGACATTTGTAATATTCTCACAATAAGCTAATTAGCTCAATTGGAGCATTTCTAGCATGTTTGGTTGAAATTGGAAATTTACATTTTTCAGTTTTGTCAGACGTTTGTAATATTCTCACAATAAGCTAATTAGCTCAATTGGAGCATTTCTAGCATGTTTGGTTGAAATTGGAAATTTACATTTTTCAGTTTTGTCAGACGTTTGTAATATTCTCACAATAAGCTAATTAGCTCAATTGGAGCATTTCTAGCATGTTTGGTTGAAATTGGAAATTTACATTTTTCAGTTTTGTCAGAAGTTTGTAATATTCTCACAATAAGCTAATTAGCTCAATTGGAGCATTTCTAGCATGTTTGGTTGAAATTGGAAATTTACATTTTTCAGTTTTGTCAGACATTTGTAATATTCTCACAATAAGCTAATTAGCTCAATTGGAGCATTTCTAGCATGTTTGGTTGAAATTGGAAAATTACATTTTTCAGTTTTGTCAGACGTTTGTAATATTCTCACAATAAGCTAATTAGCTCAATTGGAGCATTTCTAGCATGTTTGGTTGAAATTTGAAATTTACATTTTTCACTTTTGTCAGACGTTTGTAATATTCTCACAATAAGCTAATTAGCTCAATTGGAGCATTTCTAACATGTTTGGTTGAAATTGGAAATTTACATTTTTAAGTTTTGTCAGACGTTTGTAATATTCTCACAATAAGCTAATTAGCTCAATTGGAGCATTTCTAGCATGTTTGGTTGAAATTGGAAATTTACATTTTTCACTTTTGTCAGACCTTTGTAATATTCTCACAATAAGCTAATTAGCTCAATTGGAGCATTTCTAGCATGTTTGGTTGAAATTGGAAATTTACATTTTTCACTTTTGTCAGACAATTGCAATATTCTCACAATAAGCTAATTAGCTCAATTGGAGCATTTCTAGCATGTTTGGTTGAAATTGGAAATTTACATTTTTCACTTTTGTCAGACCTTTGTAATATTCTCACAATAAGCTAATTAGCTCAATTGGAGCATTTCTAGCATGTTTGGTTGAAATTGGAAATTTACATTTTTCACTTTTGTCAGACAATTGCAATATTCTCACAATAAGCTAATTAGCTCAATTGGAGCATTTCTAGCATGTTTGGTTGAAATTGGAAATTTACATTTTTCACTTTTGTCAGACAATTGCAATATTCTCACAATAAGCTAATTAGCTCAATTGGAGCATTTCTAGCATGTTTAGTTGAAATTAGAATTTTACATTTTTCAGTTTTGTCAGACGTTTGTAATATTCTCACAATAAGCTAATTAGCTCAATTGGAGCATTTCTAGCATGTTTGGTTGAAATTGGAAATTTACATTTTTCAGTTTTGTCAGACGTTTGTAATATTCTCACAATAAGCTAATTAGCTCAATTGGAGCATTTCTAGCATGTTTGGTTGAAATTAGAAATTTACATTTTTCAGTTTTGTCAGACGTTTGTAAAATTCTTACAGTAGGCTTATTCGCGCAATTTGAGCATTTCTAGCATGTTTGGTTGAAATTGGAAATTTACATTTTTCACTTTTGTCAGACGTTTGTAATATTCTCACAATAAGCTAATTAGCTCAATTGGAGCATTTCTAGCATGTTTGGTTGAAATTGGAAATTTACATTTTTCAGTTTTGTCAGACGTTTGTAATATTCTCGCAATAAGCTAATTAGCTCAATTGGAGCACTTCTAGCATGTTTGGTTGAAATTGGAAATTTACATTTTTCAGTTTTGTCAGACATTTGTAATATTCTCACAATAAGCTAATTAGCTCAATTGGAGCATTTCTAGCATGTTTGGTTGAATTTGGAAAATTACATTTTTCAGTTTTGTCAGACGTTTGTAATATTCTCACAATAAGCTAATTGGCTCAATTGGAGCATTTCTAGCATGTTTGGTTGAAATTTGAAATTTACATTTTTCAGTTTTGTCAGACGTTTGTAATATTCTCACAATAAGCTAATTAGCTCAATTGGAGCATTTCTAGCATGTTTGGTTGAAATTGGAAATTTACATTTTTAAGTTTTGTCAGACGTTTGTAATATTCTCACAATAAGCTAATTAGCTCAATTGGAGCATTTCTAGCATGTTTGGTTGAAAATGGAAATTTACATTTTTAAGTTTTGTCAGACGTTTGTAAAATTCTTACAGTAGGCTTATTCGCGCAATTTGAGCATTTCTAGCATGTTTGGTTGAAATTGGAAATTTACATTTTTCACTTTTGTCAGACGTTTGTAATATTCTCACAATAAGCTAATTAGCTCAATTGGAGCATTTCTAGCATGTTTGGTTGAAATTGGAAATTTACATTTTTCAGTTTTGTCAGACGTTTGTAATATTCTCACAATAAGCTAATTAGCTCAATTGGAGCATTTCTAGCATGTTTGGTTGAAATTGGAAATTTACATTTTTCAGTTTTGTCAGACGTTTGTAATATTCTCGCAATAAGCTAATTAGCTCAATTGGAGCACTTCTAGCATGTTTGGTTGAAATTGGAAATTTACATTTTTCAGTTTTGTCAGACATTTGTAATATTCTCACAATAAGCTAATTAGCTCAATTGGAGCATTTCTAGCATGTTTGGTTGAAATTGGAAAATTACATTTTTCAGTTTTGTCAGACGTTTGTAATACTCTCACAATAAGCTAATTAGCTCAATTGGAGCATTTCTAGCATGTTTGGTTGAAATTGGAAATTTACATTTTTCAGTTTTGTCAGACGTTTGTAATATTCTCACAATAAGCTAATTAGCTCAATTGGAGCATTTCTAGCATGTTTGGTTGAAATTGGAAATTTACATTTTTAAGTTTTGTCAGACGTTTGTAATATTCTCACAATAAGCTAATTAGCTCAATTGGAGCATTTCTAGCATGTTTGGTTGAAAATGGAAATTTACATTTTTAAGTTTTGTCAGACCTTTGTAATATTCTCACAATAAGCTAATTAGCTCAATTGGAACATTTCTAGCATGTTTGGTTGAAATTGGAAATTTACATTTTTCACTTTTGTCAGACCTTTGTAATATTCTCACAATAAGCTAATTAGCTCAATTGGAGCATTTCTAGCATGTTTGGTTGAAATTGGAAATTTAAATTTTTCACTTTTGTCAGACAATTGCAATATTCTCACAATAAGCTAGTTAGCTCAATTGGAGCATTTCTAGAATGTTTGGTTGAAATTGGAAATTTACATTTTTCACTTTTGTCAGACAATTGCAATATTCTCACAATAAGCTAATTAGCTCAATTGGAGCATTTCTAGCATGTTTAGTTGAAATTAGAAATTTACATTTTTCAGTTTTGTCAGACGTTTGTAATATTCTCACAATAAGCTAATTAGCTCAATTGGAGCATTTCTAGCATGTTTGGTTGAAATTGGAAATTTACATTTTTCAGTTTTGTCAGACGTTTGTAATATTCTCACAATACGCTAATTAGCTCAATTGGAGCATTTCTAGCATGTTTGGTTGAAATTGGAAATTTACATTTTTCAGTTTTGTCAGACGTTTGTAATATTCTCACAATAAGCTAATTAGCTCAATTGGAGCATTTCTAGCATGTTTGGTTGAAATTGGAAATTTACATTTTTAAGTTTTGTCAGACGTTTGTAATATTCTCACAATAAGCTAATTAGCTCAATTGGAGCATTTCTAGCATGTTTTGTTGAAATTGGAAATTTACATTTTTCACTTTTGTCAGACCTTTGTAATATTCTCACAATAAGCTAATTAGCTCAATTGGAGCATTTCTAGCATGTTTGGTTGAAATTGGAAATTTACATTTTTCACTTTTGTCAGACAATTGCAATATTGTCACAATAAGCTAATTAGCTCAATTGGAGCATTTCTAGCATGTTTGGTTGAAATTGGAAATTTACATTTTTCACTTTTGTCAGACAATTGCAATATTCTCACAATAAGCTAATTAGCTCAATTGGAGCATTTCTAGCATGTTTGGTTGAAATTAGAAATTTACATTTTTCAGTTTTGTCAGACGTTTGTAAAATTCTTACAGTAGGCTTATTTGCGCAATTTGAGCATTTCTAGCATGTTTGGTTGAAATAGGAAATTTACATTTTTCACTTTTGTCAGACGTTTGTAATATTCTCACAATAAGCTAATTAGCTCAATTGGAGCATTTCTAGCATGTTTGGTTGAAATTGGAAATTTACATTTTTCAGTTTTGTCAGACGTTTGTAATATTCTCACAATAAGCTAATTAGCTCAATTGGAGCATTTCTAGCATGTTTGGTTGAAATTGGAAATTTACATTTTTCAGTTTTGTCAGACCTTTGTAATATTCTCACAATAAGCTAATTAGCTCAATTGGAGCATTTCTAGCATGTTTGGTTGAAATTGGAAATTTACATTTTTCAGTTTTGTCAGACATTCGTAATATTCTCACAATAAGCTAATTAGCTCAATTGGAGCATTTCTAGCATGTTTGGTTGAAATTGGAAAATTACATTTTTCTGTTTTGTCAGACGTTTGTAATATTCTCACAATAAGCTAATTAGCTCAATTGGAGCATTTCTAGCATGTTTGGTTGAAATTGGAAATTTACATTTTTCAGTTTTGTCAGACGTTTGTAATATTCTCACAATAAGCTAATTAGCTCAATTGGAGCATTTCTAGCATGTTTGGTTGAAATTGGAAATTTACATTTTTCAGTTTTGTCAGACCTTTGTAATATTCTCACAATAAGCTAATTAGCTCAATTGGAGCATTTCTAGCATGTTTGGTTGAAATTGGAAATTTACATTTTTCACTTTTGTCAGACAATTGCAATATTCTCACAATAAGCTAGTTAGCTCAATTTGAGCAATTCTAGAATGTTTGGTTGAAATTGGAAATTTACATTTTTCACTTTTGTCAGACAATTGCAATATTCTCACAATAAGCTAATTAGCTCAATTGGAGCATTTCTAGCATGTTTAGTTGAAATTAGAAATTTACATTTTTCAGTTTTGTCAGACGTTTGTAATATTCTCACAATAAGCTAATTAGCTCAATTGGAGCATTTCTAGCATGTTTGGTTGAAATTGGAAATTTACATTTTTCAGTTTTGTCAGACGTTTGTAATATTCTCACAATAAGCTAATTAGCTCAATTGGAGCATTTCTAGCATGTTTGGTTGAAATTGGAAATTTACATTTTTCAGTTTTGTCAGACAATTGCAATATTCTCACAATAAGCTAATTAGCTCAATTGGAGCATTTCTAGCATGTTTGGTTGAAATTGGAAATTTACATTTTTCAGTTTTGTCAGACGTTTGTAATATTCTCACAATAAGCTAATTAGCTCAATTGGAGCATTTCTAGCATGTTTAGTTGAAATTGGAAATTTGCATTTTTCACTTTTGTCAGACAATTGCAATATTCTCCCAATAAGCTAATTAGCTCAATTGGAGCATTTCTAGCATGTTTGGTTGATATTGGAAATTTACATTTTTCAGTTTTGTCAGACGTTTGTAAAATTCTTACAGTAGGCTTATTTGCGCAATTTGAGCATTTCTAGCATGTTTGGTTGAAATTGGAAAATTACATTTTTCAGTTTTGTCAGACGTTTGTAATATTCTCACAATAAGCTAATTAGCTCAATTGGAGCATTTCTAGCATGTTTGGTTGAAATTGGAAATTTACATTTTTCAGTTTTGTCAGACGTTTGTAATATTCTCACAATAAGCTAATTAGCTCAATTGGAGCATTTCTAGCATGTTTAGTTGAAATTGGAAATTTACATTTTTCAGTTTTGTCAGACGTTTGTAATATTCTCACAATAAGCTAATTAGCTCAATTGGAGCATTTCTAGCATGTTTGGTTGAAATTGGAAATTTACATTTTTCAGTTTTGTCAGACGTTTGTAATATTCTCACAATAAGCTAATTAGCTCAATTGGAGCATTTCTAGCATGTTTGGTTGAAATTGGAAATTTACATTTTTCAGTTTTGTCAGACATTTGTAATATTCTCACAATAAGCTAATTAGCTCAATTGGAGCATTTCTAGCATGTTTGGTTGAAATTGGAAAATTACATGTTTCAGTTTTGTCAGACGTTTGTAATATTCTCACAATAAGCTAATTAGCTCAATTGGAGCATTTCTAGCATGTTTGGTTGAAATTAGAAATTTACATTTTTCAGTTTTGTCAGACGTTTGTAAAATTCTTACAGTAGGCTTATTTGCGCAATTTGAGCATTTCTAGCATGTTTGGTTGAAATTGGAAATTTACATTTTTCAGTTTTGTCAGACGTTTGTAATATTCTCACAATAAGCTAATTAGCTCAATTGGAGCATTTCTAGCATGTTTGGTTGAAATTGGAAATTTACATTTTTCAGTTTTGTCAGACGTTTGTAATATTCTCACAATAAGCTAATTAGCTCAATTGGAGCATTTCTAGCATGTTTGGTTGAAATTGGAAATTTACATTTTTCAGTTTTGTCAGACGTTTGTAATATTCTCACAATAAGCTAATTAGCTCAATTGGAGCATTTCTAGCATGTTTGGTTGAAATTGGAAATTTACATTTTTCAGTTTTGTCAGACGTTTGTAATATTCTCACAATAAGCTAATTAGCTCAATTGGAGCATTTCTAGCATGTTTAGTTGAAATTAGAATTTTACATTTTTCAGTTTTGTCAGACGTTTGTAATATTCTCACAATAAGCTAATTAGCTCAATTGGAGCATTTCTAGCATGTTTGGTTGAAATTGGAAATTTACATTTTTCAGTTTTGTCAGACGTTTGTAATATTCTCACAATAAGCTAATTAGCTCAATTGGAGCATTTCTAGCATGTTTGGTTGAAATTAGAAATTTACATTTTTCAGTTTTGTCAGACGTTTGTAAAATTCTTACAGTAGGCTTATTCGCGCAATTTGAGCATTTCTAGCATGTTTGGTTGAAATTGGAAATTTACATTTTTCACTTTTGTCAGACGTTTGTAATATTCTCACAATAAGCTAATTAGCTCAATTGGAGCATTTCTAGCATGTTTGGTTGAAATTGGAAATTTACATTTTTCAGTTTTGTCAGACGTTTGTAATATTCTCACAATAAGCTAATTAGCTCAATTGGAGCATTTCTAGCATGTTTGGTTGAAATTGGAAATTTACATTTTTCAGTTTTGTCAGACGTTTGTAATATTCTCACAATAAGCTAATTAGCTCAATTGGAGCATTTCTAGCATGTTTGGTTGAAATTGGAAATTTACATTTTTCAGTTTTGTCAGACATTTGTAATATTCTCACAATAAGCTAATTAGCTCAATTGGAGCATTTCTAGCATGTTTGGTTGAAATTGGAAAATTACATTTTTCAGTTTTGTCAGACGTTTGTAATATTCTCACAATAAGCTAATTAGCTCAATTGGAGCATTTCTAGCATGTTTGGTTGAAATTTGAAATTTACATTTTTCAGTTTTGTCAGACGTTTGTAATATTCTCACAATAAGCTAATTAGCTCAATTGGAGCATTTCTAGCATGTTTGGTTGAAATTGGAAATTTACATTTTTAAGTTTTGTCAGACGTTTGTAATATTCTCACAATAAGCTAATTAGCTCAATTGGAGCATTTCTAGCATGTTTGGTTGAAAATGGAAATTTACATTTTTAAGTTTTGTCAGACGTTTGTAATATTCTCACAATAAGCTAATTAGCTCAATTGGAGCATTTCTAGCATGTTTGGTTGAAATTGGAAATTTACATTTTTCACTTTTGTCAGACCTTTGTAATATTCTCACAATAAGCTAATTAGCTCAATTGGAGCATTTCTAGCATGTTTGGTTGAAATTGGAAATTTAAATTTTTCACTTTTGTCAGACAATTGCAATATTCTCACAATAAGCTAGTTAGCTCAATTGGAGCATTTCTAGAATGTTTGGTTGAAATTGGAAATTTACATTTTTCACTTTTGTCAGACAATTGCAATATTCTCACAATAAGCTAATTAGCTCAATTGGAGCATTTCTAGCATGTTTAGTTGAAATTAGAAATTTACATTTTTCAGTTTTGTCAGACGTTTGTAATATTCTCACAATAAGCTAATTAGCTCAATTGGAGCATTTCTAGCATGTTTGGTTGAAATTGGAAATTTACATTTTTCAGTTTTGTCAGACGTTTGTAATATTCTCACAATACGCTAATTAGCTCAATTGGAGCATTTCTAGCATGTTTGGTTGAAATTGGAAATTTACATTTTTCAGTTTTGTCAGACGTTTGTAATATTCTCACAATAAGCTAATTAGCTCAATTGAAGCATTTCTAGCATGTTTGGTTGAAATTGGAAATTTACATTTTTAAGTTTTGTCAGACGTTTGTAATATTCTCACAATAAGCTAATTAGCTCAATTGGAGCATTTCTAGCATGTTTTGTTGAAATTGGAAATTTACATTTTTCACTTTTGTCAGACCTTTGTAATATTCTCACAATAAGCTAATTAGCTCAATTGGAGCATTTCTAGCATGTTTGGTTGAAATTGGAAATTTACATTTTTCACTTTTGTCAGACAATTGCAATATTGTCACAATAAGCTAATTAGCTCAATTGGAGCATTTCTAGCATGTTTGGTTGAAATTGGAAATTTACATTTTTCACTTTTGTCAGACCTTTGTAATATTCTCACAATAAGCTAATTAGCTCAATTGGAGCATTTCTAGCATGTTTGGTTGAAATTGGAAATTTACATTTTTCACTTTTGTCAGACAATTGCAATATTCTCACAATAAGCTAATTAGCTCAATTGGAGCATTTCTAGCATGTTTGGTTGAAATTGGAAATTTACATTTTTCACTTTTGTCAGACAATTGCAATATTCTCACAATAAGCTAATTAGCTCAATTGGAGCATTTCTAGCATGTTTAGTTGAAATTAGAATTTTACATTTTTCAGTTTTGTCAGACGTTTGTAATATTCTCACAATAAGCTAATTAGCTCAATTGGAGCATTTCTAGCATGTTTGGTTGAAATTGGAAATTTACATTTTTCAGTTTTGTCAGACGTTTGTAATATTCTCACAATAAGCTAATTAGCTCAATTGGAGCATTTCTAGCATGTTTGGTTGAAATTAGAAATTTACATTTTTCAGTTTTGTCAGACGTTTGTAAAATTCTTACAGTAGGCTTATTTGCGCAATTTGAGCATTTCTAGCATGTTTGGTTGAAATTGGAAATTTACATTTTTCACTTTTGTCAGACGTTTGTAATATTCTCACAATAAGCTAATTAGCTCAATTGGAGCATTTCTAGCATGTTTGGTTGAAATTGGAAATTTACATTTTTAAGTTTTGTCAGACGTTTGTAATATTCTCACAATAAGCTAATTAGCTCAATTGGAGCATTTCTAGCATGTTTTGTTGAAATTGGAAATTTACATTTTTCACTTTTGTCAGACCTTTGTAATATTCTCACAATAAGCTAATTAGCTCAATTGGAGCATTTCTAGCATGTTTGGTTGAAATTGGAAATTTACATTTTTCACTTTTGTCAGACAATTGCAATATTGTCACAATAAGCTAATTAGCTCAATTGGAGCATTTCTAGCATGTTTGGTTGAAATTGGAAATTTACATTTTTCACTTTTGTCAGACCTTTGTAATATTCTCACAATAAGCTAATTAGCTCAATTGGAGCATTTCTAGCATGTTTGGTTGAAATTGGAAATTTACATTTTTCACTTTTGTCAGACAATTGCAATATTCTCACAATAAGCTAATTAGCTCAATTGGAGCATTTCTAGCATGTTTGGTTGAAATTGGAAATTTACATTTTTCACTTTTGTCAGACAATTGCAATATTCTCACAATAAGCTAATTAGCTCAATTGGAGCATTTCTAGCATGTTTAGTTGAAATTAGAATTTTACATTTTTCAGTTTTGTCAGACGTTTGTAATATTCTCACAATAAGCTAATTAGCTCAATTGGAGCATTTCTAGCATGTTTGGTTGAAATTGGAAATTTACATTTTTCAGTTTTGTCAGACGTTTGTAATATTCTCACAATAAGCTAATTAGCTCAATTGGAGCATTTCTAGCATGTTTGGTTGAAATTAGAAATTTACATTTTTCAGTTTTGTCAGACGTTTGTAAAATTCTTACAGTAGGCTTATTTGCGCAATTTGAGCATTTCTAGCATGTTTGGTTGAAATTGGAAATTTACATTTTTCACTTTTGTCAGACGTTTGTAATATTCTCACAATAAGCTAATTAGCTCAATTGGAGCATTTCTAGCATGTTTGGTTGAAATTGGAAATTTACATTTTTCAGTTTTGTCAGACGTTTGTAATATTCTCACAATAAGCTAATTAGCTCAATTGGAGCATTTCTAGCATGTTTGGTTGAAATTGGAAATTTACATTTTTCAGTTTTGTCAGACCTTTGTAATATTCTCACAATAAGCTAATTAGCTCAATTGGAGCATTTCTAGCATGTTTGGTTGAAATTGGAAATTTACATTTTTCAGTTTTGTCAGACATTTGTAATATTCTCACAATAAGCTAATTAGCTCAATTGGAGCATTTCTAGCATGTTTGGTTGAAATTGGAAAATTACATTTTTCAGTTTTGTCAGACGTTTGTAATATTCTCACAATAAGCTAATTAGCTCAATTGGAGCATTTCTAGCATGTTTGGTTGAAATTGGAAATTTACATTTTTCAGTTTTGTCAGACGTTTGTAATATTCTCACAATAAGCTAATTAGCTCAATTGGAGCATTTCTAGCATGTTTGGTTGAAATTGGAAATTTACATTTTTCACTTTTGTCAGACCTTTGTAATATTCTCACAATAAGCTAATTAGCTCAATTGGAGCATTTCTAGCATGTTTGGTTGAAATTGGAAATTTACATTTTTCACTTTTGTCAGACAATTGCAATATTCTCACAATAAGCTAGTTAGCTCAATTTGAGCAATTCTAGAATGTTTGGTTGAAATTGGAAATTTACATTTTTCACTTTTGTCAGACAATTGCAATATTCTCACAATAAGCTAATTAGCTCAATTGGAGCATTTCTAGCATGTTTAGTTGAAATTAGAAATTTACATTTTTCAGTTTTGTCAGACGTTTGTAATATTCTCACAATAAGCTAATTAGCTCAATTGGAGCATTTCTAGCATGTTTGGTTGAAATTGGAAATTTACATTTTTCAGTTTTGTCAGACGTTTGTAATATTCTCACAATAAGCTAATTAGCTCAATTGGAGCATTTCTAGCATGTTTGGTTGAAATTGGAAATTTACATTTTTCAGTTTTGTCAGACAATTGCAATATTCTCACAATAAGCTAATTAGCTCAATTGGAGCATTTCTAGCATGTTTGGTTGAAATTGGAAATTTACATTTTTCAGTTTGGTCAGACGTTTGTAATATTCTCACAATAAGCTAATTAGCTCAATTGGAGCATTTCTAGCATGTTTAGTTGAAATTGGAAATTTGCATTTTTCACTTTTGTCAGACAATTGCAATATTCTCCCAATAAGCTAATTAGCTCAATTGGAGCATTTCTAGCATGTTTGGTTGATATTGGAAATTTACATTTTTCAGTTTTGTCAGACGTTTGTAAAATTCTTACAGTAGGCTTATTTGCGCAATTTGAGCATTTCTAGCATGTTTGGTTGAAATTGGAAATTTACATTTTTCAGTTTTGTCAGACGTTTGTAATATTCTCACAATAAGCTAATTAGCTCAATTGGAGCATTTCTAGCATGTTTGGTTGAAATTGGAAATTTACATTTTTCAGTTTTGTCAGACATTTGTAATATTCTCACAATAAGCTAATTAGCTCAATTGGAGCATTTCTAGCATGTTTGGTTGAAATTGGAAAATTACATTTTTCAGTTTTGTCAGACGTTTGTAATATTCTCACAATAAGCTAATTAGCTCAATTGGAGCATTTCTAGCATGTTTGGTTGAAATTGGAAATTTACATTTTTCAGTTTTGTCAGACGTTTGTAATATTCTCACAATAAGCTAATTAGCTCAATTGGAGCATTTCTAGCATGTTTGGTTGAAATTAGAAATTTACATTTTTCAGTTTTGTCAGACGTTTGTAAAATTCTTACAGTAGGCTTATTTGCGCAATTTGAGCATTTCTAGCATGTTTGGTTGAAATTGGAAATTTACATTTTTCAGTTTTGTCAGACGTTTGTAATATTCTCACAATAAGCTAATTAGCTCAATTGGAGCATTTCTAGCATGTTTGGTTGAAATTGGAAATTTACATTTTTCAGTTTTGTCAGACGTTTGTAATATTCTCACAATAAGCTAATTAGCTCAATTGGAGCATTTCTAGCATGTTTGGTTGAAATTGGAAATTTACATTTTTCAGTTTTGTCAGACGTTTGTAATATTCTCACAATAAGCTAATTAGCTCAATTGGAGCATTTCTAGCATGTTTGGTTGAAATTGGAAATTTACATTTTTCAGTTTTGTCAGACGTTTGTAATATTCTCACAATAAGCTAATTAGCTCAATTGGAGCATTTCTAGCATGTTTGGTTGAATTTGGAAAATTACATTTTTCAGTTTTGTCAGACGTTTGTAATATTCTCACAATAAGCTAATTAGCTCAATTGGAGCATTTCTAGCATGTTTGGTTGAAATTGGAAATTTACATTTTTCAGTTTTGTCAGACGTTTGTAATATTCTCACAATAAGCTAATTAGCTCAATTGGAGCATTTCTAGCATGTTTGGTTGAAATTGGAAATTTACATTTTTCACTTTTGTCAGACCTTTGTAATATTCTCACAATAAGCTAATTAGCTCAATTGGAGCATTTCTAGCATGTTTGGTTGAAATTGGAAATTTACATTTTTCACTTTTGTCAGACAATTGCAATATTCTCACAATAAGCTAATTAGCTCAATTGGAGCATTTCTAGCATGTTTGGTTGAAATTGGAAATTTACATTTTTCACTTTTGTCAGACAATTGCAATATTCTCACAATAAGCTAATTAGCTCAATTGGAGCATTTCTAGCATGTTTGGTTGAATTTAGAATTTTACATTTTTCTGTTTTGTCAGACGTTTGTAATATTCTCACAATAAGCTAATTAGCTCAATTGGAGCATTTCTAGCATGTTTGGTTGAAATTGGAAATTTACATTTTTCAGTTTTGTCAGACCTTTGTAATATTCTCACAATAAGCTAATTAGCTCAATTGGAGCATTTCTAGCATGTTTGGTTGAAATTAGAAATTTACAATTTTCAGTTTTGTCAGACGTTTGTAAAATTCTTACAGTAGGCTTATTTGCGCAATTTGAGCATTTCTAGCATGTTTGGTTGAAATTGGAAATTTACATTTTTCAGTTTTGTCAGACGTTTGTAATATTCTCACAATAAGCTAATTAGCTCAATTGGAGCATTTCTAGCATGTTTGGTTGAAATTGGAAATTTATATTTTTCAGTTTTGTCAGACGTTTGTAATATTCTCACAATAAGCTAATTAGCTCAATTGGAGCATTTCTAGCATGTTTGGTTGAAATTGGAAATTTACATTTTTCAGTTTTGTCAGACATTTGTAATATTCTCACAATAAGCTAATTAGCTCAATTGGAGCATTTCTAGCATGTTTGGTTGAAATTGGAAAATTACATTTTTCAGTTTTGTCAGACGTTTGTAATATTCTCACAATAAGCTAATTAGCTCAATTGGAGCATTTCTAGCATGTTTGGTTGAAATTGGAAATTTACATTTTTCAGTTTTGTCAGACGTTTGTAATATTCTCACAATAAACTAATTAGCTCAATTGGAGCATTTCTAGCATGTTTGGTTGAAATTGGAAATTTACATTTTTAAGTTTTGTCAGACGTTTGTAATATTCTCACAATAAGCTAATTAGCTCAATTGGAGCATTTCTAGCATGTTTGGTTGAAATTGGAAATTTACATTTTTCACTTTTGTCAGACCTTTGTAATATTCTCACAATAAGCTAATTAGCTCAATTGGAGCATTTCTAGCATGTTTGGTTGAAATTGGAAATTTACATTTTTCACTTTTGTCAGACAATTGCAATATTCTCACAATAAGCTAATTAGCTCAATTGGAGCATTTCTAGCATGTTTGGTTGAAATTGGAAATTTACATTTTTCACTTTTGTCAGACCTTTGTAATATTCTCACAATAAGCTAATTAGCTCAATTGGAGCATTTCTAGCATGTTTGGTTGAAATTGGAAATTTACATTTTTCACTTTTGTCAGACAATTGCAATATTCTCACAATAAGCTAATTAGCTCAATTGGAGCATTTCTAGCATGTTTGGTTGAAATTGGAAATTTACATTTTTCACTTTTGTCAGACAATTGCAATATTCTCACAATAAGCTAATTAGCTCAATTGGAGCATTTCTAGCATATTTAGTTGAAATTAGAATTTTACATTTTTCAGTTTTGTCAGACGTTTGTAATATTCTCACAATAAGCTAATTAGCTCAATTGGAGCATTTCTAGCATGTTTGGTTGAAATTGGAAATTTACATTTTTCAGTTTTGTCAGACGTTTGTAATATTCTCACAATAAGCTAATTAGCTCAATTGGAGCATTTCTAGCATGTTTGGTTGAAATTAGAAATTTACATTTTTCAGTTTTGTCAGACGTTTGTAAAATTCTTACAGTAGGCTTATTTGCGCAATTGGAGCATTTCTAGCATGTTTGGTTGAAATTGGAAATTTACATTTTTCAGGGTTGTCAGACGTTTGTAATATTCTCACAATAAGCTAATTAGCTCAATTGGAGCATTTCTAACATGTTTGGTTAAAATTGGAAATTTACATTTTTCACTTTTGTCAGACAATTGCAATATTCTCTGTAAGTTACTAAGTAAAAATAACGCAGTACCAGACTGCCAGCCGTGACACTCCAAAACCTCCCCTTATGTCACCCTTACTCCACCTACACGTTTTACCAGAAAACACCGTAGTGCCAGACTACACCAGTAGGGTTACTCACGAGTCACCAAGACTCAGAAAGACTCTTAACAATCCTTTTTCGCAACGACAGCACAGAGTCGCAAGCTACCCGAACGGAGCTTGGATTCCCAATGACAACATGGCCGTTCTGCCTCGTCCGGTGGCGCATGCCCACGAACCCTTCCGAGCTATCGGCGGGCACCACGTGACTACTAACTCACATTTCCCCTAGCTTTTAAGAAGCTACCAGCTATCCCTCATAGTCATCCAAATACTGGGGACGCCGTCGCTCTCGCTGCGACCGCCTGAGCATTAACGGTTGAAGCTCAGGTTCATCAGGATCTAAATCCCCGGACGGAACCCCAGCAGTCTGAGGCTCACCATCCATGTTTTGAACTTCATCCTCAGCAGTCTGAGGACCGTCCTCCACATCCCCCTCCGAGACCTCGGCCACCTCACAGGGATGCAGCTGAGGCGGTGGGGGAGCAGCAGAACCGCGTAATCTATCTAGATTAGGCCGGCCGTCTTCGACCAGTTCACGGATGCCGTTTTCCCTACTACGGTCAGTGCCAAACCGCCGTTTGCGGACATCCCTCACATGCCTCGGCATGCCATCCACGCACACGTTGTGCTTTGAAACGACTCCGGTAATCACTCCCGGTGCCCACTGCCTAGTGCACGACGGAGTCGAGGGTTTCACCCACACCTCATCGCCGACAGCAAACTTGCCTTGACTGACCTCATCTAACCCACGTAGATTGACGTCAAAAGGCACTCGCCATGCATATCGATACAGATTATTCGAGGGTACCGAACCCCCATCTGTACCCTTGCGAGGCGTGACATTATACCAGAACGTCGCCTCCTCGGGGCTAATTCTTCCCCTCTCGGCAATCCTCTTGATTGTCCGGTGATTCCTCTCAACGATTCCGTTGCCACTCGGGGCGTAAGCGGCACGAAATCTCAGAGAAATCCCCCACTCGTCAGCGAACTGTGCAACAGTTGCTGACCTAAACGCCATGGAATTGTCCATTAACAATTCGTCACACGGCCCTCGCTCAATTACGATCGTGCGTAACTGAGCCACGATGTGCGCTGCCGTCTCACTTGGCAAGCGACGCCAGATAGCGAAACGTGACGGCCCGCAATCAACCATGGACAGGAACACCTGGCCGCCATAGTGAGTCACGTCTATGGCCACCCGGCACCAGTTCCCCTCGACAGCCAAGCTGCCTGTTTCCACGAGGTTCTCACCTCTCGGAGCCGGGTCAACGCGCTGACAGGCCTCACAGCCAGCCAGCTCGCGTTTGACCTGCTCCCGTGTCAAGTCACTGCGTACTTGCTGAGCAAGGTACAGTGTTCTCTCGACACCCAGATGGTGAGGCAAATGAGCCGCCCACACAGCATCCCCGAGGGTCTCGCCGGTGAAGATGGCAGCAGCCATGCTCTCGGCCTCGCCTCCACTCATCCCACGATGCCCGAGCCACTTCTTGGGCACCCTCGTCATCCTATCCGCCTTGTTTTCCACAGTAGGTACAAGACGCATAGTGACCGATAGGCCGTACTCGGTGATCGTATCACGGATCACCCCCAGCCGACGCTTCACCAGCATCTCTGCAGCACTTTTCGTGCGAACACGATTGCGCCCGTCAATTGTATTTGACATCCAATTGACAACTGTGAGAGAGTCAACCGCCAAGGTGAAGGTCTTGAACCCCCACGCAATAGCCAGGTTAACACCTCGCCCCACAGCTTCCAATTCGGCAACATTGATGTGTGAATGGTCTGACTCCTTCCTCAGCCACGACGCATCCTCAACAATGCTACCATCAACCTCGATTGCCACACCGAGGCCCAGAGAGCTAGCATCTGTCCACACAACGACCGAACCGTCCGGTCTTACGTGCCACGGACCCCTAACAGGGTCCTCCTGGCATACCCTTGTGTAAAGCTCACTAGCTAGTGAGCTGACCTCCTTTTCAACAGGGGCATCCCAGGCTCCGTTGCATCCCAGCCGCTTCAAGAAGCTGCAATAGGGCCGCAACCACCCAGCCACTGGGTAATGACCGACAAGTCGGCCACAAAACGAGAAAAGCTCTCTCTTGGTCAGCCCAGCTGGCTCAAGATGAATTTCAGAGAGTGCAGTTCCCCTCGACATCTGCAAATGTCCACGAGCATTTCCTTTCAGAGAAATGCCCAACAACCGACCTCCATCAAGGCTCTCCGGCTCTTTCGTCACCAGTCCATACTTAGCAAGGTGCTTCCTCAGCTCCTCCACGCCAAGCACAGACTCCTGCACCACTATATCGTCGATATAGTGGTCAGTCCCTCGTCGAACCCGCTCGTCGAGCGAAAGAACCTTGCCTAGGATTTTGGTCATGATCCTAGGCGCACACGAAAGCCCGAAGCCTAAACGTGTCAGCGCATAAGGGACCCCCTTATACTTCACGACCTGGTATTTCCACAGGTCCTCCGAAACATGGATTTGTAGGTACGCGGACTTGAGGTCAACTACCCCAAGTCTGCCACGCAACTGTCTCCACTTACGGATTTTCTCGCCGCACACAGCGACCGCGTCACCCCCCGTGTGACTCTCGACAAACGCGTTCAGCTCACGGTAGTCCATGACTGGTCGCACTTTATCCTTCGTTGGTTGGAACACAGCCAAAAGGGGGATAATACCCTCAATGGGCCGACTCCACCTTTTCAACCAACCTTTTGAGATCCAGCTCTCAATTTCAGCACAGTACCGCTCATGCAGGTTAGGTGCCCGAGTACACTTGTACTCCGCGACCCGGGTCTGCAATCCTTTCGGAGATTCCCCGGACCACCGCCAGCTAACGGTCCATCGGCCTTGGGCAAAAGTGGCAACAAAATCGGGGTCGTCGACTCGCAGTGACACCAGATCACCACCCAACCCCGACAACGGTGCCACCCCTGCCACCCCGCATGCGCAGCCAGCCCCAGTATCCTGCCCAGCAGGTACTCCACAGCATCCGTTCTGATAGGGTTTCCCCCACCTGACCGAATACTTCGCATCACTTCCTCTACGGACAGTGACGCCTCCCATGTGATCAATGACGTCGCCACCCAGCAAGCAGTCAACCCCAAGATTGCACAGCTTGTTCATGACGAGTGCCGTAACGCCGAAACAGTGTCCCTGTACACCGACGACCACCCGACACTGACCCTTCACATGAGACGCCTTACCATCCGCTGTCAACAGCGGGTGGCTCGGCCTAAGTCGGGTAGAGCCTGTCAACACCTGCGGACTTACCAGAGTCCTCTCGCTTCCAGTGTCAACCAGACACTGAAAACCGCAACCATTCAGAATTGCTCGAACGACCGGCATACGACTGCTCGTCGTAGGCTCGCCAGTCGCCCCGGACAGCCAAGGACTGTCCCGCAGTACACTCTTACTGCTTGCATGTGACCTCCAGCCTCCCCCTGTCACGCCAACGCCACCTCGGGTCCCCCTGATGTTATGGGACCCCTCGTAAGCCTGGCTTACACGGTGTCCATATGAGAGGATGCGGCGCCCCGAGTTGCATCCTCCTGATGAAAACCCGGCTCATCCTCCGTGAGCCCTGCCGCCGCCCCAGGCGGTGGCCGTACAGGACAATCCCGTACAAAGTGCTCCGTGCTGCCGCACCGGAAACACCCGACCCTCTTGCCAGAAGAGGTCTTTTTCGCCCCCGTACCAGACGAAGGCCGCTTAATACGTGGGCAGTCCTTCACCCGGTGTGGACCCCCACATCGAAAGCAACTGTCTTTGCTTCCCGGCTGCTTGCTAGAAGCAGCCCCCAACTGCTTGCGAGAAGCAGTCGCCGGCCGGTTACCAGAACTGGCCGCTGAGCTAATTGTTGAGGGGCGACCCTCAACAGCTCTCCGGGAAACCAACTTTCCCCTCACTCGGTTCAGCACTGAACCAAAGTCAGCAGTATACGCCTGATCGTGCGTAACTGCCCACTCGTAGAGTGACTCGGGCAGCCCTTCATAGAACTTGGTCCTAAAAACCAGGTCCTCCAGCGTAACCCCCAGTCTACCGCCGAGCCGCTCCAAGCGGTCCAGGTACACGTCAACTGTCTCCCCGGATTCGAGTCGACAGCTGACAAAGCGACGCCATGCCTCCTGTCGAGGCATGGCGTACTCGGCAGTCAAAACTGCCTTCACGACATCCCACTGGGATGCGTCGCCCACCCTCATGCGCCCATGCACTCTGGCAGCAGTGCCATCGAGCATGTACGCAATCAGCGTGCACGGAGCAATATGCTCCAACTCACACAGTCGCTCGTACTGCGAGAGCCATGCGGTTACCTCAACCGCACCATCACCGGCAAATGGCTGCATCTGCCGGCTCAGCCTTTCTAAAATAGGCCCTCGTGCCTGGTTCATCAGATTCGCTAAAAAAGCGGCATCTAAAACCAGCGGCACTGTTACAGCGCCCGCGGCGCCCTCGGGTGGCTGACCACCTCCGCCATCGGTAGATGGCTCAGCCTTTTGGCTGCTCCCGGGCGCGCTCATGGCCCGCTCGTGCTCACCTCAGCCCAGCTGAGTGGCACCACCTCACAACAAGGCAAAGTAAATACAAATATATATGCCGAAATAGCTTGTAAGTTACTAAGTAAAAATAACGCAGTACCAGACTGCCAGCCGTGACACTCCAAAACCTCCCCTTATGTCACCCTTACTCCACCTACACGTTTTACCAGAAAACACCGTAGTGCCAGACTACACCAGTAGGGTTACTCACGAGTCACCAAGACTCAGAAAGACTCTTAACAATCCTTTTTCGCAACGACAGCACAGAGTCGCAAGCTACCCGAACGGAGCTTGGATTCCCAATGACAACATGGCCGTTCTGCCTCGTCCGGTGGCGCATGCCCACGAACCCTTCCGAGCTATCGGCGGGCACCACGTGACTACTAACTCACATTCTCACAATAAGCTAATTAGCTCAATTGGAGCATTTCTAGCATGTTTGGTTGAAATTGGAAATTTACATTTTTCAGTTTTGTCAGACGTTTGTAATATTCTCACAATAAGCTAATTAGCTCAATTGGAGAATTTCTAGCATGTTTGGTTGAAATTGGAAATTTACATTTTTCAGTTTTGTCAGACATTTGTAATATTCTCACAATAAGCTAATTAGCTCAATTGGAGCATTTCTAGCATGTTTGGTTGAAATTGGAAAATTACATTTTTCAGTTTTGTCAGACGTTTGTAATATTCTCACAATAAGCTAATTAGCTCAATTGGAGCATTTCTAGCATGTTTGGTTGAAATTGGAAATTTACATTTTTCAGTTTTGTCAGACGTTTGTAATATTCTCACAATAAGCTAATTAGCTCAATTGGAGCATTTCTAGCATGTTTGGTTGAAATTGGAAATTTACATTTTTAAGTTTTGTCAGACGTTTGTAATATTCTCACAATAAGCTAATTAGCTCAATTGGAGCATTTCTAGCATGTTTGGTTGAAATTGGAAATTTACATTTTTCACTTTTGTCAGACCTTTGTAATATTCTCACAATAAGCTAATTAGCTCAATTGGAGCATTTCTAGCATGTTTGGTTGAAATTGGAAATTTACATTTTTCACTTTTGTCAGACAATTGCAATATTCTCACAATAAGCTAGTTAGCTCAATTGGAGCATTTCTAGAATGTTTGGTTGAAATTGGAAATTTACATTTTTCACTTTTGTCAGACAATTGCAATATTCTCACAATAAGCTAATTATCTCAATTGGAGCATTTCTAGCATGTTTAGTTGAAATTAGAAATTTACATTTTTCAGTTTTGTTAGACGTTTGTAATATTCTCACAAAAAGCTAATTAGCTCAATTGGAGCATTTCTAGCATGTTTGGTTGAAATTGGAAATTTACATTTTTCAGTTTTGTCAGAGGTTTGTAATATTCTCACAATAAGCTAATTAGCTCAATTGGAGCATTTCTAGCATGTTTGGTTGAAATTGGAAATTTACATTTTTCAGTTTTGTCAGACATTTGTAATATTCTCACAATAAGCTAATTAGCTCAATTGGAGCATTTCTAGCATGTTTGGTTGAAATTGGAAAATTACATTTTTCAGTTTTGTCAGACGTTTGTAATATTCTCACAATAAGCTAATTAGCTCAATTGGAGCATTTCTAGCATGTTTGGTTGAAATTGGAAATTTACATTTTTCAGTTTTGTCAGACGTTTGTAATATTCTCACAATAAGCTAATTAGCTCAATTGGAGCATTTCTAGCATGTTTGGTTGAAATTGGAAATTTACATTTTTCACTTTTGTCAGACCTTTGTAATATTCTCACAATAAGCTAATTAGCTCAATTGGAGCATTTCTAGCATGTTTGGTTGAAATTGGAAATTTACATTTTTCACTTTTGTCAGACAATTGCAATATTCTCACAATAAGCTAGTTAGCTCAATTTGAGCAATTCTAGAATGTTTGGTTGAAATTGGAAATTTACATTTTTCACTTTTGTCAGACAATTGCAATATTCTCACAATAAGCTAATTAGCTCAATTGGAGCATTTCTAGCATGTTTAGTTGAAATTAGAAATTTACATTTTTCAGTTTTGTCAGACGTTTGTAATATTCTCACAATAAGCTAATTAGCTCAATTGGAGCATTTCTAGCATGTTTGGTTGAAATTGGAAATTTACATTTTTCAGTTTTGTCAGACGTTTGTAATATTCTCACAATAAGCTAATTAGCTCAATTGGAGCATTTCTAGCATGTTTGGTTGAAATTGGAAATTTACATTTTTCAGTTTTGTCAGACAATTGCAATATTCTCACAATAAGCTAATTAGCTCAATTGGAGCATTTCTAGCATGTTTGGTTGAAATTGGAAATTTACATTTTTCAGTTTGGTCAGACGTTTGTAATATTCTCACAATAAGCTAATTAGCTCAATTGGAGCATTTCTAGCATGTTTAGTTGAAATTGGAAATTTGCATTTTTCACTTTTGTCAGACAATTGCAATATTCTCACAATAAGCTAATTAGCTCAATTGGAGCATTTCTAGCATGTTTGGTTGATATTGGAAATTTACATTTTTCAGTTTTGTCAGACGTTTGTAAAATTCTTACAGTAGGCTTATTTGCGCAATTTGAGCATTTCTAGCATGTTTGGTTGAAATTGGAAATTTACATTTTTCAGTTTTGTCAGACGTTTGTAATATTCTCACAATAAGCTAATTAGCTCAATTGGAGCATTTCTAGCATGTTTGGTTGAAATTGGAAATTTACATTTTTCAGTTTTGTCAGACATTTGTAATATTCTCACAATAAGCTAATTAGCTCAATTGGAGCATTTCTAGCATGTTTGGTTGAAATTGGAAAATTACATTTTTCAGTTTTGTCAGACGTTTGTAATATTCTCACAATAAGCTAATTAGCTCAATTGGAGCATTTCTAGCATGTTTGGTTGAAATTGGAAATTTACATTTTTCAGTTTTGTCAGACGTTTGTAATATTCTCACAATAAGCTAATTAGCTCAATTGGAGCATTTCTAGCATGTTTGGTTGAAATTAGAAATTTACATTTTTCAGTTTTGTCAGACGTTTGTAAAATTCTTACAGTAGGCTTATTTGCGCAATTTGAGCATTTCTAGCATGTTTGGTTGAAATTGGAAATTTACATTTTTCAGTTTTGTCAGACGTTTGTAATATTCTCACAATAAGCTAATTAGCTCAATTGGAGCATTTCTAGCATGTTTGGTTGAAATTGGAAATTTACATTTTTCAGTTTTGTCAGACGTTTGTAATATTCTCACAATAAGCTAATTAGCTCAATTGGAGCATTTCTAGCATGTTTGGTTGAAATTGGAAATTTACATTTTTCAGTTTTGTCAGACGTTTGTAATATTCTCACAATAAGCTAATTAGCTCAATTGGAGCATTTCTAGCATGTTTGGTTGAAATTGGAAATTTACATTTTTCAGTTTTGTCAGACGTTTGTAATATTCTCACAATAAGCTAATTAGCTCAATTGGAGCATTTCTAGCATGTTTGGTTGAATTTGGAAAATTACATTTTTCAGTTTTGTCAGACGTTTGTAATATTCTCACAATAAGCTAATTAGCTCAATTGGAGCATTTCTAGCATGTTTGGTTGAAATTGGAAATTTACATTTTTCAGTTTTGTCAGACGTTTGTAATATTCTCACAATAAGCTAATTAGCTCAATTGGAGCATTTCTAGCATGTTTGGTTGAAATTGGAAATTTACATTTTTCACTTTTGTCAGACCTTTGTAATATTCTCACAATAAGCTAATTAGCTCAATTGGAGCATTTCTAGCATGTTTGGTTGAAATTGGAAATTTACATTTTTCACTTTTGTCAGACAATTGCAATATTCTCACAATAAGCTAATTAGCTCAATTGGAGCATTTCTAGCATGTTTGGTTGAAATTAGAATTTTACATTTTTCTGTTTTGTCAGACGTTTGTAATATTCTCACAATAAGCTAATTAGCTCAATTGGAGCATTTCTAGCATGTTTGGTTGAAATTGGAAATTTACATTTTTCAGTTTTGTCAGACCTTTGTAATATTCTCACAATAAGCTAATTAGCTCAATTGGAGCATTTCTAGCATGTTTGGTTGAAATTAGAAATTTACAATTTTCAGTTTTGTCAGACGTTTGTAAAATTCTTACAGTAGGCTTATTTGCGCAATTTGAGCATTTCTAGCATGTTTGGTTGAAATTGGAAATTTACATTTTTCAGTTTTGTCAGACGTTTGTAATATTCTCACAATAAGCTAATTAGCTCAATTGGAGCATTTCTAGCATGTTTGGTTGAAATTGGAAATTTATATTTTTCAGTTTTGTCAGACGTTTGTAATATTCTCACAATAAGCTAATTAGCTCAATTGGAGCATTTCTAGCATGTTTGGTTGAAATTGGAAATTTACATTTTTCAGTTTTGTCAGACATTTGTAATATTCTCACAATAAGCTAATTAGCTCAATTGGAGCATTTCTAGCATGTTTGGTTGAAATTGGAAAATTACATTTTTCAGTTTTGTCAGACGTTTGTAATATTCTCACAATAAGCTAATTAGCTCAATTGGAGCATTTCTAGCATGTTTGGTTGAAATTGGAAATTTACATTTTTCAGTTTTGTCAGACGTTTGTAATATTCTCACAATAAACTAATTAGCTCAATTGGAGCATTTCTAGCATGTTTGGTTGAAATTGGAAATTTACATTTTTAAGTTTTGTCAGACGTTTGTAATATTCTCACAATAAGCTAATTAGCTCAATTGGAGCATTTCTAGCATGTTTGGTTGAAATTGGAAATTTACATTTTTCACTTTTGTCAGACCTTTGTAATATTCTCACAATAAGCTAATTAGCTCAATTGGAGCATTTCTAGCATGTTTGGTTGAAATTGGAAATTTACATTTTTCACTTTTGTCAGACAATTGCAATATTCTCACAATAAGCTAATTAGCTCAATTGGAGCATTTCTAGCATGTTTGGTTGAAATTGGAAATTTACATTTTTCACTTTTGTCAGACCTTTGTAATATTCTCACAATAAGCTAATTAGCTCAATTGGAGCATTTCTAGCATGTTTGGTTGAAATTGGAAATTTACATTTTTCACTTTTGTCAGACAATTGCAATATTCTCACAATAAGCTAATTAGCTCAATTGGAGCATTTCTAGCATGTTTGGTTGAAATTGGAAATTTACATTTTTCACTTTTGTCAGACAATTGCAATATTCTCACAATAAGCTAATTAGCTCAATTGGAGCATTTCTAGCATGTTTAGTTGAAATTAGAATTTTACATTTTTCAGTTTTGTCAGACGTTTGTAATATTCTCACAATAAGCTAATTAGCTCAATTGGAGCATTTCTAGCATGTTTGGTTGAAATTGGAAATTTACATTTTTCAGTTTTGTCAGACGTTTGTAATATTCTCACAATAAGCTAATTAGCTCAATTGGAGCATTTCTAGCATGTTTGGTTGAAATTAGAAATTTACATTTTTCAGTTTTGTCAGACGTTTGTAAAATTCTTACAGTAGGCTTATTTGCGCAATTGGAGCATTTCTAGCATGTTTGGTTGAAATTGGAAATTTACATTTTTCAGGGTTGTCAGACGTTTGTAATATTCTCACAATAAGCTAATTAGCTCAATTGGAGCATTTCTAACATGTTTGGTTGAAATTGGAAATTTACATTTTTCACTTTTGTCAGACAATTGCAATATTCTCACAATAAGCTAATTAGCTCAATTGGAGCATTTCTAGCATGTTTGGTTGAAATTGGAAAATTACATTTTTCAGTTTTGTCAGACGTTTGTAATATTCTCACAATAAGCTAATTAGCTCAATTGGAGCATTTCTAGCATGTTTGGTTGAAATTGGAAAATTACATTTTTCAGTTTTGTCAGACGTTTGTAATATTCTCACAATAAGCTAATTAGCTCAATTGGAGCATTTCTAGCATGTTTGGTTGAAATTGGAAATTTACATTTTTCAGTTTTGTCAGACGTTTGTAATATTCTCACAATAAGCTAATTAGCTCAATTGGAGCATTTCTAGCATGTTTGGTTGAAATTAGAAATTTACATTTTTCAGTTTTGTCAGACGTTTGTAAAATTCTTACAGTAGGCTTATTTGCGCAATTTGAGCATTTCTAGCATGTTTGGTTGAAATTGGAAATTTACATTTTTCAGTTTTGTCAGACGTTTGTAATATTCTCACAATAAGCTAATTAGCTCAATTGGAGCATTTCTAGCATGTTTGGTTGAAATTGGAAATTTACATTTTTCAGTTTTGTCAGACGTTTGTAATATTCTCACAATAAGCTAATTAGCTCAATTGGAGCATTTCTAGCATGTTTGGTTGAAATTGGAAATTTACATTTTTCAGTTTTGTCAGACGTTTGTAATATTCTCACAATAAGCTAATTAGCTCAATTGGAGCATTTCTAGCATGTTTGGTTGAAATTGGAAATTTACATTTTTCAGTTTTGTCAGACGTTTGTAATATTCTCACAATAAGCTAATTAGCTCAATTGGAGCATTTCTAGCATGTTTGGTTGAATTTGGAAAATTACATTTTTCAGTTTTGTCAGACGTTTGTAATATTCTCACAATAAGCTAATTAGCTCAATTGGAGCATTTCTAGCATGTTTGGTTGAAATTGGAAATTTACATTTTTCAGTTTTGTCAGACGTTTGTAATATTCTCACAATAAGCTAATTAGCTCAATTGGAGCATTTCTAGCATGTTTGGTTGAAATTGGAAATTTACATTTTTCACTTTTGTCAGACCTTTGTAATATTCTCACAATAAGCTAATTAGCTCAATTGGAGCATTTCTAGCATGTTTGGTTGAAATTGGAAATTTACATTTTTCACTTTTGTCAGACAATTGCAATATTCTCACAATAAGCTAATTAGCTCAATTGGAGCATTTCTAGCATGTTTGGTTGAAATTGGAAATTTACATTTTTCACTTTTGTCAGACCTTTGTAATATTCTCACAATAAGCTAATTAGCTCAATTGGAGCATTTCTAGCATGTTTGGTTGAAATTGGAAATTTACATTTTTCACTTTTGTCAGACAATTGCAATATTCTCACAATAAGCTAATTAGCTCAATTGGAGCATTTCTAGCATGTTTGGTTGAAATTGGAAATTTACATTTTTCACTTTTGTCAGACCTTTGTAATATTCTCACAATAAGCTAATTAGCTCAATTGGAGCATTTCTAGCATGTTTGGTTGAAATTGGAAATTTACATTTTTCACTTTTGTCAGACAATTGCAATATTCTCACAATAAGCTAATTAGCTCAATTGGAGCATTTCTAGCATGTTTGGTTGAAATTGGAAATTTACATTTTTCACTTTTGTCAGACAATTGCAATATTCTCACAATAAGCTAATTAGCTCAATTGGAGCATTTCTAGCATGTTTAGTTGAAATTAGAATTTTACATTTTTCAGTTTTGTCAGACGTTTGTAATATTCTCACAATAAGCTAATTAGCTCAATTGGAGCATTTCTAGCATGTTTGGTTGAAATTGGAAATTTACATTTTTCAGTTTTGTCAGACGTTTGTAATATTCTCACAATAAGCTAATTAGCTCAATTGGAGCATTTCTAGCATGTTTGGTTGAAATTAGAAATTTACATTTTTCAGTTTTGTCAGACGTTTGTAAAATTCTTACAGTAGGCTTATTTGCGCAATTGGAGCATTTCTAGCATGTTTGGTTGAAATTGGAAATTTACATTTTTCAGGGTTGTCAGACGTTTGTAATATTCTCACAATAAGCTAATTAGCTCAATTGGAGCATTTCTAACATGTTTGGTTGAAATTGGAAATTTACATTTTTCACTTTTGTCAGACAATTGCAATATTCTCACAATAAGCTAATTAGCTCAATTGGAGCATTTCTAGCATGTTTGGTTGAAATTGGAAAATTACATTTTTCAGTTTTGTCAGACGTTTGTAATATTCTCACAATAAGCTAATTAGCTCAATTGGAGCATTTCTAGCATGTTTGGTTGAAATTGGAAAATTACATTTTTCAGTTTTGTCAGACGTTTGTAATATTCTCACAATAAGCTAATTAGCTCAATTGGAGCATTTCTAGCATGTTTGGTTGAAATTGGAAATTTACATTTTTCAGTTTTGTCAGACGTTTGTAATATTCTCACAATAAGCTAATTAGCTCAATTGGAGCATTTCTAGCATGTTTGGTTGAAATTAGAAATTTACATTTTTCAGTTTTGTCAGACGTTTGTAAAATTCTTACAGTAGGCTTATTTGCGCAATTTGAGCATTTCTAGCATGTTTGGTTGAAATTGGAAATTTACATTTTTCAGTTTTGTCAGACGTTTGTAATATTCTCACAATAAGCTAATTAGCTCAATTGGAGCATTTCTAGCATGTTTGGTTGAAATTGGAAATTTACATTTTTCAGTTTTGTCAGACGTTTGTAATATTCTCACAATAAGCTAATTAGCTCAATTGGAGCATTTCTAGCATGTTTGGTTGAAATTGGAAATTTACATTTTTCAGTTTTGTCAGACGTTTGTAATATTCTCACAATAAGCTAATTAGCTCAATTGGAGCATTTCTAGCATGTTTGGTTGAAATTGGAAATTTACATTTTTCAGTTTTGTCAGACGTTTGTAATATTCTCACAATAAGCTAATTAGCTCAATTGGAGCATTTCTAGCATGTTTGGTTGAATTTGGAAAATTACATTTTTCAGTTTTGTCAGACGTTTGTAATATTCTCACAATAAGCTAATTAGCTCAATTGGAGCATTTCTAGCATGTTTGGTTGAAATTGGAAATTTACATTTTTCAGTTTTGTCAGACGTTTGTAATATTCTCACAATAAGCTAATTAGCTCAATTGGAGCATTTCTAGCATGTTTGGTTGAAATTGGAAATTTACATTTTTCACTTTTGTCAGACCTTTGTAATATTCTCACAATAAGCTAATTAGCTCAATTGGAGCATTTCTAGCATGTTTGGTTGAAATTGGAAATTTACATTTTTCACTTTTGTCAGACAATTGCAATATTCTCACAATAAGCTAATTAGCTCAATTGGAGCATTTCTAGCATGTTTGGTTGAAATTGGAAATTTACATTTTTCACTTTTGTCAGACAATTGCAATATTCTCACAATAAGCTAATTAGCTCAATTGGAGCATTTCTAGCATGTTTGGTTGAAATTAGAATTTTACATTTTTCTGTTTTGTCAGACGTTTGTAATATTCTCACAATAAGCTAATTAGCTCAATTGGAGCATTTCTAGCATGTTTGGTTGAAATTGGAAATTTACATTTTTCAGTTTTGTCAGACCTTTGTAATATTCTCACAATAAGCTAATTAGCTCAATTGGAGCATTTCTAGCATGTTTGGTTGAAATTAGAAATTTACAATTTTCAGTTTTGTCAGACGTTTGTAAAATTCTTACAGTAGGCTTATTTGCGCAATTTGAGCATTTCTAGCATGTTTGGTTGAAATTGGAAATTTACATTTTTCAGTTTTGTCAGACGTTTGTAATATTCTCACAATAAGCTAATTAGCTCAATTGGAGCATTTCTAGCATGTTTGGTTGAAATTGGAAATTTATATTTTTCAGTTTTGTCAGACGTTTGTAATATTCTCACAATAAGCTAATTAGCTCAATTGGAGCATTTCTAGCATGTTTGGTTGAAATTGGAAATTTACATTTTTCAGTTTTGTCAGACATTTGTAATATTCTCACAATAAGCTAATTAGCTCAATTGGAGCATTTCTAGCATGTTTGGTTGAAATTGGAAAATTACATTTTTCAGTTTTGTCAGACGTTTGTAATATTCTCACAATAAGCTAATTAGCTCAATTGGAGCATTTCTAGCATGTTTGGTTGAAATTGGAAATTTACATTTTTCAGTTTTGTCAGACGTTTGTAATATTCTCACAATAAACTAATTAGCTCAATTGGAGCATTTCTAGCATGTTTGGTTGAAATTGGAAATTTACATTTTTAAGTTTTGTCAGACGTTTGTAATATTCTCACAATAAGCTAATTAGCTCAATTGGAGCATTTCTAGCATGTTTGGTTGAAATTGGAAATTTACATTTTTCACTTTTGTCAGACCTTTGTAATATTCTCACAATAAGCTAATTAGCTCAATTGGAGCATTTCTAGCATGTTTGGTTGAATTTGGAAATTTACATTTTTCACTTTTGTCAGACAATTGCAATATTCTCACAATAAGCTAATTAGCTCAATTGGAGCATTTCTAGCATGTTTGGTTGAAATTGGAAATTTACATTTTTCACTTTTGTCAGACCTTTGTAATATTCTCACAATAAGCTAATTAGCTCAATTGGAGCATTTCTAGCATGTTTGGTTGAAATTGGAAATTTACATTTTTCACTTTTGTCAGACAATTGCAATATTCTCACAATAAGCTAATTAGCTCAATTGGAGCATTTCTAGCATGTTTGGTTGAAATTGGAAATTTACATTTTTCACTTTTGTCAGACAATTGCAATATTCTCACAATAAGCTAATTAGCTCAATTGGAGCATTTCTAGCATGTTTAGTTGAAATTAGAATTTTACATTTTTCAGTTTTGTCAGACGTTTGTAAAATTCTCACAATAAGCTAATTAGCTCAATTGGAGCATTTCTAGCATGTTTGGTTGAAATTGGAAATTTACATTTTTCAGTTTTGTCAGACGTTTGTAATATTCTCACAATAAGCTAATTAGCTCAATTGGAGCATTTCTAGCATGTTTGGTTGAAATTAGAAATTTACATTTTTCAGTTTTGTCAGACGTTTGTAAAATTCTTACAGTAGGCTTATTTGCGCAATTGGAGCATTTCTAGCATGTTTGGTTGAAATTGGAACTTTACATTTTTCAGGGTTGTCAGACGTTTGTAATATTCTCACAATAAGCTAATTAGCTCAATTGGAGCATTTCTAACATGTTTGGTTGAAATTGGAAATTTACATTTTTCACTTTTGTCAGACAATTGCAATATTCTCACAATAAGCTAATTAGCTCAATTGGAGCATTTCTAGCATGTTTGGTTGAAATTGGAAATTTACATTTTTCAGTTTTGTCAGACGTTTGTAATATTCTCACAATAAGCTAATTAGCTCAATTGGAGAATTTCTAGCATGTTTGGTTGAAATTGGAAATTTACATTTTTCAGTTTTGTCAGACATTTGTAATATTCTCACAATAAGCTAATTAGCTCAATTGGAGCATTTCTAGCATGTTTGGTTGAAATTGGAAAATTACATTTTTCAGTTTTGTCAGACGTTTGTAATATTCTCACAATAAGCTAATTAGCTCAATTGGAGCATTTCTAGCATGTTTGGTTGAAATTGGAAATTTACATTTTTCAGTTTTGTCAGACGTTTGTAATATTCTCACAATAAGCTAATTAGCTCAATTGGAGCATTTCTAGCATGTTTGGTTGAAATTGGAAATTTACATTTTTAAGTTTTGTCAGACGTTTGTAATATTCTCACAATAAGCTAATTAGCTCAATTGGAGCATTTCTAGCATGTTTGGTTGAAATTGGAAATTTACATTTTTCACTTTTGTCAGACCTTTGTAATATTCTCACAATAAGCTAATTAGCTCAATTGGAGCATTTCTAGCATGTTTGGTTGAAATTGGAAATTTACATTTTTCACTTTTGTCAGACAATTGCAATATTCTCACAATAAGCTAGTTAGCTCAATTGGAGCATTTCTAGAATGTTTGGTTGAAATTGGAAATTTACATTTTTCACTTTTGTCAGACAATTGCAATATTCTCACAATAAGCTAATTATCTCAATTGGAGCATTTCTAGCATGTTTAGTTGAAATTAGAAATTTACATTTTTCAGTTTTGTTAGACGTTTGTAATATTCTCACAAAAAGCTAATTAGCTCAATTGGAGCATTTCTAGCATGTTTGGTTGAAATTGGAAATTTACATTTTTCAGTTTTGTCAGAGGTTTGTAATATTCTCACAATAAGCTAATTAGCTCAATTGGAGCATTTCTAGCATGTTTGGTTGAAATTGGAAATTTACATTTTTCAGTTTTGTCAGACAATTGCAATATTCTCACAATAAGCTAATTAGCTCAATTGGAGCATTTCTAGCATGTTTGGTTGAAATTGGAAATTTACATTTTTCAGTTTTGTCAGACGTTTGTAATATTCTCACAATAAGCTAATTAGCTCAATTGGAGCATTTCTAGCATGTTTAGTTGAAATTGGAAATTTGCATTTTTCACTTTTGTCAGACAATTGCAATATTCTCCCAATAAGCTAATTAGCTCAATTGGAGCATTTCTAGCATGTTTGGTTGATATTGGAAATTTACATTTTTCAGTTTTGTCAGACGTTTGTAAAATTCTTACAGTAGGCTTATTTGCGCAATTTTAGCATTTCTAGCATGTTTGGTTGAAATTGGAAATTTACATTTTTCAGTTTTGTCAGACGTTTGTAATATTCTCACAATAAGCTAATTAGCTCAATTGGAGCATTTCTAGCATGTTTGGTTGAAATTGGAAATTTACATTTTTCAGTTTTGTCAGGCGTTTGTAATATTTTCACAATAAGCTAATTAGCTCAATTGGAGCATTTCTAGCATGTTTGGTTGAAATTGGAAAATTACATTTTTCAGTTTTGTCAGACGTTTGTAATATTCTCACAATAAGCTAATTAGCTCAATTGGAGCATTTCTAGCATGTTTGGTTGAAATTGGAAATTTACATTTTTCAGTTTTGTCAGACGTTTGTAATATTCTCACAATAAGCTAATTAGCTCAATTGGAGCATTTCTAGCATGTTTGGTTGAAATTGGAAATTTACATTTTTCACTTTTGTCAGACCTTTGTAATATTCTCACAATAAGCTAATTAGCTCAATTGGAGCATTTCTAGCATGTTTGGTTGAAATTGGAAATTTACATTTTTCACTTTTGTCAGACAATTGCAATATTCTCACAATAAGCTAATTAGCTCAATTGGAGCATTTCTAGCATGTTTGGTTGAAATTGGAAATTTACATTTTTCACTTTTGTCAGACAATTGCAATATTCTCACAATAAGCTAATTAGCTCAATTGGAGCATTTCTAGCATGTTTAGTTGAAAATAGAATTTTACATTTTTCAGTTTTGTCAGACGTTTGTAATATTCTCACAATAAGCTAATTAGCTCAATTGGAGCATTTCTAGCATGTTTGGTTGAAATTGGAAATTTACATTTTTCAGTTTTGTCAGACGTTTGTAATATTCTCACAATAAGCTAATTAGCTCAATTGGAGCATTTCTAGCATGTTTAGTTGAAATTAGAAATTTACATTTTTCAGTTTTGTCAGACGTTTGTAAAATTCTTACAGTAGGCTTATTTGCGCAATTTGAGCATTTCTAGCATGTTTGGTTGAAATCGGAAATTTACATTTTTCAGTTTTGTCAGACGTTTGTAATATTCTCACAATAAGCTAATTAGCTCAATTGGAGCATTTCTAGCATGTTTGGTTGAAATTGGAAATTTACATTTTTCAGTTTTGTCAGACGTTTGTAATATTCTCACAATAAGCTAATTAGCTCAATTGGAGAATTTCTAGCATGTTTGGTTGAAATTGGAAATTTACATTTTTCAGTTTTGTCAGACATTTGTAATATTCTCACAATAAGCTAATTAGCTCAATTGGAGCATTTCTAGCATGTTTGGTTGAAATTGGAAAATTACATTTTTCAGTTTTGTCAGACGTTTGTAATATTCTCACAATAAGCTAATTAGCTCAATTGGAGCATTTCTAGCATGTTTGGTTGAAATTGGAAATTTACATTTTTCAGTTTTGTCAGACGTTTGTAATATTCTCACAATAAGCTAATTAGCTCAATTGGAGCATTTCTAGCATGTTTGGTTGAAATTGGAAATTTACATTTTTAAGTTTTGTCAGACGTTTGTAATATTCTCACAATAAGCTAATTAGCTCAATTGGAGCATTTCTAGCATGTTTGGTTGAAATTGGAAATTTACATTTTTCACTTTTGTCAGACCTTTGTAATATTCTCACAATAAGCTAATTAGCTCAATTGGAGCATTTCTAGCATGTTTGGTTGAAATTGGAAATTTACATTTTTCACTTTTGTCAGACAATTGCAATATTCTCACAATAAGCTAGTTAGCTCAATTGGAGCATTTCTAGAATGTTTGGTTGAAATTGGAAATTTACATTTTTCACTTTTGTCAGACAATTGCAATATTCTCACAATAAGCTAATTATCTCAATTGGAGCATTTCTAGCATGTTTAGTTGAAATTAGAAATTTACATTTTTCAGTTTTGTTAGACGTTTGTAATATTCTCACAAAAAGCTAATTAGCTCAATTGGAGCATTTCTAGCATGTTTGGTTGAAATTGGAAATTTACATTTTTCAGTTTTGTCAGAGGTTTGTAATATTCTCACAATAAGCTAATTAGCTCAATTGGAGCATTTCTAGCATGTTTGGTTTAAATTGGAAATTTACATTTTTCAGTTTTGTCAGACAATTGCAATATTCTCACAATAAGCTAATTAGCTCAATTGGAGCATTTCTAGCATGTTTGGTTGAAATTGGAAATTTACATTTTTCAGTTTTGTCAGACGTTTGTAATATTCTCACAATAAGCTAATTAGCTCAATTGGAGCATTTCTAGCATGTTTAGTTGAAATTGGAAATTTGCATTTTTCACTTTTGTCAGACAATTGCAATATTCTCCCAATAAGCTAATTAGCTCAATTGGAGCATTTCTAGCATGTTTGGTTGATATTGGAAATTTACATTTTTCAGTTTTGTCAGACGTTTGTAAAATTCTTACAGTAGGCTTATTTGCGCAATTTTAGCATTTCTAGCATGTTTGGTTGAAATTGGAAATTTACATTTTTCAGTTTTGTCAGACGTTTGTAATATTCTCACAATAAGCTAATTAGCTCAATTGGAGCATTTCTAGCATGTTTGGTTGAAATTGGAAATTTACATTTTTCAGTTTTGTCAGGCGTTTGTAATATTCTCACAATAAGCTAATTAGCTCAATTGGAGCATTTCTAGCATGTTTGGTTGAAATTGGAAAATTACATTTTTCAGTTTTGTCAGACGTTTGTAATATTCTCACAATAAGCTAATTAGCTCAATTGGAGCATTTCTAGCATGTTTAGTTGAAATTGGAAATTTACATTTTTCAGTTTTGTCAGACGTTTGTAATATTCTCACAATAAGCTAATTAGCTCAATTGGAGCATTTCTAGCATGTTTGGTTGAAATTGGAAATTTACATTTTTCACTTTTGTCAGACCTTTGTAATATTCTCACAATAAGCTAATTAGCTCAATTGGAGCATTTCTAGCATGTTTGGTTGAAATTGGAAATTTACATTTTTCACTTTTGTCAGACAATTGCAATATTCTCACAATAAGCTAATTAGCTCAATTGGAGCATTTCTAGCATGTTTGGTTGAAATTGGAAATTTACATTTTTCACTTTTGTCAGACAATTGCAATATTCTCACAATAAGCTAATTAGCTCAATTGGAGCATTTCTAGCATGTTTAGTTGAGAATAGAATTTTACATTTTTCAGTTTTGTCAGACGTTTGTAATATTCTCACAATAAGCTAATTAGCTCAATTGGAGCATTTCTAGCATGTTTGGTTGAAATTGGAAATTTACATTTTTCAGTTTTGTCAGACGTTTGTAATATTCTCACAATAAGCTAATTAGCTCAATTGGAGCATTTCTAGCATGTTTGGTTGAAATTAGAAATTTACATTTTTCAGTTTTGTCAGACGTTTGTAAAATTCTTACAGTAGGCTTATTTGCGCAATTTGAGCATTTCTAGCATGTTTGGTTGAAATCGGAAATTTACATTTTTCAGTTTTGTCAGACGTTTGTAATATTCTCACAATAAGCTAATTAGCTCAATTGGAGCATTTCTAGCATGTTTGGTTGAAATTGGAAATTTACATTTTTCAGTTTTGTCAGACGTTTGTAATATTCTCACAATAAGCTAATTAGCTCAATTGGAGCATTTCTAGAATGTTTGGTTGAAATTGGAAATTTACATTTTTCACTTTTGTCAGACAATTGCAATATTCTCACAATAAGCTAATTAGCTCAATTGGAGCATTTCTAGCATGTTTAGTTGAAATTGGAAATTTACATTTTTCAGTTTTGTTAGACGTTTGTAATATTCTCACAATAAGCTAATTAGCTCAATTGGAGCATTTCTAGCATGTTTGGTTGAAATTGGAAATTTACATTTTTCAGTTTTGTCAGAGGTTTGTAATATTCTCACAATAAGCTAATTAGCTCAATTGGAGCATTTCTAGCATGTTTGGTTGAAATTGGAAATTTACATTTTTCACTTTTGTCAGACAATTGCAATATTCTCACAATAAGCTAATTAGCTCAATTGGAGCATTTCTAGCATGTTTAGTTGAAATTAGAATTTTACATTTTTCAGTTTTGTAAGACGTTTGTAATATTCTCACAATAAGCTAATTAGCTCAATTGGAGCATTTCTAGCATGTTTGGTTGAAATTGGAAATTTACATTTTTCAGTTTTGTCAGACGTTTGTAATATTCTCACAATAAGCTAATTAGCTCAATTGGAGCATTTCTAGCATGTTTGGTTGAAATTAGAAATTTACATTTTTCAGTTTTGTCAGACGTTTGTAAAATTCTTACAGTAGGCTTATTTGCGCAATTGGAGCATTTCTAGCATGTTTGGTTGAAATTGGAAATTTACATTTTTCAGTTTTGTCAGACGTTTGTAATATTCTCACAATAAGCTAATTAGCTCAATTGGAGCATTTCTAGCATGTTTGGTTGAAATTGGAAATTTACATTTTTCACTTTTGTCAGACAATTGCAATATTCTCACAATAAGCTAATTAGCTCAATTGGAGCATTTCTAGCATGTTTGGTTGAAATTGGAAATTTACATTTTTCAGTTTTGTCAGACGTTTGTAATATTCTCACAATAAGCTAATTAGCTCAATTGGAGCATTTCTAGCATGTTTGGTTGAAATTGGAAATTTACATTTTTCAGTTTTGTCAGACATTTGTAATATTCTCACAATAAGCTAATTAGCTCAATTGGAGCATTTCTAGCATGTTTGGTTGAAATTGGAAAATTACATTTTTCAGTTTTGTCAGACGTTTGTAATATTCTCACAATAAGCTAATTAGCTCAATTGGAGCATTTCTAGCATGTTTGGTTGAAATTGGAAATTTACATTTTTCAGTTTTGTCAGACGTTTGTAATATTCTCACAATAAGCTAATTAGCTCAATTGGAGCATTTCTAGCATGTTTGGTTGAAATTGGAAATTTACATTTTTCACTTTTGTCAGACCTTTGTGATATTCTCACAATAAGCTAATTAGCTCAATTGGAGCATTTCTAGCATGTTTGATTGAAATTGGAAATTTACATTTTTCACTTTTGTCAGACAATTGCAATATTCTCACAATAAGCTAGTTAGCTCAATTGGAGCATTTCTAGAATGTTTGGTTGAAATTGGAAATTTACATTTTTCACTTTTGTCAGACAATTGCAATATTCTCACAATAAGCTAATTAGCTCAATTGGAGCATTTCTAGCATGTTTAGTTGAAATTAGAAATTTACATTTTTCAGTTTTGTTAGACGTTTGTAATATTCTCACAATAAGCTAATTAGCTCAATTGGAGCATTTCTAGCATGTTTGGTTGAAATTGGAAATTTACATTTTTCAGTTTTGTCAGACGTTTGTAATATTCTCACAATAAGCTAATTAGCTCAATTGGAGCATTTCTAGCATGTTTAGTTGAAATTGGAAATTTGCATTTTTCACTTTTGTCAGACAATTGCAATATTCTCCCAATAAGCTAATTAGCTCAATTGGAGCATTTCTAGCATGTTTGGTTGAAATTGGAAATTTACATTTTTCAGTTTTGTCAGACGTTTGTAATATTCTCACAATAAGCTAATTAGCTCAATTGGAGCATTTCTAGCATGTTTGGTTGAAATTGGAAATTTACATTTTTCAGTTTTGTCAGGCGTTTGTAATATTCTCACAATAAGCTAATTAGCTCAATTGGAACATTTCTAGCATGTTTGGTTGAAATTGGAAAATTACATTTTTCAGTTTTGTCAGACGTTTGTAATATTCTCACAATAAGCTAATTAGCTCAATTGGAGCATTTCTAGCATGTTTGGTTGAAATTGGAAATTTACATTTTTCAGTTTTGTCAGACGTTTGTAATATTCTCACAATAAGCTAATTAGCTCAATTGGAGCATTTCTAGCATGTTTGGTTGAAATTAGAAATTTACATTTTTCACTTTTGTCAGACGTTTGTAATATTCTCACAATAAGCTAATTAGCTCAATTGGAGCATTTCTAGCATGTTTGGTTGAAATTGGAAATTTACATTTTTCACTTTTGTCAGACAATTGCAATATTCTCACAATAAGCTAATTAGCTCAATTGGAGCATTTCTAGCATGTTTGGTTGAAATTGGAAATTTACATTTTTCACTTTTGTCAGACAATTGCAATATTCTCACAATAAGCTAATTAGCTCAATTGGAGCATTTCTAGCATGTTTAGTTGAAAATAGAATTTTACATTTTTCAGTTTTGTCAGACGTTTGTAATATTCTCACAATAAGCTAATTAGCTCAATTGGAGCATTTCTAGCATGTTTGGTTGAAATTGGAAATTTACATTTTTCAGTTTTGTCAGACGTTTGTAATATTCTCACAATAAGCTAATTAGCTCAATTGGAGCATTTCTAGCATGTTTGGTTGAAATTAGAAATTTACATTTTTCAGTTTTGTCAGACGTTTGTAAAATTCTTACAGTAGGCTTATTTGCGCAATTTGAGCATTTCTAGCATGTTTGGTTGAAATCAGAAATTTACATTTTTCAGTTTTGTCAGACGTTTGTAATATTCTCACAATAAGCTAATTAGCTCAATTGGAGCATTTCTAGCATGTTTGGTTGAAATTGGAAATTTACATTTTTCAGTTTTGTCAGACGTTTGTAATATTCTCACAATAAGCTAATTAGCTCAATTGGAGCATTTCTAGAATGTTTGGTTGAAATTGGAAATTTACATTTTTCACTTTTGTCAGACAATTGCAATATTCTCACAATAAGCTAATTAGCTCAATTGGAGCATTTCTAGCATGTTTAGTTGAAATTAGAAATTTACATTTTTCAGTTTTGTTAGACGTTTGTAATATTCTCACAATAAGCTAATTAGCTCAATTGGAGCATTTCTAGCATGTTTGGTTGAAATTGGAAATTTACATTTTTCAGTTTTGTCAGAGGTTTGTAATATTCTCACAATAAGCTAATTAGCTCAATTGGAGCATTTCTAGCATGTTTGGTTGAAATTGGAAATTTACATTTTTCAGTTTTGTCAGACAATTGCAATATTCTCACAATAAGCTAATTAGCTCAATTGGAGCATTTCTAGCATGTTTGGTTGAAATTGGAAATTTACATTTTTCGCTTTTGTCAGACAATTGCAATATTTTCACAATAAGCTAATTAGCTCAATTGGAACATTTCTAGCATGTTTGGTTGAAATTGGAAATTTACATTTTTCAGTTTTGTCAGACGTTTGTAATATTCTCACAATAAGCTAATTAGCTCAATTGGAGCATTTCTAGCATGTTTAGTTGAAATTGGAAATTTACATTTTTCACTTTTGTCAGACTATTGCAATATTCTCCCAATAAGCTAATTAGCTCAATTGGAGCATATCTAGCATGTTTGGTTGATATTGAAAATTTACATTTTTCACTTTTGTCAGACGTTTGTAAAATTCTTACAGTAGGCTTATTTGCGCAATTTGAGCATTTCTAGCATGTTTGGTTGAAATTGGAAATTTACATTTTTCAGTTTTGTCAGACGTTTGTAATATTCTCACAATAAGCTAATTAGCTCAATTGGAGCATTTCTAGCATGTTTGGTTGAAATTGGAAATTTACATTTTTCAGTTTTGTCAGACGTTTGTAATATTCTCACAATAAGCTAATTAGCTCAATTGGAGCATTTCTAGCATGTTTGGTTGAAATTGGAAAATTACATTTTTCAGTTTTGTCAGACGTTTGTAATATTCTCACAGTAAGCTAATTAGCTCAATTGGAGCATTTCTAGCATGTTTGGTTGAAATTGGAAATTTACATTTTTCAGTTTTGTCAGACGTTTGTAATATTCTCACAATAAGCTAATTAGCTCAATTGGAGCATTTCTAGAATGTTTGGTTGAAATTGGAAATTTACATTTTTCACTTTTGTCAGACAATTGCAATATTCTCACAATAAGCTAATTAGCTCAATTGGAGCATTTCTAGCATGTTTAGTTGAAAATAGAATTTTACATTTTTCAGTTTTGTCAGACGTTTGTAATATTCTCACAATAAGCTAATTAGCTCAATTGGAGCATTTCTAGCATGTTTGGTTGAAATTGGAAATTTACATTTTTCAGTTTTGTCAGACGTTTGTAATATTCTCACAATAAGCTAATTAGCTCAATTGGAGCATTTCTAGCATGTTTGGTTGAAATTGGAAATTTACATTTTTCACTTTTGTCAGACAATTGCAATATTCTCACAATAAGCTAATTAGCTCAATTGGAGCATTTCTAGCATGTTTAGTTGAAATTAGAATTTTACATTTTTCAGTTTTGTCAGACGTTTGTAATATTCTCACAATAAGCTAATTAGCTCAATTGGAGCATTTCTAGCATGTTTGGTTGAAATTGGAAATTTACATTTTTCAGTTTTGTCAGACGTTTGTAATATTCTCACAATAAGCTAATTAGCTCAATTGGAGCATTTCTAGCATGTTTGGTTGAAATTAGAAATTTACATTTTTCAGTTTTGTCAGACGTTTGTAAAATTCTTACAGTAGGCTTATTTGCGCAATTGGAGCATTTCTAGCATGTTTGGTTGAAATTGGAAATTTACATTTTTCAGTTTTGTCAGACGTTTGTAATATTCTCACAATAAGCTAATTAGCTCAATTGGAGCATTTCTAGCATGTTTGGTTGAAATTGGAAATTTACATTTTTCACTTTTGTCAGACAATTGCAATATTCTCACAATAAGCTAATTAGCTCAATTGGAGCATTTCTAGCATGTTTGGTTGAAATTGGAAATTTACATTTTTCAGTTTTGTCAGACGTTTGTAATATTCTCACAATAAGCTAATTAGCTCAATTGGAGCATTTCTAGCATGTTTGGTTGAAATTGGAAATTTACATTTTTCAGTTTTGTCAGACATTTGTAATATTCTCACAATAAGCTAATTAGCTCAATTGGAGCATTTCTAGCATGTTTGGTTGAAATTGGAAAATTACATTTTTCAGTTTTGTCAGACGTTTGTAATATTCTCACAATAAGCTAATTAGCTCAATTGGAGCATTTCTAGCATGTTTGTTTGAAATTGGAAATTTACATTTTTCAGTTTTGTCAGACGTTTGTAATATTCTCACAATAAGCTAATTAGCTCAATTGGAGCATTTCTAGCATGTTTGGTTGAAGTTGGAAATTTACATTTTTAAGTTTTGTCAGACGTTTGCAATATTCTCACAATAAGCTAATTAGCTCAATTGGAGCATTTCTAGCATGTTTGGTTGAAATTGGAAATTTACATTTTTCACTTTTGTCAGACCTTTGTAATATTCTCACAATAAGCTAATTAGCTCAATTGGAGCATTTCTAGCATGTTTGGTTGAAATTGGAAATTTACATTTTTCACTTTTGTCAGACAATTGCAATATTCTCACAATAAGCTAGTTAGCTCAATTGGAGCATTTCTAGAATGTTTGGTTGAAATTGGAAATTTACATTTTTCACTTTTGTCAGACAATTGCAATATTCTCACAATAAGCTAATTAGCTCAATTGGAGCATTTCTAGCATGTTTAGTTGAAATTAGAAATTTACATTTTTCAGTTTTGTTAGACGTTTGTAATATTCTCACAATAAGCTAATTAGCTCAATTGGAGCATTTCTAGGATGTTTGGTTGAAATTGGAAATTTACATTTTTCAGTTTTGTCAGACGTTTGTAATATTCTCACAATAAGCTAATTAGCTCAATTGGAGCATTTCTAGCATGTTTAGTTGAAATTGGAAATTTGCATTTTTCACTTTTGTCAGACAATTGCAATATTCTCCCAATAAGCTAATTAGCTCAATTGGAGCATTTCTAGCATGTTTGGTTGATATTGGAAATTTACATTTTTCAGTTTTGTCAGACGTTTGTAAAATTCTTACAGTAGGCTTATTTGCGCAATTTGAGCATTTCTAGCATGTTTGGTTGAAATTGGAAAATTACATTTTTCAGTTTTGTCAGACGTTTGTAATATTCTCACAATAAGCTAATTAGCTCAATTGGAGCATTTCTAGCATGTTTGGTTGAAATTGGAAATTTACATTTTTCAGTTTTGTCAGACGTTTGTAATATTCTCACAATAAGCTAATTAGCTCAATTGGAGCATTTCTAGCATGTTTGGTTGAAATTGGAAATTTACATTTTTCACTTTTGTCAGACGTTTGTAATATTCTCACAATAAGCTAATTAGCTCAATTGGAGCATTTCTAGCATGTTTGGTTGAAATTGGAAATTTACATTTTTCACTTTTGTCAGACAATTGCAATATTCTCACAATAAGCTAATTAGCTCAATTGGAGCATTTCTAGCATGTTTGGTTGAAATTGGAAATTTACATTTTTCACTTTTGTCAGACAATTGCAATATTCTCACAATAAGCTAATTAGCTCAATTGGAGCATTTCTAGCATGTTTAGTTGAAAATAGAATTTTACATTTTTCAGTTTTGTCAGACGTTTGTAATATTCTCACAATAAGCTAATTAGCTCAATTGGAGCATTTCTAGCATGTTTGGTTGAAATTGGAAATTTACATTTTTCAGTTTTGTCAGACGTTTGTAATATTCTCACAATAAGCTAATTAGCTCAATTGGAGCATTTCTAGCATGTTTGGTTGAAATTAGAAATTTACATTTTTCAGTTTTGTCAGAGGTTTGTAATATTCTCACAATAAGCTAATTAGCTCAATTGGAGCATTTCTAGCATGTTTGGTTGAAATTGGAAGTTTACATTTTTCAGTTTTGTCAGACAATTGCAATATTCTCACAATAAGCTAATTAGCTCAATTGGAGCATTTCTAGCATGTTTGGTTGAAATTGGAAATTTACATTTTTCAGTTTTGTCAGACGTTTGTAATATTCTCACAATAAGCTAATTAGCTCAATTGGAGCATTTCTAGCATGTTTAGTTGAAATTGGAAATTTGCATTTTTCACTTTTGTCAGACAATTGCAATATTCTCCCAATAAGCTAATTAGCTCAATTGGAGCATTTCTAGCATGTTTGGTTGATATTGGAAATTTACATTTTTCAGTTTTGTCAGACGTTTGTAAAATTCTTACAGTAGGCTTATTTGCGCAATTTGAGCATTTCTAGCATGTTTGGTTGAAATTGGAAATTTACATTTTTCAGTTTTGTCAGACGTTTGTAATATTCTCACAATAAGCTAATTAGCTCAATTGGAGCATTTCTAGCATGTTTGGTTGAAATTGGAAATTTACATTTTTCAGTTTTGTCAGGCGTTTGTAATATTCTCACAATAAGCTAATTAGCTCAATTGGAGCATTTCTAGCATGTTTGGTTGAAATTGGAAAATTACATTTTTCAGTTTTGTCAGACGTTTGTAATATTCTCACAATAAGCTAATTAGCTCAATTGGAGCATTTCTAGCATGTTTGGTTGAAATTGGAAATTTACATTTTTCAGTTTTGTCAGACGTTTGTAATATTCTCACAATAAGCTAATTAGCTCAATTGGAGCATTTCTAGAATGTTTGGTTGAAATTGGAAATTTACATTTTTCACTTTTGTCAGACAATTGCAATATTCTCACAATAAGCTAATTAGCTCAATTGGAGCATTTCTAGCATGTTTAGTTGAAAATAGAATTTTACATTTTTCAGTTTTGTCAGACGTTTGTAATATTCTCACAATAAGCTAATTAGCTCAATTGGAGCATTTCTAGCATGTTTGGTTGAAATTGGAAATTTACATTTTTCAGTTTTGTCAGACGTTTGTAATATTCTCACAATAAGCTAATTAGCTCAATTGGAGCATTTCTAGCATGTTTGGTTGAAATTGGAAATTTACATTTTTCACTTTTGTCAGACCTTTGTAATATTCTCACAATAAGCTAATTAGCTCAATTGGAGCATTTCTAGCATGTTTAGTTGAAAATAGAATTTTAAATTTTTCAGTTTTCTCAGACGTTTGTAATATTCTCACAATAAGCTAATTAGCTCAATTGGAGCATTTCTAGCATGTTTGGTTGAAATTGGAAATTTACATTTTTCAGTTTTGTCAGACGTTTGTAATATTCTCACAATAAGCTAATTAGCTCAATTGGAGCATTTCTAGCATGTTTGGTTGAAATTAGAAATTTACATTTTTCAGTTTTGTCAGACGTTTGTAAAATTCTTACAGTAGGCTTATTTGCGCAATTTGAGCATTTCTAGCATGTTTGGTTGAAATTGGAAATTTACATTTTTCAGTTTTGTCAGACGTTTGTAATATTCTCACAATAAGCTAATTAGCTCAATTGGAGCATTTCTAGCATGTTTGGTTGAAATTGGAAATTTACATTTTTCAGTTTTGTCAGACGTTTGTAATATTCTCACAATAAGCTAATTAGCTCAATTGGAGCATTTCTAGCATGTTTGGTTGAAATTGGAAATTTACATTTTTCAGTTTTGTCAGACGTTTGTAATATTCTCACAATAAGCTAATTAGCTCAATTGGAGCATTTCTAGCATGTTTGGTTGAAATTGGAAATTTACATTTTTCAGTTTTGTCAGACGTTTGTAATATTCTCACAATAAGCTAATTAGCTCAATTGGAGCATTTCTAGCATGTTTGGTTGAAATTGGAAAATTACATTTTTCAGTTTTGTCAGACGTTTGTAATATTCTCACAATAAGCTAATTAGCTCAATTGGAGCATTTCTAGCATGTTTGGTTGAAATTGGAAATTTACATTTTTCAGTTTTGTCAGACGTTTGTAATATTTTCACAATAAGCTAATTAGCTCAATTGGAGCATTTCTAGCATGTTTGGTTGAAATTGGAAATTTACATTTTTCAGTTTTGTCAGACGTTTGTAATATTCTCACAATAAGCTAATTAGCTCAATTGGAGCATTTCTAGCATGTTTGGTTGAAATTGGAACTTTACATTTTTCACTTTTGTCAGACGTTTGTAATATTCTCACAATAAGCTAATTAGCTCAATTGGAGCATTTCTAGCATGTTTGGTTGAAATTGGAAATTTACATTTTTCACTTTTGTCAGACAATTGCAATATTCTCACAATAAGCTAGTTAGCTCAATTGGAGCATTTCTAGAATGTTTGGTTGAAATTGGAAATTTACATTTTTCACTTTTGTCAGACAATTGCAATATTCTCACAATAAGCTAATTAGCTCAATTGGAGCATTTCTAGCATGTTTAGTTGAAATTAGAAATTTACATTTTTCAGTTTTGTCAGACGTTTGTAATATTCTCACAATAAGCTAATTAGCTCAATTGGAGCATTTCTAGCATGTTTGGTTGAAATTGGAAATTTACATTTTTCAGTTTTGTCAGACGTTTGTAATATTCTCACAATAAGTTAATTAGCTCAATTGGAGCATTTCTAGCATGTTTGGTTGAAATTGGAAATTTACATTTTTCAGTTTTGTCAGACATTTGTAATATTCTCACAATAAGCTAATTAGCTCAATTGGAGCATTTTTAGCATGTTTGGTTGAAATTGGAAATTTACATTTTTCAGTTTTGTCAGACGTTTGTAATATTCTCACAATAAGCTAATTAGCTCAATTGGAGCATTTCTAGCATGTTTGGTTGAAATTGGAAATTTACATTTTCAGTTTTGTCAGACGTTTGTAATATTCTCACAATAAGCTAATTAGCTCAATTGGAGCATTTCTAGCATGTTTGGTTGAAATTGGAAATTTACATTTTTCAGTTTTGTCAGACCTTTGTAATATTCTCACAATAAGCTAATTAGCTCAATTGGAGCATTTCTAGCATGTTTGGTTGAAATTGGAAATTTACATTTTTCACTTTTGTCAGACAATTGCAATATTCTCACAATAAGCTAATTAGCTCAATTGGAGCATTTCTAGCATGTTTGGTTGAAATTGGAAATTTACATTTTTCACTTTTGTCAGACAATTGCAATATTCTCACAATAAGCTAATTAGCTCAATTGGAGCATTTCTAGCATGTTTGGTTGAAATTGGAAATTTACAATTTTCAGCTTTGTCAGACAATTGCAATATTCTATCAATAAGCTAATTAGCTCAATTGGAGCATTTTTAGCATGTTTGGTTGAAATTGGAAAATTACATTTTTCACTTTTGTCAGACGTTTGTAATATTCTCACAATAAGCTAATTAGCTCAATTGGAACATTTCTAGCATGTTTGGTTGAAATTGGAAATTTACATTTTTCAGTTTTGTCAGACGATTGTAATATTCTCACAATAAGCTAATTAGCTCAATTGGAGCATTTCTAGCATGTTTGGTTGAAGTTGGAAATTTACATTTTTCAGTTTTATCAGACGTTTGTAATATTGTCACAATAAGCTAATTAGCTCAATTGGAGCATTTCTAGCATGTTTGGTTGAAATTGGAAATTTACATTTTTCACTTTTGTCAGAGGTTTGTAATATTCTCACAATAAGCTAATTAGCTCAGGTGGAACATTTCTAGCATGTTTGGTTGAAATTGGAAATTTACATTTTTCAGTTTTGTCAGACGTTTGTAATATTCTCACAATAAGCTAATTAGCTCAATTGGAGCATTTCTAGCATGTTTGGTTAAAATTGGAAATTTACATTTTTCCCTTTTGTCAGACGTTTGTAATATTCTCACAATAAGCTAATTAGCTCAATTGGAACATTTCTAGCATGTTTGGTTGAAATTGGAAATTTACATTTTTCAGTTTTGTCAGACGTTTGTAATATTCTCACAATAAGCTAATTAGCTCAATTGGAGCATTTCTAGAATGTTTGGTTGAAATTGGAAATTTACATTTTTCAGTTTTGTCAGACATTTGTAATATTCTCACAATAAGCTAATTAGCTCAATTGGAGCATTTCTAGCATGTTTGGTTGAAATTGGAAATTTACATTTTTCAGTTTTGTCAGACGTTTGTAATATTCTCACAATAAGCTAATTAGCTCAATTGGAGCATTTCTAGCATGTTTGGTTGAAATTGGAAATTTACATTTTCAGTTTTGTCAGACGTTTGTAATATTCTCACAATAAGCTAATTAGCTCAATTGGAGCATTTCTAGCATGTTTGGTTGAAATTGGAAATTTACATTTTTCAGTTTTGTCAGACCTTTGTAATATTCTCACAATAAGCTAATTAGCTCAATTGGAGCATTTCTAGCATGTTTGGTTGAAATTGGAAATTTACATTTTTCACTTTTGTCAGACAATTGCAATATTCTCACAATAAGCTAATTAGCTCAATTGGAGCATTTCTAGCATGTTTGGTTGAAATTGGAAATTTACATTTTTCACTTTTGTCAGACAATTGCAATATTCTCACAATAAGCTAATTAGCTCAATTGGAGCATTTCTAGCATGTTTGGTTGAAATTGGAAATTTACAATTTTCAGCTTTGTCAGACAATTGCAATATTCTATCAATAAGCTAATTAGCTCAATTGGAGCATTTTTAGCATGTTTGGTTGAAATTGGAAAATTACATTTTTCACTTTTGTCAGACGTTTGTAATATTCTCACAATAAGCTAATTAGCTCAATTGGAACATTTCTAGCATGTTTGGTTGAAATTGGAAATTTACATTTTTCAGTTTTGTCAGACGATTGTAATATTCTCACAATAAGCTAATTAGCTCAATTGGAGCATTTCTAGCATGTTTGGTTGAAGTTGGAAATTTACATTTTTCAGTTTTATCAGACGTTTGTAATATTGTCACAATAAGCTAATTAGCTCAATTGGAGCATTTCTAGCATGTTTGGTTGAAATTGGAAATTTACATTTTTCACTTTTGTCAGAGGTTTGTAATATTCTCACAATAAGCTAATTAGCTCAGTTGGAACATTTCTAGCATGTTTGGTTGAAATTGGAAATTTACATTTTTCAGTTTTGTCAGACGTTTGTAATATTCTCACAATAAGCTAATTAGCTCAATTGGAGCATTTCTAGCATGTTTGGTTAAAATTGGAAATTTACATTTTTCCCTTTTGTCAGACGTTTGTAATATTCTCACAATAAGCTAATTAGCTCAATTGGAACATTTCTAGCATGTTTGGTTGAAATTGGAAATTTACATTTTTCAGTTTTGTCAGACGTTTGTAATATTCTCACAATAAGCTAATTAGCTCAATTGGAGCATTTCTAGAATGTTTGGTTGAAATTGGAAATTTACATTTTTCACTTTTGTCAGACAATTGCAATATTCTCACAATAAGCTAATTAGCTCAATTGGAGCATTTCTAGCATGTTTAGTTGAAAATAGAATTTTACATTTTTCAGTTTTGTCAGACGTTTGTAATATTCTCACAATAAGCTAATTAGCTCAATTGGAGCATTTCTAGCATGTTTGGTTGAAATTGGAAATTTACATTTTTCAGTTTTGTCAGACGTTTGTAATATTCTCACAATAAGCTAATTAGCTCAATTGGAGCATTTCTAGCATGTTTGGTTGAAATTGGAAATTTACATTTTTCACTTTTGTCAGACCTTTGTAATATTCTCACAATAAGCTAATTAGCTCAATTGGAGCATTTCTAGCATGTTTAGTTGAAAATAGAATTTTAAATTTTTCAGTTTTCTCAGACGTTTGTAATATTCTCACAATAAGCTAATTAGCTCAATTGGAGCATTTCTAGCATGTTTGGTTGAAATTGGAAATTTACATTTTTCAGTTTTGTCAGACGTTTGTAATATTCTCACAATAAGCTAATTAGCTCAATTGGAGCATTTCTAGCATGTTTGGTTGAAATTAGAAATTTACATTTTTCAGTTTTGTCAGACGTTTGTAAAATTCTTACAGTAGGCTTATTTGCGCAATTTGAGCATTTCTAGCATGTTTGGTTGAAATTGGAAATTTACATTTTTCAGTTTTGTCAGACGTTTGTAATATTCTCACAATAAGCTAATTAGCTCAATTGGAGCATTTCTAGCATGTTTGGTTGAAATTGGAAATTTACATTTTTCAGTTTTGTCAGACGTTTGTAATATTCTCACAATAAGCTAATTAGCTCAATTGGAGCATTTCTAGCATGTTTGGTTGAAATTGGAAATTTACATTTTTCAGTTTTGTCAGACGTTTGTAATATTCTCACAATAAGCTAATTAGCTCAATTGGAGCATTTCTAGCATGTTTGGTTGAAATTGGAAATTTACATTTTTCAGTTTTGTCAGACGTTTGTAATATTCTCACAATAAGCTAATTAGCTCAATTGGAGCATTTCTAGCATGTTTGGTTGAAATTGGAAAATTACATTTTTCAGTTTTGTCAGACGTTTGTAATATTCTCACAATAAGCTAATTAGCTCAATTGGAGCATTTCTAGCATGTTTGGTTGAAATTGGAAATTTACATTTTTCAGTTTTGTCAGACGTTTGTAATATTTTCACAATAAGCTAATTAGCTCAATTGGAGCATTTCTAGCATGTTTGGTTGAAATTGGAAATTTACATTTTTAAGTTTTGTCAGACGTTTGTAATATTCTCACAATAAGCTAATTAGCTCAATTGGAGCATTTCTAGCATGTTTGGTTGAAATTGGAACTTTACATTTTTCACTTTTGTCAGACGTTTGTAATATTCTCACAATAAGCTAATTAGCTCAATTGGAGCATTTCTAGCATGTTTGGTTGAAATTGGAAATTTACATTTTTCACTTTTGTCAGACAATTGCAATATTCTCACAATAAGCTAGTTAGCTCAATTGGAGCATTTCTAGAATGTTTGGTTGAAATTGGAAATTTACATTTTTCACTTTTGTCAGACAATTGCAATATTCTCACAACAAGCTAATTAGCTCAATTGGAGCATTTCTAGCATGTTTAGTTGAAATTAGAAATTTACATTTTTCAGTTTTGTCAGACGTTTGTAATATTCTCACAATAAGCTAATTAGCTCAATTGGAGCATTTCTAGCATGTTTGGTTGAAATTGGAAATTTACATTTTTCAGTTTTGTCAGACGTTTGTAATATTCTCACAATAAGTTAATTAGCTCAATTGGAGCATTTCTAGCATGTTTGGTTGAAATTGGAAATTTACATTTTTCAGTTTTGTCAGACATTTGTAATATTCTCACAATAAGCTAATTAGCTCAATTGGAGCATTTCTAGCATGTTTGGTTGAAATTGGAAATTTACATTTTTCAGTTTTGTCAGACGTTTGTAATATTCTCACAATAAGCTAATTAGCTCAATTGGAGCATTTCTAGCATGTTTGGTTGAAATTGGAAATTTACATTTTCAGTTTTGTCAGACGTTTGTAATATTCTCACAATAAGCTAATTAGCTCAATTGGAGCATTTCTAGCATGTTTGGTTGAAATTGGAAATTTACATTTTTCAGTTTTGTCAGACCTTTGTAATATTCTCACAATAAGCTAATTAGCTCAATTGGAGCATTTCTAGCATGTTTGGTTGAAATTGGAAATTTACATTTTTCACTTTTGTCAGACAATTGCAATATTCTCACAATAAGCTAATTAGCTCAATTGGAGCATTTCTAGCATGTTTGGTTGAAATTGGAAATTTACATTTTTCACTTTTGTCAGACAATTGCAATATTCTCACAATAAGCTAATTAGCTCAATTGGAGCATTTCTAGCATGTTTGGTTGAAATTGGAAATTTACAATTTTCAGCTTTGTCAGACAATTGCAATGTTCTATCAATAAGCTAATTAGCTCAATTGGAGCATTTTTAGCATGTTTGGTTGAAATTGGAAAATTACATTTTTCACTTTTGTCAGACGTTTGTAATATTCTCACAATAAGCTAATTAGCTCAATTGGAACATTTCTAGCATGTTTGGTTGAAATTGGAAATTTACATTTTTCAGTTTTGTCAGACGATTGTAATATTCTCACAATAAGCTAATTAGCTCAATTGGAGCATTTCTAGCATGTTTGGTTGAAGTTGGAAATTTACATTTTTCAGTTTTATCAGACGTTTGTAATATTGTCACAATAAGCTAATTAGCTCAATTGGAGCATTTCTAGCATGTTTGGTTGAAATTGGAAATTTACATTTTTCACTTTTGTCAGAGGTTTGTAATATTCTCACAATAAGCTAATTAGCTCAGTTGGAACATTTCTAGCATGTTTGGTTGAAATTGGAAATTTACATTTTTCAGTTTTGTCAGACGTTTGTAATATTCTCACAATAAGCTAATTAGCTCAATTGGAGCATTTCTAGCATGTTTGGTTAAAATTGGAAATTTACATTTTTCCCTTTTGTCAGACGTTTGTAATATTCTCACAATAAGCTAATTAGCTCAATTGGAGCATTTCTAGCATGTTTTGTTGAAATTGGAAATTTACATTTTTCAGTTTGGTCAGACGTTTGTAATATTCTCACAATAAGCTAATTAGCTCAATTGGAGCATTTCTAGCATGTTTGGTTGAAATTGGAATTTTACATTTTTCACTTTTGTCAGACAATTGCAATATTCTCACAATAAGCTAATTAGCTCAATTGGAGCATTTCTAGCATGTTTGGTTGAAATTGGAAATTTACATTTTTCAGTTTTGTCAGACGTTTGTAATATTCTCACAATAAGCTAATTAGCTCAATTGGAGCATTTCTAGCATGTTTGGTTGAAATTGGAAATTTACATTTTTCAGTTTTGTCAGACGTTTGTAATATTCTCTCAATAAGCTAATTAGCTCAATTGGAGCATTTCTAGCATGTTTGGTTGAAATTGGAAATTTACATTTTTCACTTTTGTCAGACAATTGCAATATTCTCACAATAAGCTAATTAGCTCAATTGGAGCATTTCTAGCATGTTTGGTTGAAATTGGAAATTTACATTTTTCAGTTTTGTCAGACGTTTGTAATATTCTCACAATAAGCTAATTAGCTCAATTGGAGCATTTCTAGCATGTTTAGTTGAAATTGGAAATTTGCATTTTTCACTTTTGTCAGACAATTGCAATATTCTCCCAATAAGCTAATTAGCTCAATTGGAGCATTTCTAGCATGTTTGGTTGATATTGGAAATTTACATTTTTCAGTTTTGTCAGACGTTTGTAAAATTCTTACAGTAGGCTTATTTGCGCAATTTGAGCATTTCTAGCATGTTTGGTGTTAATTGGAAATTTACATTTTTCAGTTTTGTCAGACGTTTGTAATATTCTCACAATAAGCTAATTAGCTCAATTGGAGCATTTCTAGCATGTTTGGTTGAAATTGGAAATTTACATTTTTCAGTTTTGTCAGGCGTTTGTAATATTCTCACAATAAGCTAATTAGCTCAATTGGAGCATTTCTAGCATGTTTGGTTGAAATTGGAAAATTACATTTTTCAGTTTTGTCAGACGTTTGTAATATTCTCACAATAAGCTAATTAGCTCAATTGGAGCATTTCTAGCATGTTTGGTTGAAATTGGAAATTTACATTTTTCAGTTTTGTCAGACGTTTGTAATATTCTCACAATAAGCTAATTAGCTCAATTGGAGCATTTCTAGAATGTTTGGTTGAAATTGGAAATTTACATTTTTCACTTTTGTCAGACAATTGCAATATTCTCACAATAAGCTAATTAGCTCAATTGGAGCATTTCTAGCATGTTTAGTTGAAAATAGAATTTTACATTTTTCAGTTTTGTCAGACGTTTGTAATATTCTCACAATAAGCTAATTAGCTCAATTGGAGCATTTCTAGCATGTTTGGTTGAAATTGGAAATTTACATTTTTCAGTTTTGTCAGACGTTTGTAATATTCTCACAATAAGCTAATTAGCTCAATTGGAGCATTTCTAGCATGTTTGGTTGAAATTGGAAATTTACATTTTTCACTTTTGTCAGACCTTTGTAATATTCTCACAATAAGCTAATTAGCTCAATTGGAGCATTTCTAGCATGTTTAGTTGAAAATAGAATTTTAAATTTTTCAGTTTTGTCAGACGTTTGTAATATTCTCACAATAAGCTAATTAGCTCAATTGGAGCATTTCTAGCATGTTTGGTTGAAATTGGAAATTTACATTTTTCAGTTTTGTCAGATGTTTGTAATATTCTCACAATAAGCTAATTAGCTCAATTGGAGCATTTCTAGCATGTTTGGTTGAAATTGGAAATTTACATTTTTCAGTTTTGTCAGACGTTTGTAAAATTCTTACAGTAGGCTTATTTGCGCAATTTGAGCATTTCTAGCATGTTTGGTTGAAATTGGAAATTTACATTTTTCAGTTTTGTCAGACGTTTGTAATATTCTCACAATAAGCTAATTAGCTCAATTGGAGCATTTCTAGCATGTTTGGTTGAAATTGGAACTTTACATTTTTCACTTTTGTCAGACCTTTGTAATATTCTCACAATAAGCTAATTAGCTCAATTGGAGCATTTCTAGCATGTTTGGTTGAAATTGGAAATTTACATTTTTCACTTTTGTCAGACAATTGCAATATTCTCACAATAAGCTAGTTAGCTCAATTGGAGCATTTCTAGAATGTTTGGTTGAAATTGGAAATTTACATTTTTCACTTTTGTCAGACAATTGCAATATTCTCACAATAAGCTAATTAGCTCAATTGGAGCATTTCTAGCATGTTTAGTTGAAATTAGAAATTTACATTTTTCAGTTTTGTCAGACGTTTGTAATATTCTCACAATAACCTAATTAGCTCAATTGGAGCATTTCTAGCATGTTTGGTTGAAATTGGAAATTTACATTTTTCAGTTTTGTCAGACGTTTGTAATATTCTCACAATAAGTTAATTAGCTCAATTGGAGCATTTCTAGCATGTTTGGTTGAAATTGGAAATTTACATTTTTCAGTTTTGTCAGACGTTTGTAATATTCTCACAATAAGCTAATTAGCTCAATTGGAGCATTTCTAGCATGTTTGGTTGAAATTGGAAATTTACATTTTTCAGTTTGGTCAGACGTTTGTAATATTCTCACAATAAGCTAATTAGCTCAATTGGAGCATTTCTAGCATGTTTGGTTGAAATTGGAAATTTACATTTTTCAGTTTTGTCAGACGTTTGTAATATTCTCACAATAAGCTAATTAGCTCAATTGGAGCATTTCTAGCATGTTTGGTTGAAATTGGAAATTTACATTTTTCAGTTTTGTCAGACCTTTGTAATATTCTCACAATAAGCTAATTAGCTCAATTGGAGCATTTCTAGCATGTTTGGTTGAAATTGGAAATTTACATTTTTCACTTTTGTCAGACAATTGCAATATTCTCACAATAAGCTAATTAGCTCAATTGGAGCATTTCTAGCATGTTTGGTTGAAATTGGAAATTTACATTTTTCACTTTTGTCAGACAATTGCAATATTCTCACAAAAAGCTAATTAGCTCAATTGGAGCATTTCTAGCATGTTTGGTTGAAATTGGAAAATTACATTTTTCAGCTTTGACAGACAATTGCAATATTCTATCAATAAGCTAATTAGCTCAATTGGAGCATTTTTAGCATGTTTGGTTGAAATTGGAAAATTACATTTTTCACTTTTGTCAGACGTTTGTAATATTCTCACAATAAGCTAATTAGCTCAATTGGAACATTTCTAGCATGTTTGGTTGAAATTGGAAATTTACATTTTTCAGTTTTGTCAGACGTTTGTAATATTCTCACAATAAGCTAATTAGCTCAATTGGAGCATTTCTAGCATGTTTGGTTGAAATTGGAAATTTACATTTTTCAGTTTTATCAGACGTTTGTAATATTGTCACAATAAGCTAATTAGCTCAATTGGAGCATTTCTAGCATGTTTGGTTGAAATTGGAAATTTACATTTTTCACTTTTGTCAGAGGTTTGTAATATTCTCACAATAAGCTAATTAGCTCAGTTGGAACATTTCTAGCATGTTTGGTTGAAATTGGAAATTTACATTTTTCAGTTTTGTCAGACGTTTGTAATATTCTCACAATAAGCTAATTAGCTCAATTGGAGCATTTCTAGCATGTTTGGTTAAAATTGGAAATTTACATTTTTCCCTTTTGTCAGACGTTTGTAATATTCTCACAATAAGCTAATTAGCTCAATTGGAGCATTTCTAGCATGTTTTGTTGAAATTGGAGATTTACATTTTTCAGTTTGGTCAGACGTTTGTAATATTCTCACAATAAGCTAATTAGCTCAATTGGAGCATTTCTAGCATGTTTGTTTGAAATTGGAATTTTACATTTTTCACTTTTGTCAGACAATTGCAATATTCTCACAATAAGCTAATTAGCTCAATTGGAGCATTTCTAGCATGTTTGGTTGAAATTGGAAATTTACATTTTTCAGTTTTGTCAGACGTTTGTAATATTCTCACAATAAGCTAATTAGCTCAATTGGAGCATTTCTAGCATGTTTGGTTGAAATTGGAAATTTAAATTTTTCAGTTTTGTCAGACGTTTGTAATATTCTCTCAATAAGCTAATTAGCTCAATTGGAGCATTTCTAGCATGTTTGGTTGAAATTGGAAATTTACATTTTTCACTTTTGTCAGACAATTGCAATATTCTCACAATAAGCTAATTAGCTCAATTGGAGCATTTCTAGCATGTTTGGTTGAAATTGGAAATTTACATTTTTCAGTTTTGTCAAACGTTTGTAAAATTCTTACAGTAGGCTTATTTCGCAATTCGAGCATTTCTAGCATGTTTGGTTGAAATTGGAAATTCACATTTTTCAGTTTTGTCAGACGTTTGTAATATTCTCACAATAACCTAATTAGCTCAATTGGAGCATTTCTAGCGTGTTTGGTTGAAATTGGAAATTTACACTTTTCACTTTTGTCAGACGTTTGTAATATTGTCACAATAAGCTAATTAGCTCAATTGGAGCCTTTCTAGCATGTTTGGTTGAATTTATAAATTTACATTTTTCACTTTTGTCAGAGGTTTGTAATATTCTCACAATAAGCTAATTAGCTCAATTGGAACATTTCTAGCATGTTTGGTTGAAATTGGAAATTTACATTTTTCAGTTTTGTCAGACGTTTGTAATATTCTCACAATAAGCTAATTAGCTCAATTGGAGCATTTCTAGCATGTTTGGTTGAAATTGGAAATTTACAATTTTCAGCTTTGTCAGACAATTGCAATATTCTATCAATAAGCTAATTAGCTCAATTGGAGCATTTTTAGCATGTTTGGTTGAAATTGGAAAATAACATTTTTCACTTTTGTCAGACGTTTGTAATATTCTCACAATAAGCTAATTAGCTCAATTGGAGCATTTCTAGCATGTTTGGTTGAAATTAGAAATTTACATTTTTCAGTTTTGTCAGACGTTTGTAAAATTCTTACAGTAGGCTTATTTGCGCAATTTGAGCATTTCTAGCATGTTTGGTTGAAATTGGAAATTTACATTTTTCAGTTTTGTCAGACGTTTGTAATATTCTCACAATAAGCTAATTAGCTCAATTGGAGCATTTCTAGCATGTTTGGTTGAAATTGGAACTTTACATTTTTCACTTTTGTCAGACCTTTGTAATATTCTCACAATAAGCTAATTAGCTCAATTGGAGCATTTCTAGCATGTTTGGTTGAAATTGGAAATTTACATTTTTCACTTTTGTCAGACAATTGCAATATTCTCACAATAAGCTAGTTAGCTCAATTGGAGCATTTCTAGAATGTTTGGTTGAAATTGGAAATTTACATTTTTCACTTTTGTCAGACAATTGCAATATTCTCACAATAAGCTAATTAGCTCAATTGGAGCATTTCTAGCATGTTTAGTTGAAATTAGAAATTTACATTTTTCAGTTTTGTCAGACGTTTGTAATATTCTCACAATAAGCTAATTAGCTCAATTGGAGCATTTCTAGCATGTTTGGTTGAAATTGGAAATTTACATTTTTCAGTTTGGTCAGACGTTTGTAATATTCTCACAATAAGCTAATTAGCTCAATTGGAGCATTTCTAGCATGTTTGGTTGAAATTGGAAATTTACATTTTTCAGTTTTGTCAGACGTTTGTAATATTCTCACAATAAGCTAATTAGCTCAATTGGAGCATTTCTAGCATGTTTGGTTGAAATTGGAAATTTACATTTTTCAGTTTTGTCAGACCTTTGTAATATTCTCACAACAAGCTAATTAGCTCAATTGGAGCATTTCTAGCATGTTTGGTTGAAATTGGAAATTTACATTTTTCACTTTTGTCAGACAATTGCAATATTCTCACAATAAGCTAATTAGCTCAATTGGAGCATTTCTAGCATGTTTGGTTGAAATTGGAAATTTACATTTTTCACTTTTGTCAGACAATTGCAATATTCTCACAATAAGCCAATTAGCTCAATTGGAGCATTTCTAGCATGTTTGGTTGAAATTGGAAATTTACAATTTTCAGCTTTGACAGACAATTGCAATATTCTATCAATAAGCTAATTAGCTCAATTGGAGCATTTTTAGCATGTTTGGTTGAAATTGGAAAATTACATTTTTCACTTTTGTCAGACGTTTGTAATATTCTCACAATAAGCTAATTAGCTCAATTGGAACATTTCTAGCATGTTTGGTTGAAATTGGAAATTTACATTTTTCAGTTTTGTCAGACGTTTGTAATATTCTCACAATAAGCTAATTAGCTCAATTGGAGCATTTCTAGCATGTTTGGTTGAAGTTGGAAATTTACATTTTTCAGTTTTATCAGACGTTTGTAATATTGTCACAATAAGCTAATTAGCTCAATTGGAGCATTTCTAGCATGTTTGGTTGAAATTGGAAATTTACATTTTTCACTTTTGTCAGAGGTTTGTAATATTCTCACAATAAGCTAATTAGCTCAGTTGGAACATTTCTAGCATGTTTGGTTGAAATTGGAAATTTACATTTTTCAGTTTTGTCAGACGTTTGTAATATTCTCACAATAAGCTAATTAGCTCAATTGGAGCATTTCTAGCATTTTTGGTTAAAATTGGAAATTTACATTTTTCCCTTTTGTCAGACGTTTGTAATATTCTCACAATAAGCTAATTAGCTCAATTGGAGCATTTCTAGCATGTTTTGTTGAAATTGGAAATTTACATTTTTCAGTTTGGTCAGACGTTTGTAATATTCTCACAATAAGCTAATTAGCTCAATTGGAGCATTTCTAGCATGTTTGGTTGAAATTGGAATTTTACATTTTTCACTTTTGTCAGACAATTGCAATATTCTCACAATAAGCTAATTAGCTCAATTGGAGCATTTCTAGCATGTTTGGTTGAAATTGGAAATTTACATTTTTCACTTTTGTCAGACAATTGCAATATTCTCACAATAAGCTAATTAGCTCAATTGGAGCATTTCTAACATGTTTGGTTGAAATTGGAAATTTACATTTTTCAGTTTTGTCAAACGTTTGTAAAATTCTTACAGTAGGCTTATTTCGCAATTCGAGCATTTCTAGCATGTTTGGTTGAAATTGGAAATTCACATTTTTCAGTTTTGTCAGACGTTTGTAATATTCTCACAATAACCTAATTAGCTCAATTGGAGCATTTCTAGCGTGTTTGGTTGAAATTGGAAATTTACACTTTTCACTTTTGTCAGACGTTTGTAATATTGTCACAATAAGCTAATTAGCTCAATTGGAGCCTTTCTAGCATGTTTGGTTGAAATTATAAATTTACATTTTTCACTTTTGTCAGAGGTTTGTAATATTCTCACAATAAGCTAATTAGCTCAATTGGAACATTTCTAGCATGTTTGGTTGAAATTGGAAATTTACATTTTTCAGTTTTGTCAGACGTTTGTAATATTCTCACAATAAGCTAATTAGCTCAATTGGAGCATTTCTAGCATGTTTGGTTGAAATTGGAAATTTACATTTTTCACTTTTGTCAGACAATTGCAATATTCTCACAATAAGCAAATTAGCTCAATTGGAGCATTTCTAGCATGTTTGGTTGAAATTGGAAATTTACAATTTTCAGCTTTGTCAGACAATTGCAATATTCTATCAATAAGCTAATTAGCTCAATTGGAGCATTTTTAGCATGTTTGGTTGAAATTGGAAAATTACAATTTTCACTTTTGTCAGACGTTTGTAATATTCTCACAATAAGCTAATTAGCTCAATTGGAACATTTCTAGCATGTTTGGTTGAAATTGGAAATTTACATTTTTCAGTTTTGTCAGACGTTTGTAATATTCTCACAATAAGCTAATTAGCTCAATTGGAGCATTTCTAGCATGTTTGGTTGAAATTGGAAATTTACATTTTTCAGTTTTATCAGACGTTTGTAATATTGTCACAATAAGCTAATTAGCTCAATTGGAGCATTTCTAGCATGTTTGGTTGAAATTGGAAATTTACATTTTTCACTTTTGTCAGAGGTTTGTAATATTCTCACAATAAGCTAATTAGCTCAGTTGGAACATTTCTAGCATGTTTGGTTGAAATTGGAAATTTACATTTTTCAGTTTTGTCAGACGTTTGTAATATTCTCACAATAAGCTAATTAGCTCAATTGGAGCATTTCTAGCATGTTTGGTTAAAATTGGAAATTTACATTTTTCCCTTTTGTCAGACGTTTGTAATATTCTCACAATAAGCTAATTAGCTCAATTGGAGCATTTCTAGCATGTTTTGTTGAAATTGGAAATTTACATTTTTCAGTTTGGTCAGACGTTTGTAATATTCTCACAATAAGCTAATTAGCTCAATTGGAGCATTTCTAGCATGTTTGGTTGAAATTGGAATTTTACATTTTTCACTTTTGTCAGACAATTGCAATATTCTCACAATAAGCTAATTAGCTCAATTGGAGCATTTCTAGCATGTTTGGTTGAAATTGGAAATTTACATTTTTCAGTTTTGTCAGACGTTTGTAATATTCTCACAATAAGCTAATTAGCTCAATTGGAGCATTTCTAGCATGTTTGGTTGAAATTGGAAATTTAAATTTTTCAGTTTTGTCAGACGTTTGTAATATTCTCTCAATAAGCTAATTAGCTCAATTGGAGCATTTCTAGCATGTTTGGTTGAAATTGGAAATTTACATTTTTCACTTTTGTCAGACAATTGCAATATTCTCACAATAAGCTAATTAGCTCAATTGGAGCATTTCTAGCATGTTTGGTTGAAATTGGAAATTTACATTTTTCAGTTTTGTCAAACGTTTGTAAAATTCTTACAGTAGGCTTATTTCGCAATTCGAGCATTTCTAGCATGTTTGGTTGAAATTGGAAATTCACATTTTTCACATTTGTCAGACGTTTGTAATATTCTCACAATAACCTAATTAGCTCAATTGGAGCATTTCTAGCGTGTTTGGTTGAAATTGGAAATTTACACTTTTCACTTTTGTCAGACGTTTGTAATATTGTCACAATAAGCTAATTAGCTCAATTGGAGCCTTTCTAGCATGTTTGGTTGAATTTATAAATTTACATTTTTCACTTTTGTCAGACGTTTGTAATATTCTCACAATAAGCTAATTAGCTCAATTGGAGCATTTCTAGCATGTTTGGTTGAAATTGGAAAATTACATTTTTCACTTTTGTCAGACGTTTGTAATATTCTCACAATAAGCTAATTAGCTCAATTGGAACATTTCTAGCATGTTTGGTTGAAATTGGAAATTTACATTTTTCAGTTTTGTCAGACGTTTGTAATATTCTCACAATAAGCTAATTAGCTCAATTGGAGCATTTCTAGCATGTTTGGTTGAAGTTGGAAATTTACATTTTTCAGTTTTATCAGACGTTTGTAATATTGTCACAATAAGCTAATTAGCTCAATTGGAGCATTTCTAGCATGTTTGGTTGAAATTGGAAATTTACATTTTTCACTTTTGTCAGAGGTTTGTAATATTCTCACAATAAGCTAATTAGCTCAGTTGGAACATTTCTAGCATGTTTGGTTGAAATTGGAAATTTACATTTTTCAGTTTTGTCAGACGTTTGTAATATTCTCACAATAAGCTAATTAGCTCAATTGGAGCATTTCTAGCATGTTTGGTTGAAGTTGGAAATTTACATTTTTCAGTTTTATCAGACGTTTGTAATATTGTCACAATAAGCTAATTAGCTCAATTGGAGCATTTCTAGCATGTTTGGTTGAAATTGGAAATTTACATTTTTCACTTTTGTCAGAGGTTTGTAATATTCTCACAATAAGCTAATTAGCTCAGTTGGAACATTTCTAGCATGTTTGGTTGAAATTGGAAATTTACATTTTTCAGTTTTGTCAGACGTTTGTAATATTCTCACAATAAGCTAATTAGCTCAATTGGAGCATTTCTAGCATTTTTGGTTAAAATTGGAAATTTACATTTTTCCCTTTTGTCAGACGTTTGTAATATTCTCACAATAAGCTAATTAGCTCAATTGGAGCATTTCTAGCATGTTTTGTTGAAATTGGAAATTTACATTTTTCAGTTTGGTCAGACGTTTGTAATATTCTCACAATAAGCTAATTAGCTCAATTGGAGCATTTCTAGCATGTTTGGTTGAAATTGGAATTTTACATTTTTCACTTTTGTCAGACAATTGCAATATTCTCACAATAAGCTAATTAGCTCAATTGGAGCATTTCTAGCATGTTTGGTTGAAATTGGAAATTTACATTTTTCAGTTTTGTCAGACGTTTGTAATATTCTCACAATAAGCTAATTAGCTCAATTGGAGCATTTCTAGCATGTTTGGTTGAAAATGGAAATTTACATTTTTCAGTTTTGTCAGACGTTTGTAATATTCTCTCAATAAGCTAATTAGCTCAATTGGAGCATTTCTAGCATGTTTGGTTGAAATTGGAAATTTACATTTTTCACTTTTGTCAGACAATTGCAATATTCTCACAATAAGCTAATTAGCTCAATTGGAGCATTTCTAGCATGTTTGGTTGAAATTGGAAATTTACATTTTTCAGTTTTGTCAAACGTTTGTAAAATTCTTACAGTAGGCTTATTTCGCAATTCGAGCATTTCTAGCATGTTTGGTTGAAATTGGAAATTCACATTTTTCAGTTTTGTCAGACGTTTGTAATATTCTCACAATAACCTAATTAGCTCAATTGGAGCATTTCTAGCGTGTTTGGTTGAAATTGGAAATTTACACTTTTCACTTTTGTCAGACGTTTGTAATATTGTCACAATAAGCTAATTAGCTCAATTGGAGCCTTTCTAGCATGTTTGGTTGAAATTATAAATTTACATTTTTCACTTTTGTCAGAGGTTTGTAATATTCTCACAATAAGCTAATTAGCTCAATTGGAACATTTCTAGCATGTTTGGTTGAAATTGGAAATTTACATTTTTCAGTTTTGTCAGACGTTTGTAATATTCTCACAATAAGCTAATTAGCTCAATTGGAGCATTTCTAGCATGTTTGGTTGAAATTGGAAATTTACATTTTTCACTTTTGTCAGACAATTGCAATATTCTCACAATAAGCTAATTAGCTCAATTGGAGCATTTCTAGCATGTTTGGTTGAAATTGGAAATTTACATTTTTCACTTTTGTCAGACAATTGCAATATTCTCACAATAAGCTAATTAGCTCAATTGGAGCATTTCTAGCATGTTTGGTTGAAATTGGAAATTTACAATTTTCAGCTTTGTCAGACAATTGCAATATTCTATCAATAAGCTAATTAGCTCAATTGGAGCATTTTTAGCATGTTTGGTTGAAATTGGAAAATTACAATTTTCACTTTTGTCGGACGTTTGTAATATTCTCACAATAAGCTAATTAGCTCAATTGGAACATTTCTAGCATGTTTGGTTGAAATTGGAAATTTACATTTTTCAGTTTTGTCAGACGTTTGTAATATTCTCACAATAAGCTAATTAGCTCAATTGGAGCATTTCTAGCATGTTTGGTTGAAATTGGAAATTTACATTTTTCAGTTTTATCAGACGTTTGTAATATTGTCACAATAAGCTAATTAGCTCAATTGGAGCATTTCTAGCATGTTTGGTTGAAATTGGAAATTTACATTTTTCACTTTTGTCAGAGGTTTGTAATATTCTCACAATAAGCTAATTAGCTCAGTTGGAACATTTCTAGCATGTTTGGTTGAAATTGGAAATTTACATTTTTCAGTTTTGTCAGACGTTTGTAATATTCTCACAATAAGCTAATTAGCTCAATTGGAGCATTTCTAGCATGTTTGGTTAAAATTGGAAATTTACATTTTTCCCTTTTGTCAGACGTTTGTAATATTCTCACAATAAGCTAATTAGCTCAATTGGAGCATTTCTAGCATGTTTTGTTGAAATTGGAAATTTACATTTTTCAGTTTGGTCAGACGTTTGTAATATTCTCACAATAAGCTAATTAGCTCAATTGGAGCATTTCTAGCATGTTTGGTTGAAATTGGAATTTTACATTTTTCACTTTTGTCAGACAATTGCAATATTCTCACAATAAGCTAATTAGCTCAATTGGAGCATTTCTAGCATGTTTGGTTGAAATTGGAAATTTACATTTTTCAGTTTTGTCAGACGTTTGTAATATTCTCACAATAAGCTAATTAGCTCAATTGGAGCATTTCTAGCATGTTTGGTTGAAATTGGAAATTTAAATTTTTCAGTTTTGTCAGACGTTTGTAATATTCTCTCAATAAGCTAATTAGCTCAATTGGAGCATTTCTAGCATGTTTGGTTGAAATTGGAAATTTACATTTTTCACTTTTGTCAGACAATTGCAATATTCTCACAATAAGCTAATTAGCTCAATTGGAGCATTTCTAGCATGTTTGGTTGAAATTGGAAATTTACATTTTTCAGTTTTGTCAAACGTTTGTAAAATTCTTACAGTAGGCTTATTTCGCAATTCGAGCATTTCTAGCATGTTTGGTTGAAATTGGAAATTCACATTTTTCACATTTGTCAGACGTTTGTAATATTCTCACAATAACCTAATTAGCTCAATTGGAGCATTTCTAGCGTGTTTGGTTGAAATTGGAAATTTACACTTTTCACTTTTGTCAGACGTTTGTAATATTGTCACAATAAGCTAATTAGCTCAATTGGAGCCTTTCTAGCATGTTTGGTTGAATTTATAAATTTACATTTTTCACTTTTGTCAGAGGTTTGTAATATTCTCACAATAAGCTAATTAGCTCAATTGGAACATTTCTAGCATGTTTGGTTGAAATTGGAAATTTACATTTTTCAGTTTTGTCAGACGTTTGTAATATTCTCACAATAAGCTAATTAGCTCAATTGGAGCATTTCTAGCATGTTTGGTTGAAATTGGAAATTTACAATTTTCAGCTTTGTCAGACAATTGCAATATTCTATCAATAAGCTAATTAGCTCAATTGGAGCATTTTTAGCATGTTTGGTTGAAATTGGAAAATTACATTTTTCACTTTTGTCAGACGTTTGTAATATTCTCACAATAAGCTAATTAGCTCAATTGGAGCATTTCTAGCATGTTTGGTTGAAGTTGGAAATTTACATTTTTCAGTTTTATCAGACGTTTGTAATATTGTCACAATAAGCTAATTAGCTCAATTGGAGCATTTCTAGCATGTTTGGTTGAAATTGGAAATTTACATTTTTCACTTTTGTCAGAGGTTTGTAATATTCTCACAATAAGCTAATTAGCTCAGTTGGAACATTTCTAGCATGTTTGGTTGAAATTGGAAATTTACATTTTTCAGTTTTGTCAGACGTTTGTAATATTCTCACAATAAGCTAATTAGCTCAATTGGAGCATTTCTAGCATTTTTGGTTAAAATTGGAAATTTACATTTTTCCCTTTTGTCAGACGTTTGTAATATTCTCACAATAAGCTAATTAGCTCAATTGGAGCATTTCTAGCATGTTTTGTTGAAATTGGAAATTTACATTTTTCAGTTTGGTCAGACGTTTGTAATATTCTCACAATAAGCTAATTAGCTCAATTGGAGCATTTCTAGCATGTTTGGTTGAAATTGGAATTTTACATTTTTCACTTTTGTCAGACAATTGCAATATTCTCACAATAAGCTAATTAGCTCAATTGGAGCATTTCTAGCATGTTTGGTTGAAATTGGAAATTTACATTTTTCAGTTTTGTCAGACGTTTGTAATATTCTCACAATAAGCTAATTAGCTCAATTGGAGCATTTCTAGCATGTTTGGTTGAAAATGGAAATTTACATTTTTCAGTTTTGTCAGACGTTTGTAATATTCTCTCAATAAGCTAATTAGCTCAATTGGAGCATTTCTAGCATGTTTGGTTGAAATTGGAAATTTACATTTTTCACTTTTGTCAGACAATTGCAATATTCTCACAATAAGCTAATTAGCTCAATTGGAGCATTTCTAGCATGTTTGGTTGAAATTGGAAATTTACATTTTTCAGTTTTGTCAAACGTTTGTAAAATTCTTACAGTAGGCTTATTTCGCAATTCGAGCATTTCTAGCATGTTTGGTTGAAATTGGAAATTCACATTTTTCAGTTTTGTCAGACGTTTGTAATATTCTCACAATAACCTAATTAGCTCAATTGGAGCATTTCTAGCGTGTTTGGTTGAAATTGGAAATTTACACTTTTCACTTTTGTCAGACGTTTGTAATATTGTCACAATAAGCTAATTAGCTCAATTGGAGCCTTTCTAGCATGTTTGGTTGAAATTATAAATTTACATTTTTCACTTTTGTCAGAGGTTTGTAATATTCTCACAATAAGCTAATTAGCTCAATTGGAACATTTCTAGCATGTTTGGTTGAAATTGGAAATTTACATTTTTCAGTTTTGTCAGACGTTTGTAATATTCTCACAATAAGCTAATTAGCTCAATTGGAGCATTTCTAGCATGTTTGGTTGAAATTGGAAATTTACATTTTTCACTTTTGTCAGACAATTGCAATATTCTCACAATAAGCTAATTAGCTCAATTGGAGCATTTCTAGCATGTTTGGTTGAAATTGGAAATTTACATTTTTCACTTTTGTCAGACAATTGCAATATTCTCACAATAAGCTAATTAGCTCAATTGGAGCATTTCTAGCATGTTTGGTTGAAATTGGAAATTTACAATTTTCAGCTTTGTCAGACAATTGCAATATTCTATCAATAAGCTAATTAGCTCAATTGGAGCATTTTTAGCATGTTTGGTTGAAATTGGAAAATTACAATTTTCACTTTTGTCAGACGTTTGTAATATTCTCACAATAAGCTAATTAGCTCAATTGGAACATTTCTAGCATGTTTGGTTGAAATTGGAAATTTACATTTTTCAGTTTTGTCAGACGTTTGTAATATTCTCACAATAAGCTAATTAGCTCAATTGGAGCATTTCTAGCATGTTTGGTTGAAATTGGAAATTTACAATTTTCAGCTTTGTCAGACAATTGCAATATTCTATCAATAAGCTAATTAGCTCAATTGGAGCATTTTTAGCATGTTTGGTTGAAATTGGAAAATTACATTTTTCACTTTTGTCAGACGTTTGTAATATTCTCACAATAAGCTAATTAGCTCAATTGGAGCATTTCTAGCATGTTTGGTTGAAGTTGGAAATTTACATTTTTCAGTTTTATCAGACGTTTGTAATATTGTCACAATAAGCTAATTAGCTCAATTGGAGCATTTCTAGCATGTTTGGTTGAAATTGGAAATTTACATTTTTCACTTTTGTCAGAGGTTTGTAATATTCTCACAATAAGCTAATTAGCTCAGTTGGAACATTTCTAGCATGTTTGGTTGAAATTGGAAATTTACATTTTTCAGTTTTGTCAGACGTTTGTAATATTCTCACAATAAGCTAATTAGCTCAATTGGAGCATTTCTAGCATTTTTGGTTAAAATTGGAAATTTACATTTTTCCCTTTTGTCAGACGTTTGTAATATTCTCACAATAAGCTAATTAGCTCAATTGGAGCATTTCTAGCATGTTTTGTTGAAATTGGAAATTTACATTTTTCAGTTTGGTCAGACGTTTGTAATATTCTCACAATAAGCTAATTAGCTCAATTGGAGCATTTCTAGCATGTTTGGTTGAAATTGGAATTTTACATTTTTCACTTTTGTCAGACAATTGCAATATTCTCACAATAAGCTAATTAGCTCAATTGGAGCATTTCTAGCATGTTTGGTTGAAATTGGAAATTTACATTTTTCAGTTTTGTCAGACGTTTGTAATATTCTCACAATAAGCTAATTAGCTCAATTGGAGCATTTCTAGCATGTTTGGTTGAAAATGGAAATTTACATTTTTCAGTTTTGTCAGACGTTTGTAATATTCTCTCAATAAGCTAATTAGCTCAATTGGAGCATTTCTAGCATGTTTGGTTGAAATTGGAAATTTACATTTTTCACTTTTGTCAGACAATTGCAATATTCTCACAATAAGCTAATTAGCTCAATTGGAGCATTTCTAGCATGTTTGGTTGAAATTGGAAATTTACATTTTTCAGTTTTGTCAAACGTTTGTAAAATTCTTACAGTAGGCTTATTTCGCAATTCGAGCATTTCTAGCATGTTTGGTTGAAATTGGAAATTCACATTTTTCAGTTTTGTCAGACGTTTGTAATATTCTCACAATAACCTAATTAGCTCAATTGGAGCATTTCTAGCGTGTTTGGTTGAAATTGGAAATTTACACTTTTCACTTTTGTCAGACGTTTGTAATATTGTCACAATAAGCTAATTAGCTCAATTGGAGCCTTTCTAGCATGTTTGGTTGAAATTATAAATTTACATTTTTCACTTTTGTCAGAGGTTTGTAATATTCTCACAATAAGCTAATTAGCTCAATTGGAACATTTCTAGCATGTTTGGTTGAAATTGGAAATTTACATTTTTCAGTTTTGTCAGACGTTTGTAATATTCTCACAATAAGCTAATTAGCTCAATTGGAGCATTTCTAGCATGTTTGGTTGAAATTGGAAATTTACATTTTTCACTTTTGTCAGACAATTGCAATATTCTCACAATAAGCTAATTAGCTCAATTGGAGCATTTCTAGCATGTTTGGTTGAAATTGGAAATTTACATTTTTCACTTTTGTCAGACAATTGCAATATTCTCACAATAAGCTAATTAGCTCAATTGGAGCATTTCTAGCATGTTTGGTTGAAATTGGAAATTTACAATTTTCAGCTTTGTCAGACAATTGCAATATTCTATCAATAAGCTAATTAGCTCAATTGGAGCATTTTTAGCATGTTTGGTTGAAATTGGAAAATTACAATTTTCACTTTTGTCAGACGTTTGTAATATTCTCACAATAAGCTAATTAGCTCAATTGGAACATTTCTAGCATGTTTGGTTGAAATTGGAAATTTACATTTTTCAGTTTTGTCAGACGTTTGTAATATTCTCACAATAAGCTAATTAGCTCAATTGGAGCATTTCTAGCATGTTTGGTTGAAATTGGAAATTTACATTTTTCAGTTTTATCAGACGTTTGTAATATTGTCACAATAAGCTAATTAGCTCAATTGGAGCATTTCTAGCATGTTTGGTTGAAATTGGAAATTTACATTTTTCACTTTTGTCAGAGGTTTGTAATATTCTCACAATAAGCTAATTAGCTCAGTTGGAACATTTCTAGCATGTTTGGTTGAAATTGGAAATTTACATTTTTCAGTTTTGTCAGACGTTTGTAATATTCTCACAATAAGCTAATTAGCTCAATTGGAGCATTTCTAGCATGTTTGGTTAAAATTGGAAATTTACATTTTTCCCTTTTGTCAGACGTTTGTAATATTCTCACAATAAGCTAATTAGCTCAATTGGAGCATTTCTAGCATGTTTTGTTGAAATTGGAAATTTACATTTTTCAGTTTGGTCAGACGTTTGTAATATTCTCACAATAAGCTAATTAGCTCAATTGGAGCATTTCTAGCATGTTTGGTTGAAATTGGAATTTTACATTTTTCACTTTTGTCAGACAATTGCAATATTCTCACAATAAGCTAATTAGCTCAATTGGAGCATTTCTAGCATGTTTGGTTGAAATTGGAAATTTACATTTTTCAGTTTTGTCAGACGTTTGTAATATTCTCACAATAAGCTAATTAGCTCAATTGGAGCATTTCTAGCATGTTTGGTTGAAAATGGAAATTTACATTTTTCAGTTTTGTCAGACGTTTGTAATATTCTCTCAATAAGCTAATTAGCTCAATTGGAGCATTTCTAGCATGTTTGGTTGAAATTGGAAATTTACATTTTTCACTTTTGTCAGACAATTGCAATATTCTCACAATAAGCTAATTAGCTCAATTGGAGCATTTCTAGCATGTTTGGTTGAAATTGGAAATTTACATTTTTCAGTTTTGTCAAACGTTTGTAAAATTCTTACAGTAGGCTTATTTCGCAATTCGAGCATTTCTAGCATGTTTGGTTGAAATTGGAAATTCACATTTTTCAGTTTTGTCAGACGTTTGTAATATTCTCACAATAACCTAATTAGCTCAATTGGAGCATTTCTAGCGTGTTTGGTTGAAATTGGAAATTTACACTTTTCACTTTTGTCAGACGTTTGTAATATTGTCACAATAAGCTAATTAGCTCAATTGGAGCCTTTCTAGCATGTTTGGTTGAAATTATAAATTTACATTTTTCACTTTTGTCAGAGGTTTGTAATATTCTCACAATAAGCTAATTAGCTCAATTGGAACATTTCTAGCATGTTTGGTTGAAATTGGAAATTTACATTTTTCAGTTTTGTCAGACGTTTGTAATATTCTCACAATAAGCTAATTAGCTCAATTGGAGCATTTCTAGCATGTTTGGTTGAAATTGGAAATTTACATTTTTCACTTTTGTCAGACAATTGCAATATTCTCACAATAAGCTAATTAGCTCAATTGGAGCATTTCTAGCATGTTTGGTTGAAATTGGAAATTTACATTTTTCACTTTTGTCAGACAATTGCAATATTCTCACAATAAGCTAATTAGCTCAATTGGAGCATTTCTAGCATGTTTGGTTGAAATTGGAAATTTACAATTTTCAGCTTTGTCAGACAATTGCAATATTCTATCAATAAGCTAATTAGCTCAATTGGAGCATTTTTAGCATGTTTGGTTGAAATTGGAAAATTACAATTTTCACTTTTGTCAGACGTTTGTAATATTCTCACAATAAGCTAATTAGCTCAATTGGAACATTTCTAGCATGTTTGGTTGAAATTGGAAATTTACATTTTTCAGTTTTGTCAGACGTTTGTAATATTCTCACAATAAGCTAATTAGCTCAATTGGAGCATTTCTAGCATGTTTGGTTGAAATTGGAAATTTACATTTTTCAGTTTTATCAGACGTTTGTAATATTGTCACAATAAGCTAATTAGCTCAATTGGAGCATTTCTAGCATGTTTGGTTGAAATTGGAAATTTACATTTTTCACTTTTGTCAGAGGTTTGTAATATTCTCACAATAAGCTAATTAGCTCAGTTGGAACATTTCTAGCATGTTTGGTTGAAATTGGAAATTTACATTTTTCAGTTTTGTCAGACGTTTGTAATATTCTCACAATAAGCTAATTAGCTCAATTGGAGCATTTCTAGCATGTTTGGTTAAAATTGGAAATTTACATTTTTCCCTTTTGTCAGACGTTTGTAATATTCTCACAATAAGCTAATTAGCTCAATTGGAGCATTTCTAGCATGTTTTGTTGAAATTGGAAATTTACATTTTTCAGTTTGGTCAGACGTTTGTAATATTCTCACAATAAGCTAATTAGCTCAATTGGAGCATTTCTAGCATGTTTGGTTGAAATTGGAATTTTACATTTTTCACTTTTGTCAGACAATTGCAATATTCTCACAATAAGCTAATTAGCTCAATTGGAGCATTTCTAGCATGTTTGGTTGAAATTGGAAATTTACATTTTTCAGTTTTGTCAGACGTTTGTAATATTCTCACAATAAGCTAATTAGCTCAATTGGAGCATTTCTAGCATGTTTGGTTGAAATTGGAAATTTAAATTTTTCAGTTTTGTCAGACGTTTGTAATATTCTCTCAATAAGCTAATTAGCTCAATTGGAGCATTTCTAGCATGTTTGGTTGAAATTGGAAATTTACATTTTTCACTTTTGTCAGACAATTGCAATATTCTCACAATAAGCTAATTAGCTCAATTGGAGCATTTCTAGCATGTTTGGTTGAAATTGGAAATTTACATTTTTCAGTTTTGTCAAACGTTTGTAAAATTCTTACAGTAGGCTTATTTCGCAATTCGAGCATTTCTAGCATGTTTGGTTGAAATTGGAAATTCACATTTTTCACATTTGTCAGACGTTTGTAATATTCTCACAATAACCTAATTAGCTCAATTGGAGCATTTCTAGCGTGTTTGGTTGAAATTGGAAATTTACACTTTTCACTTTTGTCAGACGTTTGTAATATTGTCACAATAAGCTAATTAGCTCAATTGGAGCCTTTCTAGCATGTTTGGTTGAATTTATAAATTTACATTTTTCACTTTTGTCAGAGGTTTGTAATATTCTCACAATAAGCTAATTAGCTCAATTGGAACATTTCTAGCATGTTTGGTTGAAATTGGAAATTTACATTTTTCAGTTTGGTCAGACGTTTGTAATATTCTCACAATAAGCTAATTAGCTCAATTGGAGCATTTCTAGCATGTTTGGTTGAAATTGGAATTTTACATTTTTCACTTTTGTCAGACAATTGCAATATTCTCACAATAAGCTAATTAGCTCAATTGGAGCATTTCTAGCATGTTTGGTTGAAATTGGAAATTTACATTTTTCAGTTTTGTCAGACGTTTGTAATATTCTCACAATAAGCTAATTAGCTCAATTGGAGCATTTCTAGCATGTTTGGTTGAAAATGGAAATTTACATTTTTCAGTTTTGTCAGACGTTTGTAATATTCTCTCAATAAGCTAATTAGCTCAATTGGAGCATTTCTAGCATGTTTGGTTGAAATTGGAAATTTACATTTTTCACTTTTGTCAGACAATTGCAATATTCTCACAATAAGCTAATTAGCTCAATTGGAGCATTTCTAGCATGTTTGGTTGAAATTGGAAATTTACATTTTTCAGTTTTGTCAAACGTTTGTAAAATTCTTACAGTAGGCTTATTTCGCAATTCGAGCATTTCTAGCATGTTTGGTTGAAATTGGAAATTCACATTTTTCAGTTTTGTCAGACGTTTGTAATATTCTCACAATAACCTAATTAGCTCAATTGGAGCATTTCTAGCGTGTTTGGTTGAAATTGGAAATTTACACTTTTCACTTTTGTCAGACGTTTGTAATATTGTCACAATAAGCTAATTAGCTCAATTGGAGCCTTTCTAGCATGTTTGGTTGAAATTATAAATTTACATTTTTCACTTTTGTCAGAGGTTTGTAATATTCTCACAATAAGCTAATTAGCTCAATTTGAACATTTCTAGCATGTTTGGTTGAAATTGGAAATTTACATTTTTCAGTTTTGTCAGACGTTTGTAATATTCTCACAATAAGCTAATTAGCTCAATTGGAGCATTTCTAGCATGTTTGGTTGAAATTGGAAATTTACATTTTTCACTTTTGTCAGACAATTGCAATATTCTCACAATAAGCTAATTAGCTCAATTGGAGCATTTCTAGCATGTTTGGTTGAAATTGGAAATTTACATTTTTCACTTTTGTCAGACAATTGCAATATTCTCACAATAAGCTAATTAGCTCAATTGGAGCATTTCTAGCATGTTTGGTTGAAATTGGAAATTTACAATTTTCAGCTTTGTCAGACAATTGCAATATTCTATCAATAAGCTAATTAGCTCAATTGGAGCATTTTTAGCATGTTTGGTTGAAATTGGAAAATTACAATTTTCACTTTTGTCAGACGTTTGTAATATTCTCACAATAAGCTAATTAGCTCAATTGGAACATTTCTAGCATGTTTGGTTGAAATTGGAAATTTACATTTTTCAGTTTTGTCAGACGTTTGTAATATTCTCACAATAAGCTAATTAGCTCAATTGGAGCATTTCTAGCATGTTTGGTTGAAATTGGAAATTTACATTTTTCAGTTTTATCAGACGTTTGTAATATTGTCACAATAAGCTAATTAGCTCAATTGGAGCATTTCTAGCATGTTTGGTTGAAATTGGAAATTTACATTTTTCACTTTTGTCAGAGGTTTGTAATATTCTCACAATAAGCTAATTAGCTCAGTTGGAACATTTCTAGCATGTTTGGTTGCAATTGGAAATTTACATTTTTCAGTTTTGTCAGACGTTTGTAATATTCTCACAATAAGCTAATTAGCTCAATTGGAGCATTTCTAGCATGTTTGGTTAAAATTGGAAATTTACATTTTTCCCTTTTGTCAGACGTTTGTAATATTCTCACAATAAGCTAATTAGCTCAATTGGAGCATTTCTAGCATGTTTTGTTGAAATTGGAAATTTACATTTTTCAGTTTGGTCAGACGTTTGTAATATTCTCACAATAAGCTAATTAGCTCAATTGGAGCATTTCTAGCATGTTTGGTTGAAATTGGAATTTTACATTTTTCACTTTTGTCAGACAATTGCAATATTCTCACAATAAGCTAATTAGCTCAATTGGAGCATTTCTAGCATGTTTGGTTGAAATTGGAAATTTACATTTTTCAGTTTTGTCAGACGTTTGTAATATTCTCACAATAAGCTAATTAGCTCAATTGGAGCATTTCTAGCATGTTTGGTTGAAATTGGAAATTTACATTTTTCAGTTTTGTCAAACGTTTGTAAAATTCTTACAGTAGGCTTATTTCGCAATTCGAGCATTTCTAGCATGTTTGGTTGAAATTGGAAATTCACATTTTTCACATTTGTCAGACGTTTGTAATATTCTCACAATAACCTAATTAGCTCAATTGGAGCATTTCTAGCGTGTTTGGTTGAAATTGGAAATTTACACTTTTCACTTTTGTCAGACGTTTGTAATATTGTCACAATAAGCTAATTAGCTCAATTGGAGCCTTTCTAGCATGTTTGGTTGAATTTATAAATTTACATTTTTCACTTTTGTCAGAGGTTTGTAATATTCTCACAATAAGCTAATTAGCTCAATTGGAACATTTCTAGCATGTTTGGTTGAAATTGGAAATTTACATTTTTCAGTTTTGTCAGACGTTTGTAATATTCTCACAATAAGCTAATTAGCTCAATTGGAGCATTTCTAGCATGTTTGGTTGAAATTGGAAATTTACAATTTTCAGCTTTGTCAGACAATTGCAATATTCTATCAATAAGCTAATTAGCTCAATTGGAGCATTTTTAGCATGTTTGGTTGAAATTGGAAAATTACATTTTTCACTTTTGTCAGACGTTTGTAATATTCTCACAATAAGCTAATTAGCTCAATTGGAACATTTCTAGCATGTTTGGTTGAAATTGGAAATTTACATTTTTCAGTTTTGTCAGACGTTTGTAATATTCTCACAATAAGCTAATTAGCTCAATTGGAGCATTTCTAGCATGTTTGGTTGAAATTGGAAATTTACATTTTTCAGTTTTATCAGACGTTTGTAATATTGTCACAATAAGCTAATTAGCTCAATTGGAGCATTTCTAGCATGTTTGGTTGAAATTGGAAATTTACATTTTTCACTGTTGTCAGACGTTTGTAATATTCTCACAATAAGCTAATTAGCTCAGTTGGAACATTTCTAGCATGTTTGGTTGAAATTGGAAATTTACATTTTTCAGTTTTGTCAGACGTTTGTAATATTCTCACAATAAGCTAATTAGCTCAATTGGAGCATTTCTAGCATGTTTGGTTAAAATTGGAAATTTACATTTTTCCCTTTTGTCAGACGTTTGTAATATTCTCACAATAAGCTAATTAGCTCAATTGGAGCATTTCTAGCATGTTTTGTTGAAATTGGAAATTTACATTTTTCAGTTTGGTCAGACGTTTGTAATATTCTCACAATAAGCTAATTAGCTCAATTGGAGCATTTCTAGCATGTTTGGTTGAAATTGGAATTTTACATTTTTCACTTTTGTCAGACAATTGCAATATTCTCACAATAAGCTAATTAGCTCAATTGGAGCATTTCTAGCATGTTTGGTTGAAATTGGAAATTTAAATTTTTCAGTTTTGTCAGACGTTTGTAATATTCTCTCAATAAGCTAATTAGCTCAATTGGAGCATTTCTAGCATGTTTGGTTGAAATTGGAAATTTACATTTTTCACTTTTGTCAGACAATTGCAATATTCTCACAATAAGCTAATTAGCTCAATTGGAGCATTTCTAGCATGTTTGGTTGAAATTGGAAATTTACATTTTTCAGTTTTGTCAAACGTTTGTAAAATTCTTACAGTAGGCTTATTTCGCAATTCGAGCATTTCTAGCATGTTTGGTTGAAATTGGAAATTCACATTTTTCAGTTTTGTCAGACGTTTGTAATATTCTCACAATAACCTAATTAGCTCAATTGGAGCATTTCTAGCGTGTTTGGTTGAAATTGGAAATTTACACTTTTCACTTTTGTCAGACGTTTGTAATATTGTCACAATAAGCTAATTAGCTCAATTGGAGCCTTTCTAGCATGTTTGGTTGAATTTATAAATTTACATTTTTCACTTTTGTCAGAGGTTTGTAATATTCTCACAATAAGCTAATTAGCTCAATTGGAACATTTCTAGCATGTTTGGTTGAAATTGGAAATTTACATTTTTCAGTTTTGTCAGACGTTTGTAATATTCTCACAATAAGCTAATTAGCTCAATTGGAGCATTTCTAGCATGTTTGGTTGAAATTGGAAATTTACATTTTTCGCTTTTGTCAGACAATTGCAATCTTCTCACAATAAGCTAATTAGCTCAATTGGAGCATTTCTAGCATGTTTGGTTGAAATTGGAAATTTACACTTTTCAGTTTTGTCAGACGTTTGTAATATTCTCACAATAAGCTAATTAGCTCAATTGGAGCATTTCTAGCATGTTTGGTTGAAATTGGAAATTTACATTTTTCACTTTTGTCAAACAATTGCAATATTCTCACAATAAGCTAATTAGCTCAATTGGAGCATTTCTAGCGTGTTTGGTTGAAATTGAAAATTTAAATTTTCAGTTTTGTCAGACGTTTGTAAAATTCTTACAGTAGGCTTATTTGCGCAATTGGAGCATTTCTAGCATGTTTGATTGAAATTGGAATTTTAAATTTTTCACTTTTGTCAGACGTTTGTAATATTCTCACAATAAGCTAATTAGCTCAATTGGAGCATTTCTAGCATGTTTGGTTGAAATTGGAAATTTACATTTTTCACTTTTTTCAGACAATTGCAATATTCTCACAATAAGCTAATTAGCTCAATTGGAACATTTCTAGCATGTTTGGTTGAAATTGGAAATTTACATTTTTCACTTTTGTCAGACAATTGCAATATTCTCACAATAAGCTAATTAGCTCAATTGGAGCCTTTCTAGCATGTTTGGTTGAAATTGGAAATTTCTATTTTTCAGTTTTGTCAGACGTTTGTAATATTCTCACAATAAGCTAATTAGCTCAATTGGAGCATTTCTAGCATGTTTGGTTGAAGTCAGAAATTTACATTTTTCAGTTTTGTCAGACGTTTGTAATATTCTCACAATAAGCTAATTAGCTCAATTGGAGCATTTCTAGCATGTTTGGTTGAAATTGGAAATTTACATTTTTCAGTTTTATCAGACGTTTGTAATATTCTCACAATAAGCTAATTAGCTCAATTGGAGCATTTCTAGCATGTTTGGTTGAAATTGGAAATTTACATTTTTCACTTTTGTCAGAGGTTTGTAATATTCTCACAATAAGCTAATTAGCTCAGTTGGAACATTTCTAGCATGTTTGGTTGAAATTGGAAATTTACATTTTTCAGTTTTGTCAGACGTTTGTAATATTCTCACAATAAGCTAATTAGCTCAATTGGAGCATTTCTAGCATGTTTGGTTAAAATTGGAAATTTACATTTTTCCCTTTTGTCAGACGTTTGTAATATTCTCACAATAAGCTAATTAGCTCAATTGGAGCATTTCTAGCATGTTTTGTTGAAATTGGAAATTTACATTTTTCAGTTTGGTCAGACGTTTGTAATATTCTCACAATAAGCTAATTAGCTCAATTGGAGCATTTCTAGCATGTTTGGTTGAAATTGGAATTTTACATTTTTCACTTTTGTCAGACAATTGCAATATTCTCACAATAAGCTAATTAGCTCAATTGGAGCATTTCTAGCATGTTTGGTTGAAATTGGAAATTTACATTTTTCAGTTTTGTCAGACGTTTGTAATATTCTCACAATAAGCTAATTAGCTCAATTGGAGCATTTCTAGCATGTTTGGTTGAAATTGGAAATTTAAATTTTTCAGTTTTGTCAGACGTTTGTAATATTCTCTCAATAAGCTAATTAGCTCAATTGGAGCATTTCTAGCATGTTTGGTTGAAATTGGAAATTTACATTTTTCACTTTTGTCAGACAATTGCAATATTCTCACAATAAGCTAATTAGCTCAATTGGAGCATTTCTAGCATGTTTGGTTGAAATTGGAAATTTACATTTTTCAGTTTTGTCAAACGTTTGTAAAATTCTTACAGTAGGCTTATTTCGCAATTCGAGCATTTCTAGCATGTTTGGTTGAAATTGGAAATTCACATTTTTCAGTTTTGTCAGACGTTTGTAATATTCTCACAATAACCTAATTAGCTCAATTGGAGCATTTCTAGCGTGTTTGGTTGAAATTGGAAATTTACACTTTTCACTTTTGTCAGACGTTTGTAATATTGTCACAATAAGCTAATTAGCTCAATTGGAGCCTTTCTAGCATGTTTGGTTGAATTTATAAATTTACATTTTTCACTTTTGTCAGAGGTTTGTAATATTCTCACAATAAGCTAATTAGCTCAATTGGAACATTTCTAGCATGTTTGGTTGAAATTGGAAATTTACATTTTTCAGTTTTGTCAGACGTTTGTAATATTCTCACAATAAGCTAATTAGCTCAATTGGAGCATTTCTAGCATGTTTGGTTGAAATTGGAAATTTACATTTTTCGCTTTTGTCAGACAATTGCAATCTTCTCACAATAAGCTAATTAGCTCAATTGGAGCATTTCTAGCATGTTTGGTTGAAATTGGAAATTTACACTTTTCAGTTTTGTCAGACGTTTGTAATATTCTCACAATAAGCTAATTAGCTCAATTGGAGCATTTCTAGCATGTTTGGTTGAAATTGGAAATTTACATTTTTCACTTTTGTCAAACAATTGCAATATTCTCACAATAAGCTAATTAGCTCAATTGGAGCATTTCTAGCGTGTTTGGTTGAAATTGAAAATTTAAATTTTCAGTTTTGTGAGACGTTTGTAAAATTCTTACAGTAGGCTTATTTGCGCAATTGGAGCATTTCTAGCATGTTTGATTGAAATTGGAATTTTAAATTTTTCACTTTTGTCAGACGTTTGTAATATTCTCACAATAAGCTAATTAGCTCAATTGGAGCATTTCTAGCATGTTTGGTTGAAATTGGAAATTTACATTTTTCACTTTTTTCAGACAATTGCAATATTCTCACAATAAGCTAATTAGCTCAATTGGAACATTTCTAGCATGTTTGGTTGAAATTGGAAATTTACATTTTTCACTTTTGTCAGACAATTGCAATATTCTCACAATAAGCTAATTAGCTCAATTGGAGCCTTTCTAGCATGTTTGGTTGAAATTGGAAATTTCTATTTTTCAGTTTTGTCAGACGTTTGTAATATTCTCACAATAAGCTAATTAGCTCAATTGGAGCATTTCTAGCATGTTTGGTTGAAGTCAGAAATTTACATTTTTTACTTTTGTCAGACGTTTGTAATATTCTCACAATAAGCTAATTAGCTCAATTGGAGCATTTCTAGCATGTTTGGTTGAAATTGGAAATTTACATTTTTCGCTTTTGTCAGACAATTGCAATAATCTCACAAGAAGCTAATTAGCTCAATTGGAGCATTTCTAGCATGTTTGGTTGAAATTGGCAATTTACATTTTTCAGTTTTGTCAGACGTTTGTAATATTCTCACAATAAGCTAATTAGCTCAATTGGAGCATTTCTAGCATGTTTGGTTGAAATTGGAAATTTACATTTTTCACTTTTGTCAAACGTTTGTAATATTCTCACAATAAGCTAATTAGCTCAATTGGAGCATTTCTAGCATGTTTGGTTGAAATTGGAAATTTACATTTTTCGCTTTTGTCATACAATTGCAATATTCTCACAATAAGCTAATTAGCTCAATTGGAACATTTCTAGCATGTTTGGTTGAAATTGGAAGTTTACATTTTTCAGTTTTGTCAGACGTTTGTAATATTCTCACAATAAGCTAATTAGCTCAATTGGAGCATTTCTAGCATGTTTGGTTGAAATTGGAAATTTACATTTTTCACTTTTGTCAAACAATTGCAATATTCTCACAATAAGCTAATTAGCTCAATTGGAGCATTTCTAGCATGTTTGGTTGAAATTGAAAATTTAAATTTTCAGTTTGGTCAGACGTTTGTAAAATTCTTACAGTAGGCTTATTTGCGCAATTGGAGCATTTCTAGCATGTTTGATTGAAATTGGAATTATAAATTTTTCACTTTTGTCAGACGTTTGTAATATTCTCACAATAAGCTAATTAGCTCAATTGGAGCATTTCTAGCATGTTTGGTTGAAATTGGAAATTTACATTTTTCACTTTTGTCAGACGTTTGTAATATTCTCACAATAAGCTAATTAGCACAATTGGAGCATTTCTAGCATGTTTGGTTGAAATTGGAAATTTACCTTTTTCACTTTTGTCAGACAATTGCAATATTCTCACAATAAGCTAATTAGCTCAATTGGAACATTTCTAGCATGTTTGGTTGAAATTGGAAATTTACATTTTTCACTTTTGTCAGACAATTGCAATATTCTCACAATAAGCTAATTAGCTCAATTGGAGCATTTCTAGCATGTTTGGTTGAAAGTGGAAATTTACATTTTTCAGTTTTGTCAGACGTTTGTAATATTCTCACAATAAGCTAATTAGCTCAATTGGAGCATTTCTAGCATGTTTGGTTGAAATCAGAAATTTACATTTTTTACTTTTGTCAGACGTTTGTAATATTCTCACAATAAGCTAATTAGCTCAATTGGAGCATTTCTAGCATGTTTGGTTGAAATTGGAAATTTACATTTTTCAGTTTTGTCAGACGTTTGTAATATTCTCACAATAAGCTAATTAGCTCAATTGGAACATTTCTAGCATGTTTGGTTGAAATTGGAAATTTACATTTTTCAGTTTTGTCAGACGTTTGTAATATTCTAACAATAAGCTAATTAGCTCAATTGGAGCATTTCTAGCATGTTTGGTTGAAATTGGAAATTTACATTTTTCAGTTTTGTCAGACGTTTGTAATATTCTCACAATAAGCTAATTAGCTCAATTGGAGCATTTCTAGCATGTTTGGTTGAAATTGGAAATTTACATTTTTCACTTTTGTCAAACAATTGCAATATTCTCACAATAAGCTAATTAGCTCAATTGGAGCATTTCTAGCATGTTTGGTTGAAATTGGAACTTTACATTTTTCACTTTTGTCAGACCTTTGTAATATTCTCACAATAAGCTAATTAGCTCAATTGGAGCATTTCTAGCATGTTTGGTTGAAATTGGAAATTTACATTTTTCACTTTTGTCAGACAATTGCAATATTCTCACAATAAGCTAGTTAGCTCAATTGGAGCATTTCTAGAATGTTTGGTTGAAATTGGAAATTTACATTTTTCACTTTTGTCAGACAATTGCAATATTCTCACAATAAGCTAATTAGCTCAATTGGAGCATTTCTAGCATGTTTAGTTGAAATTAGAAATTTACATTTTTCAGTTTTGTCAGACGTTTGTAATATTCTCACAATAACCTAATTAGCTCAATTGGAGCATTTCTAGCATGTTTGGTTGAAATTGGAAATTTACATTTTTCAGTTTTGTCAGACGTTTGTAATATTCTCACAATAAGTTAATTAGCTCAATTGGAGCATTTCTAGCATGTTTGGTTGAAATTGGAAATTTACATTTTTCAGTTTTGTCAGACGTTTGTAATATTCTCACAATAAGCTAATTAGCTCAATTGGAGCATTTCTAGCATGTTTGGTTGAAATTGGAAATTTACATTTTTCAGTTTTGTCAGACGTTTGTAATATTCTCACAATAAGCTAATTAGCTCAATTGGAGCATTTCTAGCATGTTTGGTTGAAATTGGAAATTTACATTTTTCAGTTTTGTCAGACGTTTGTAATATTCTCACAATAAGCTAATTAGCTCAATTGGAGCATTTCTAGCATGTTTGGTTGAAATTGGAAATTTACATTTTTCAGTTTTGTCAGACCTTTGTAATATTCTCACAATAAGCTAATTAGCTCAATTGGAGCATTTCTAGCATGTTTGGTTGAAATTGGAAATTTACATTTTTCACTTTTGTCAGACAATTGCAATATTCTCACAATAAGCTAATTAGCTCAATTGGAGCATTTCTAGCATGTTTGGTTGAAATTGGAAATTTACATTTTTCACTTTTGTCAGACAATTGCAATATTCTCACAATAAGCTAATTAGCTCAATTGGAGCATTTCTAGCATGTTTGGTTGAAATTGGAAATTTACAATTTTCAGCTTTGACAGACAATTGCAATATTCTATCAATAAGCTAATTAGCTCAATTGGAGCATTTTTAGCATGTTTGGTTGAAATTGGAAAATTACATTTTTCACTTTTGTCAGACGTTTGTAATATTCTCACAATAAGCTAATTAGCTCAATTGGAACATTTCTAGCATGTTTGGTTGAAATTGGAAATTTACATTTTTCAGTTTTGTCAGACGTTTGTAATATTCTCACAATAAGCTAATTAGCTCAATTGGAGCATTTCTAGCATGTTTGGTTGAAGTTGGAAATTTACATTTTTCAGTTTTATCAGACGTTTGTAATATTGTCACAATAAGCTAATTAGCTCAATTGGAGCATTTCTAGCATGTTTGGTTGAAATTGGAAATTTACATTTTTCACTTTTGTCAGAGGTTTGTAATATTCTCACAATAAGCTAATTAGCTCAGTTGGAACATTTCTAGCATGTTTGGTTGAAATTGGAAATTTACATTTTTCAGTTTTGTCAGACGTTTGTAATATTCTCACAATAAGCTAATTAGCTCAATTGGAGCATTTCTAGCATTTTTGGTTAAAATTGGAAATTTACATTTTTCCCTTTTGTCAGACGTTTGTAATATTCTCACAATAAGCTAATTAGCTCAATTGGAGCATTTCTAGCATGTTTTGTTGAAATTGGAAATTTACATTTTTCAGTTTGGTCAGACGTTTGTAATATTCTCACAATAAGCTAATTAGCTCAATTGGAGCATTTCTAGCATGTTTGGTTGAAATTGGAATTTTACATTTTTCACTTTTGTCAGACAATTGCAATATTCTCACAATAAGCTAATTAGCTCAATTGGAGCATTTCTAGCATGTTTGGTTGAAATTGGAAATTTACATTTTTCAGTTTTGTCAGACGTTTGTAATATTCTCACAATAAGCTAATTAGCTCAATTGGAGCATTTCTAGCATGTTTGGTTGAAAATGGAAATTTACATTTTTCAGTTTTGTCAGACGTTTGTAATATTCTCTCAATAAGCTAATTAGCTCAATTGGAGCATTTCTAGCATGTTTGGTTGAAATTGGAAATTTACATTTTTCACTTTTGTCAGACAATTGCAATATTCTCACAATAAGCTAATTAGCTCAATTGGAGCATTTCTAGCATGTTTGGTTGAAATTGGAAATTTACATTTTTCAGTTTTGTCAAACGTTTGTAAAATTCTTACAGTAGGCTTATTTCGCAATTCGAGCATTTCTAGCATGTTTGGTTGAAATTGGAAATTCACATTTTTCAGTTTTGTCAGACGTTTGTAATATTCTCACAATAACCTAATTAGCTCAATTGGAGCATTTCTAGCGTGTTTGGTTGAAATTGGAAATTTACACTTTTCACTTTTGTCAGACGTTTGTAATATTGTCACAATAAGCTAATTAGCTCAATTGGAGCCTTTCTAGCATGTTTGGTTGAAATTATAAATTTACATTTTTCACTTTTGTCAGAGGTTTGTAATATTCTCACAATAAGCTAATTAGCTCAATTGGAACATTTCTAGCATGTTTGGTTGAAATTGGAAATTTACATTTTTCACTTTTGTCAGAGGTTTGTAATATTCTCACAATAAGCTAATTAGCTCAATTGGAGCATTTCTAGCATGTTTGGTTGAAATTGGAAATTTACATTTTTCACTTTTGTCAGACAATTGCAATATTCTCACAATAAGCTAATTAGCTCAATTGGAGCATTTCTAGCATGTTTGGTTGAAATTGGAAATTTACATTTTTCACTTTTGTCAGACAATTGCAATATTCTCACAATAAGCTAATTAGCTCAATTGGAGCATTTCTAGCATGTTTGGTTGAAATTGGAAATTTACAATTTTCAGCTTTGTCAGACAATTGCAATATTCTATCAATAAGCTAATTAGCTCAATTGGAGCATTTTTAGCATGTTTGGTTGAAATTGGAAAATTACAATTTTCACTTTTGTCAGACGTTTGTAATATTCTCACAATAAGCTAATTAGCTCAATTGGAACATTTCTAGCATGTTTGGTTGAAATTGGAAATTTACATTTTTCAGTTTTGTCCGACGTTTGTAATATTCTCACAATAAGCTAATTAGCTCAATTGGAGCATTTCTAGCATGTTTGGTTGAAATTGGAAATTTACACTTTTCAGTTTTATCAGACGTTTGTAATATTGTCACAATAAGCTAATTAGCTCAATTGGAGCATTTCTAGCATGTTTGGTTGAAATTGGAAATTTACATTTTTCACTTTTGTCAGAGGTTTGTAATATTCTCACAATAAGCTAATTAGCTCAGTTGGAACATTTCTAGCATGTTTGGTTGAAATTGGAAATTTACATTTTTCAGTTCTGTCAGACGTTTGTAATATTCTCACAATAAGCTAATTAGCTCAATTGGAGCATTTCTAGCATGTTTGGTTAAAATTGGAAATTTACATTTTTCCCTTTTGTCAGACGTTTGTAATATTCTCACAATAAGCTAATTAGCTCAATTGGAGCATTTCTAGCATGTTTTGTTGAAATTGGAAATTTACATTTTTCAGTTTGGTCAGACGTTTGTAATATTCTCACAATAAGCTAATTAGCTCAATTGGAGCATTTCTAGCATGTTTGGTTGAAATTGGAATTTTACATTTTTCACTTTTGTCAGACAATTGCAATATTCTCACAATAAGCTAATTAGCTCAATTGGAGCATTTCTAGCATGTTTGGTTGAAATTGGAAATTTACATTTTTCAGTTTTGTCAGACGTTTGTAATATTCTCACAATAAGCTAATTAGCTCAATTGGAGCATTTCTAGCATGTTTGGTTGAAATTGGAAATTTAAATTTTTCAGTTTTGTCAGACGTTTGTAATATTCTCACAATAAGCTAATTAGCTCAATTGGAGCATTTCTAGCATGTTTGGTTGAAATTGGAAATTTACATTTTTCACTTTTGTCAGACAATTGCAATATTCTCACAATAAGCTAATTAGCTCAATTGGAGCATTTCTAGCATGTTTGGTTGAAATTGGAAATTTACATTTTTCAGTTTTGTCAAACGTTTGTAAAATTCTTACAGTAGGCTTATTTCGCAATTCGAGCATTTCTAGCATGTTTGGTTGAAATTGGAAATTCACATTTTTCACATTTGTCAGACGTTTGTAATATTCTCACAATAACCTAATTAGCTCAATTGGAGCATTTCTAGCGTGTTTGGTTGAAATTGGAAATTTACACTTTTCACTTTTGTCAGACGTTTGTAATATTGTCACAATAAGCTAATTAGCTCAATTGGAGCCTTTCTAGCATGTTTGGTTGAATTTATAAATTTACATTTTTCACTTTTGTCAGAGGTTTGTAATATTCTCACAATAAGCTAATTAGCTCAATTGGAACATTTCTAGCATGTTTGGTTGAAATTGGAAATTTACATTTTTCAGTTTTGTCAGACGTTTGTAATATTCTCACAATAAGCTAATTAGCTCAATTGGAGCATTTCTAGCATGTTTGGTTGAAATTGGAAATTTACAATTTTCAGCTTTGTCAGACAATTGCAATATTCTATCAATAAGCTAATTAGCTCAATTGGAGCATTTTTAGCATGTTTGGTTGAAATTGGAAAATTACATTTTTCACTTTTGTCAGACGTTTGTAATATTCTCACAATAAGCTAATTAGCTCAATTGGAACATTTCTAGCATGTTTGGTTGAAATTGGAAATTTACATTTTTCAGTTTTGTCAGACGTTTGTAATATTCTCACAATAAGCTAATTAGCTCAATTGGAGCATTTCTAGCATGTTTGGTTGAAATTGGAAATTTACATTTTTCAGTTTTATCAGACGTTTGTAATATTGTCACAATAAGCTAATTAGCTCAATTGGAGCATTTCTAGCATGTTTGGTTGAAATTGGAAATTTACATTTTTCACTTTTGTCAGAGGTTTGTAATATTCTCACAATAAGCTAATTAGCTCAGTTGGAACATTTCTAGCATGTTTGGTTGAAATTGGAAATTTACATTTTTCAGTTTTGTCAGACGTTTGTAATATTCTCACAATAAGCTAATTAGCTCAATTGGAGCATTTCTAGCATGTTTTGTTGAAATTGGAAATTTACATTTTTCAGTTTGGTCAGACGTTTGTAATATTCTCACAATAAGCTAATTAGCTCAATTGGAGCATTTCTAGCATGTTTGGTTGAAATTGGAATTTTACATTTTTCACTTTTGTCAGACAATTGCAATATTCTCACAATAAGCTAATTAGCTCAATTGGAGCATTTCTAGCATGTTTGGTTGAAATTGGAAATTTACATTTTTCAGTTTTGTCAGACGTTTGTAATATTCTCACAATAAGCTAATTAGCTCAATTGGAGCATTTCTAGCATGTTTGGTTGAAATTGGAAATTTAAATTTTTCAGTTTTGTCAGACGTTTGTAATATTCTCTCAATAAGCTAATTAGCTCAATTGGAGCATTTCTAGCATGTTTGGTTGAAATTGGAAATTTACATTTTTCACTTTTGTCAGACAATTGCAATATTCTCACAATAAGCTAATTAGCTCAATTGGAGCATTTCTAGCATGTTTGGTTGAAATTGGAAATTTACATTTTTCAGTTTTGTCAAACGTTTGTAAAATTCTTACAGTAGGCTTATTTCGCAATTCGAGCATTTCTAGCATGTTTGGTTGAAATTGGAAATTCACATTTTTCAGTTTTGTCAGACGTTTGTAATATTCTCACAATAACCTAATTAGCTCAATTGGAGCATTTCTAGCGTGTTTGGTTGAAATTGGAAATTTACACTTTTCACTTTTGTCAGACGTTTGTAATATTGTCACAATAAGCTAATTAGCTCAATTGGAGCCTTTCTAGCATGTTTGGTTGAATTTATAAATTTACATTTTTCACTTTTGTCAGAGGTTTGTAATATTCTCACAATAAGCTAATTAGCTCAATTGGAACATTTCTAGCATGTTTGGTTGAAATTGGAAATTTACATTTTTCAGTTTTGTCAGACGTTTGTAATATTCTCACAATAAGCTAATTAGCTCAATTGGAGCATTTCTAGCATGTTTGGTTGAAATTGGAAATTTACATTTTTCGCTTTTGTCAGACAATTGCAATCTTCTCACAATAAGCTAATTAGCTCAATTGGAGCATTTCTAGCATGTTTGGTTGAAATTGGAAATTTACACTTTTCAGTTTTGTCAGACGTTTGTAATATTCTCACAATAAGCTAATTAGCTCAATTGGAGCATTTCTAGCATGTTTGGTTGAAATTGGAAATTTACATTTTTCACTTTTGTCAAACAATTGCAATATTCTCACAATAAGCTAATTAGCTCAATTGGAGCATTTCTAGCGTGTTTGGTTGAAATTGAAAATTTAAATTTTCAGTTTTGTCAGACGTTTGTAAAATTCTTACAGTAGGCTTATTTGCGCAATTGGAGCATTTCTAGCATGTTTGATTGAAATTTGAATTTTAAATTTTTCACTTTTGTCAGACGTTTGTAATATTCTCACAATAAGCTAATTAGCTCAATTGGAGCATTTCTAGCATGTTTGGTTGAAATTGGAAATTTACATTTTTCACTTTTTTCAGACAATTGCAATATTCTCACAATAAGCTAATTAGCTCAATTGGAACATTTCTAGCATGTTTGGTTGAAATTGGAAATTTACATTTTTCACTTTTGTCAGACAATTGCAATATTCTCACAATAAGCTAATTAGCTCAATTGGAGCCTTTCTAGCATGTTTGGTTGAAATTGGAAATTTCTATTTTTCAGTTTTGTCAGACGTTTGTAATATTCTCACAATAAGCTAATTAGCTCAATTGGAGCATTTCTAGCATGTTTGGTTGAAGTCAGAAATTTACATTTTTCAGTTTTGTCAGACGTTTGTAATATTCTCACAATAAGCTAATTAGCTCAATTGGAGCATTTCTAGCATGTTTGGTTGAAATTGGAAATTTACATTTTTCAGTTTTATCAGACGTTTGTAATATTGTCACAATAAGCTAATTAGCTCAATTGGAGCATTTCTAGCATGTTTGGTTGAAATTGGAAATTTACATTTTTCACTTTTGTCAGAGGTTTGTAATATTCTCACAATAAGCTAATTAGCTCAGTTGGAACATTTCTAGCATGTTTGGTTGAAATTGGAAATTTACATTTTTCAGTTTTGTCAGACGTTTGTAATATTCTCACAATAAGCTAATTAGCTCAATTGGAGCATTTCTAGCATGTTTGGTTAAAATTGGAAATTTACATTTTTCCCTTTTGTCAGACGTTTGTAATATTCTCACAATAAGCTAATTAGCTCAATTGGAGCATTTCTAGCATGTTTTGTTGAAATTGGAAATTTACATTTTTCAGTTTGGTCAGACGTTTGTAATATTCTCACAATAAGCTAATTAGCTCAATTGGAGCATTTCTAGCATGTTTGGTTGAAATTGGAATTTTACATTTTTCACTTTTGTCAGACAATTGCAATATTCTCACAATAAGCTAATTAGCTCAATTGGAGCATTTCTAGCATGTTTGGTTGAAATTGGAAATTTACATTTTTCAGTTTTGTCAGACGTTTGTAATATTCTCACAATAAGCTAATTAGCTCAATTGGAGCATTTCTCGCATGTTTGGTTGAAATTGGAAATTTAAATTTTTCAGTTTTGTCAGACGTTTGTAATATTCTCTCAATAAGCTAATTAGCTCAATTGGAGCATTTCTAGCATGTTTGGTTGAAATTGGAAATTTACATTTTTCACTTTTGTCAGACAATTGCAATATTCTCACAATAAGCTAATTAGCTCAATTGGAGCATTTCTAGCATGTTTGGTTGAAATTGGAAATTTACATTTTTCAGTTTTGTCAAACGTTTGTAAAATTCTTACAGTAGGCTTATTTCGCAATTCGAGCATTTCTAGCATGTTTGGTTGAAATTGGAAATTCACATTTTTCAGTTTTGTCGGACGTTTGTAATATTCTCACAATAACCTAATTAGCTCAATTGGAGCATTTCTAGCGTGTTTGGTTGAAATTGGAAATTTACACTTTTCACTTTTGTCAGACGTTTGTAATATTGTCACAATAAGCTAATTAGCTCAATTGGAGCCTTTCTAGCATGTTTGGTTGAATTTATAAATTTACATTTTTCACTTTTGTCAGAGGTTTGTAATATTCTCACAATAAGCTAATTAGCTCAATTGGAACATTTCTAGCATGTTTGGTTGAAATTGGAAATTTACATTTTTCAATTTTGTCAGACGTTTGTAATATTCTCACAATAAGCTAATTAGCTCAATTGGAGCATTTCTAGCATGTTTGGTTGAAATTGGAAATTTACATTTTTCGCTTTTGTCAGACAATTGCAATCTTCTCACAATAAGCTAATTAGCTCAATTGGAGCATTTCTAGCATGTTTGGTTGAAATTGGAAATTTACACTTTTCAGTTTTGTCAGACGTTTGTAATATTCTCACAATAAGCTAATTAGCTCAATTGGAGCATTTCTAGCATGTTTGGTTGAAATTGGAAATTTACATTTTTCACTTTTGTCAAACAATTGCAATATTCTCACAATAAGCTAATTAGCTCAATTGGAGCATTTCTAGCGTGTTTGGTTGAAATTGAAAATTTAAATTTTCAGTTTTGTCAGACGTTTGTAAAATTCTTACAGTAGGCTTATTTGCGCAATTGGAGCATTTCTAGCATGTTTGATTGAAATTGGAATTTTAAATTTTTCACTTTTGTCAGACGTTTGTAATATTCTCACAATAAGCTAATTAGCTCAATTGGAGCATTTCTAGCATGTTTGGTTGAAATTGGAAATTTACATTTTTCACTTTTTTCAGACAATTGCAATATTCTCACAATAAGCTAATTAGCTCAATTAAAACATTTCTAGCATGTTTGGTTGAAATTGGAAATTTACATTTTTCACTTTTGTCAGACAATTGCAATATTCTCACAATAAGCTAATTAGCTCAATTGGAGCCTTTCTAGCATGTTTGGTTGAAATTGGAAATTTCTATTTTTCAGTTTTGTCAGACGTTTGTAATATTCTCACAATAAGCTAATTAGCTCAATTGGAGCATTTCTAGCATGTTTGGTTGAAGTCAGAAATTTACATTTTTTACTTTTGTCAGACGTTTGTAATATTCTCACAATAAGCTAATTAGCTCAATTGGAGCATTTCTAGCATGTTTGGTTGAAATTGGAAATTTACATTTTTCGCTTTTGTCAGACAATTGCAATAATCTCACAAGAAGCTAATTAGCTCAATTGGAGCATTTCTAGCATGTTTGGTTGAAATTGGCAATTTACATTTTTCAGTTTTGTCAGACGTTTGTAATATTCTCACAATAAGCTAATTAGCTCAATTGGAGCATTTCTAGCATGTTTGGTTGAAATTGGAAATTTACATTTTTCACTTTTGTCAAACGTTTGTAATATTCTCACAATAAGCTAATTAGCTCAATTGGAGCATTTCTAGCATGTTTGGTTGAAATTGGAAATTTACATTTTTCGCTTTTGTCATACAATTGCAATATTCTCACAATAAGCTAATTAGCTCAATTGGAACATTTCTAGCATGTTTGGTTGAAATTGGAAGTTTACATTTTTCAGTTTTGTCAGACGTTTGTAATATTCTCACAATAAGCTAATTAGCTCAATTGGAGCATTTCTAGCATGTTTGGTTGAAATTGGAAATTTACATTTTTCACTTTTGTCAAACAATTGCAATATTCTCACAATAAGCTAATTAGCTCAATTGGAGCATTTCTAGCATGTTTGGTTGAAATTGAAAATTTAAATTTTCAGTTTGGTCAGACGTTTGTAAAATTCTTACAGTAGGCTTATTTGCGCAATTGGAGCATTTCTAGCATGTTTGATTGAAATTGGAATTATAAATTTTTCACTTTTGTCAGACGTTTGTAATATTCTCACAATAAGCTAATTAGCTCAATTGGAGCATTTCTAGCATGTTTGGTTGAAATTGGAAATTTACATTTTTCAGTTTTGTCAGACGTTTGTAATATTCTCACAATAAGCTAATTAGCACAATTGGAGCATTTCTAGCATGTTTGGTTGAAATTGGAAATTTACCTTTTTCACTTTTGTCAGACAATTGCAATATTCTCACAATAAGCTAATTAGCTCAATTGGAACATTTCTAGCATGTTTGGTTGAAATTGGAAATTTACATTTTTCACTTTTGTCAGACAATTGCAATATTCTCACAATAAGCTAATTAGCTCAATTGGAGCATTTCTAGCATGTTTGGTTGAAAGTGGAAATTTACATTTTTCAGTTTTGTCAGACGTTTGTAATATTCTCACAATAAGCTAATTAGCTCAATTGGAGCATTTCTAGCATGTTTGGTTGAAATCAGAAATTTACATTTTTTACTTTTGTCAGACGTTTGTAATATTCTCACAATAAGCTAATTAGCTCAATTGGAGCATTTCTAGCATGTTTGGTTGAAATTGGAAATTTACATTTTTCAGTTTTGTCAGACGTTTGTAATATTCTCACAATAAGCTAATTAGCTCAATTGGAACATTTCTAGCATGTTTGGTTGAAATTGGAAATTTACATTTTTCACTTTTGTCAGACGTTTGTAATATTCTAACAATAAGCTAATTAGCTCAATTGGAGCATTTCTAGCATGTTTGGTTGAAATTGGAAATTTACATTTTTCAGTTTTGTCAGACGTTTGTAATATTCTCACAATAAGCTAATTAGCTCAATTGGAGCATTTCTAGCATGTTTGGTTGAAATTGGAAATTTACATTTTTCACTTTTGTCAAACAATTGCAATATTCTCACAATAAGCTAATTAGCTCAATTGGAGCATTTCTAGCATGTTTGGTTGAAATTGGAACTTTACATTTTTCACTTTTGTCAGACCTTTGTAATATTCTCACAATAAGCTAATTAGCTCAATTGGAGCATTTCTAGCATGTTTGGTTGAAATTGGAAATTTACATTTTTCACTTTTGTCAGACAATTGCAATATTCTCACAATAAGCTAGTTAGCTCAATTGGAGCATTTCTAGAATGTTTGGTTGAAATTGGAAATTTACATTTTTCACTTTTGTCAGACAATTGCAATATTCTCACAATAAGCTAATTAGCTCAATTGGAGCATTTCTAGCATGTTTAGTTGAAATTAGAAATTTACATTTTTCAGTTTTGTCAGACGTTTGTAATATTCTCACAATAACCTAATTAGCTCAATTGGAGCATTTCTAGCATGTTTGGTTGAAATTGGAAATTTACATTTTTCAGTTTTGTCAGACGTTTGTAATATTCTCACAATAAGTTAATTAGCTCAATTGGAGCATTTCTAGCATGTTTGGTTGAAATTGGAAATTTACATTTTTCAGTTTTGTCAGACGTTTGTAATATTCTCACAATAAGCTAATTAGCTCAATTGGAGCATTTCTAGCATGTTTGGTTGAAATTGGAAATTTACATTTTTCACTTTTGTCAGACAATTGCAATATTCTCACAATAAGCTAATTAGCTCAATTGGAGCATTTCTAGCATGTTTGGTTGAAATTGGAAATTTACAATTTTCAGCTTTGACAGACAATTGCAATATTCTATCAATAAGCTAATTAGCTCAATTGGAGCATTTTTAGCATGTTTGGTTGAAATTGGAAAATTACATTTTTCACTTTTGTCAGACGTTTGTAATATTCTCACAATAAGCTAATTAGCTCAATTGGAACATTTCTAGCATGTTTGGTTGAAATTGGAAATTTACATTTTTCAGTTTTGTCAGACGTTTGTAATATTCTCACAATAAGCTAATTAGCTCAATTGGAGCATTTCTAGCATGTTTGGTTGAAGTTGGAAATTTACATTTTTCAGTTTTATCAGACGTTTGTAATATTGTCACAATAAGCTAATTAGCTCAATTGGAGCATTTCTAGCATGTTTGGTTGAAATTGGAAATTTACATTTTTCACTTTTGTCAGAGGTTTGTAATATTCTCACAATAAGCTAATTAGCTCAGTTGGAACATTTCTAGCATGTTTGGTTGAAATTGGAAATTTACATTTTTCAGTTTTGTCAGACGTTTGTAATATTCTCACAATAAGCTAATTAGCTCAATTGGAGCATTTCTAGCATTTTTGGTTAAAATTGGAAATTTACATTTTTCCCTTTTGTCAGACGTTTGTAATATTCTCACAATAAGCTAATTAGCTCAATTGGAGCATTTCTAGCATGTTTTGTTGAAATTGGAAATTTACATTTTTCAGTTTGGTCAGACGTTTGTAATATTCTCACAATAAGCTAATTAGCTCAATTGGAGCATTTCTAGCATGTTTGGTTGAAATTGGAATTTTACATTTTTCACTTTTGTCAGACAATTGCAATATTCTCACAATAAGCTAATTAGCTCAATTGGAGCATTTCTAGCATGTTTGGTTGAAATTGGAAATTTAAATTTTTCAGTTTTGTCAGACGTTTGTAATATTCTCTCAATAAGCTAATTAGCTCAATTGGAGCATTTCTAGCATGTTTGGTTGAAATTGGAAATTTACATTTTTCACTTTTGTCAGACAATTGCAATATTCTCACAATAAGCTAATTAGCTCAATTGGAGCATTTCTAGCATGTTTGGTTGAAATTGGAAATTTACATTTTTCAGTTTTGTCAAACGTTTGTAAAATTCTTACAGTAGGCTTATTTCGCAATTCGAGCATTTCTAGCATGTTTGGTTGAAATTGGAAATTCACATTTTTCAGTTTTGTCAGACGTTTGTAATATTCTCACAATAACCTAATTAGCTCAATTGGAGCATTTCTAGCGTGTTTGGTTGAAATTGGAAATTTACACTTTTCACTTTTGTCAGACGTTTGTAATATTGTCACAATAAGCTAATTAGCTCAATTGGAGCCTTTCTAGCATGTTTGGTTGAAATTATAAATTTACATTTTTCACTTTTGTCAGAGGTTTGTAATATTCTCACAATAAGCTAATTAGCTCAATTGGAACATTTCTAGCATGTTTGGTTGAAATTGGAAATTTACATTTTTCAGTTTTGTCAGACGTTTGTAATATTCTCACAATAAGCTAATTAGCTCAATTGGAGCATTTCTAGCATGTTTGGTTGAAATTGGAAATTTACATTTTTCGCTTTTGTCAGACAATTGCAATCTTCTCACAATAAGCTAATTAGCTCAATTGGAGCATTTCTAGCATGTTTGGTTGAAATTGGAAATTTACACTTTTCAGTTTTGTCAGACGTTTGTAAAATTCTTACAGTAGGCTTATTTGCGCAATTGGAGCATTTCTAGCATGTTTGATTGAAATTGGAATTTTAAATTTTTCACTTTTGTCAGACGTTTGTAATATTCTCACAATAAGCTAATTAGCTCAATTGGAGCATTTCTAGCATGTTTGGTTGAAATTGGAAATTTACATTTTTCACTTTTGTCAGACAATTGCAATATTCTCACAATAAGCTAATTAGCTCAATTGGAACATTTCTAGCATGTTTGGTTGAAATTGGAAATTTACATTTTTCACTTTTGTCAGACAATTGCAATATTCTCACAATAAGCTAATTAGCTCAATTGGAGCCTTTCTAGCATGTTTGGTTGAAATTGGAAATTTCTATTTTTCAGTTTTGTCAGACGTTTGTAATATTCTCACAATAAGCTAATTAGCTCAATTGGAGCATTTCTAGCATGTTTGGTTGAAGTCAGAAATTTACATTTTTTACTTTTGTCAGACGTTTGTAATATTCTCACAATAAGCTAATTAGCTCAATTGGAGCATTTCTAGCATGTTTGGTTGAAATTGGAAATTTAGATTTTTCGCTTTTGTCAGACAATTGCAATAATCTCACAAGAAGCTAATTAGCTCAATTGGAGCATTTCTAGCATGTTTGGTTGAAATTGGCAATTTACATTTTTCAGTTTTGTCAGACGTTTGTAATATTCTCACAATAAGCTAATTAGCTCAATTGGAGCATTTCTAGCATGTTTGGTTGAAATTGGAAATTTACATTTTTCACTTTTGTCAAACGTTTGTAATATTCTCACAATAAGCTAATTAGCTCAATTGGAGCATTTCTAGCATGTTTGGTTGAAATTGGAAATTTACATTTTTCACTTTTTTCAGACAATTGCAATATTCTCACAATAAGCTAATTAGCTCAATTGGAACATTTCTAGCATGTTTGGTTGAAATTGGAAATTTACATTTTTCACTTTTGTCAGACAATTGCAATATTCTCACAATAAGCTAATTAGCTCAATTGGAGCCTTTCTAGCATGTTTGGTTGAAATTGGAAATTTCTATTTTTCAGTTTTGTCAGACGTTTGTAATATTCTCACAATAAGCTAATTAGCTCAATTGGAGCATTTCTAGCATGTTTGGTTGAAGTCAGAAATTTACATTTTTTACTTTTGTCAGACGTTTGTAATATTCTCACAATAAGCTAATTAGCTCAATTGGAGCATTTCTAGCATGTTTGGTTGAAATTGGAAATTTACATTTTTCGCTTTTGTCAGACAATTGCAATAATCTCACAAGAAGCTAATTAGCTCAATTGGAGCATTTCTAGCATGTTTGGTTGAAATTGGCAATTTACATTTTTCAGTTTTGTCAGACGTTTGTAATATTCTCACAATAAGCTAATTAGCTCAATTGGAGCATTTCTAGCATGTTTGGTTGAAATTGGAAATTTACATTTTTCACTTTTGTCAAACGTTTGTAATATTCTCACAATAAGCTAATTAGCTCAATTGGAGCATTTCTAGCATGTTTGGTTGAAATTGGAAATTTACATTTTTCGCTTTTGTCATACAATTGCAATATTCTCACAATAAGCTAATTAGCTCAATTGGAACATTTCTAGCATGTTTGGTTGAAATTGGAAGTTTACATTTTTCAGTTTTGTCAGACGTTTGTAATATTCTCACAATAAGCTAATTAGCTCAATTGGAGCATTTCTAGCATGTTTGGTTGAAATTGGAAATTTACATTTTTCACTTTTGTCAAACAATTGCAATATTCTCACAATAAGCTAATTAGCTCAATTGGAGCATTTCTAGCATGTTTGGTTGAAATTGAAAATTTAAATTTTCAGTTTGGTCAGACGTTTGTAAAATTCTTACAGTAGGCTTATTTGCGCAATTGGAGCATTTCTAGCATGTTTGATTGAAATTGGAATTATAAATTTTTCACTTTTGTCAGACGTTTGTAATATTCTCACAATAAGCTAATTAGCTCAATTGGAGCATTTCTAGCATGTTTGGTTGAAATTGGAAATTTACATTTTTCAGTTTTGTCAGACGTTTGTAATATTCTCACAATAAGCTAATTAGCACAATTGGAGCATTTCTAGCATGTTTGGTTGAAATTGGAAATTTACCTTTTTCACTTTTGTCAGACAATTGCAATATTCTCACAATAAGCTAATTAGCTCAATTGGAACATTTCTAGCATGTTTGGTTGAAGTTGGAAATTTACATTTTTCACTTTTGTCAGACAATTGCAATATTCTCACAATAAGCTAATTAGCTCAATTGGAGCATTTCTAGCATGTTTGGTTGAAAGTGGAAATTTACATTTTTCAGTTTTGTCAGACGTTTGTAATATTCTCACAATAAGCTAATTAGCTCAATTGGAGCATTTCTAGCATGTTTGGTTGAAATCAGAAATTTACATTTTTTACTTTTGTCAGACGTTTGTAATATTCTCACAATAAGCTAATTAGCTCAATTGGAGCATTTCTAGCATGTTTGGTTGAAATTGGAAATTTACATTTTTCAGTTTTGTCAGACGTTTGTAATATTCTCACAATAAGCTAATTAGCTCAATTGGAACATTTCTAGCATGTTTGGTTGAAATTGGAAATTTACATTTTTCACTTTTGTCAGACGTTTGTAATATTCTAACAATAAGCTAATTAGCTCAATTGGAGCATTTTTAGCATGTTTGGTTGAAATTGGAAATTTACATTTTTCAGTTTTGTCAGACGTTTGTAATATTCTCACAATAAGCTAATTAGCTCAATTGGAGCATTTCTAGCATGTTTGGTTGAAATTGGAAATTTACATTTTTCACTTTTGTCAAACAATTGCAATATTCTCACAATAAGCTAATTAGCTCAATTGGAGCATTTCTAGCATGTTTGGTTGAAATTGGAACTTTACATTTTTCACTTTTGTCAGACCTTTGTAATATTCTCACAATAAGCTAATTAGCTCAATTGGAGCATTTCTAGCATGTTTGGTTGAAATTGGAAATTTACATTTTTCACTTTTGTCAGACAATTGCAATATTCTCACAATAAGCTAGTTAGCTCAATTGGAGCATTTCTAGAATGTTTGGTTGAAATTGGAAATTTACATTTTTCACTTTTGTCAGACAATTGCAATATTCTCACAATAAGCTAATTAGCTCAATTGGAGCATTTCTAGCATGTTTAGTTGAAATTAGAAATTTACATTTTTCAGTTTTGTCAGACGTTTGTAATATTCTCACAATAACCTAAATAGCTCAATTGGAGCATTTCTAGCATGTTTGGTTGAAATTGGAAATTTACATTTTTCAGTTTTGTCAGACGTTTGTAATATTCTCACAATAAGTTAATCAGCTCAATTGGAGCATTTCTAGCATGTTTGGTTGAAATTGGAAATTTACATTTTTCAGTTTTGTCAGACGTTTGTAATATTCTTACAATAAGCTAATTAGCTCAATTGGAGCATTTCTAGCATGTTTGGTTGAAATTGGAAATTTACATTTTTCAGTTTTGTCAGACGTTTGTAATATTCTCACAATAAGCTAATTAGCTCAATTGGAGCATTTCTAGCATGTTTGGTTGAAATTGGAAATTTACATTTTTCAGTTTTGTCAGACGTTTGTAATATTCTCACAATAAGCTAATTAGCTCAATTGGAGCATTTCTAGCATGTTTGGTTGAAATTGGAAATTTACATTTTTCAGTTTTGTCAGACCTTTGTAATATTCTCACAATAAGCTAATTAGCTCAATTGGAGCATTTCTAGCATGTTTGGTTGAAATTGGAAATTTACATTTTTCACTTTTGTCAGACAATTGCAATATTCTCACAATAAGCTAATTAGCTCAATTGGAGCATTTCTAGCATGTTTGGTTGAAATTGGAAATTTACATTTTTCACTTTTGTCAGACAATTGCAATATTCTCACAATAAGCTAATTAGCTCAATTGGAGCATTTCTAGCATGTTTGGTTGAAATTGGAAATTTACAATTTTCAGCTTTGACAGACAATTGCAATATTCTATCAATAAGCTAATTAGCTCAATTGGAGCATTTTTAGCATGTTTGGTTGAAATTGGAAAATTACATTTTTCACTTTTGTCAGACGTTTGTAATATTCTCACAATAAGCTAATTAGCTCAATTGGAACATTTCTAGCATGTTTGGTTGAAATTGGAAATTTACATTTTTCAGTTTTGTCAGACGTTTGTAATATTCTCACAATAAGCTAATTAGCTCAATTGGAGCATTTCTAGCATGTTTGGTTGAAGTTGGAAATTTACATTTTTCAGTTTTATCAGACGTTTGTAATATTGTCACAATAAGCTAATTAGCTCAATTGGAGCATTTCTAGCATGTTTGGTTGAAATTGGAAATTTACATTTTTCACTTTTGTCAGAGGTTTGTAATATTCTCACAATAAGCTAATTAGCTCAGTTGGAACATTTCTAGCATGTTTGGTTGAAATTGGAAATTTACATTTTTCAGTTTTGTCAGACGTTTGTAATATTCTCACAATAAGCTGATTAGCTCAATTGGAGCATTTCTAGCATTTTTGGTTAAAATTGGAAATTTACATTTTTCCCTTTTGTCAGACGTTTGTAATATTCTCACAATAAGCTAATTAGCTCAATTGGAGCATTTCTAGCATGTTTTGTTGAAATTGGAAATTTACATTTTTCAGTTTGGTCAGACGTTTGTAATATTCTCACAATAAGCTAATTAGCTCAATTGGAGCATTTCTAGCATGTTTGGTTGAAATTGGAATTTTACATTTTTCACTTTTGTCAGACAATTGCAATATTCTCACAATAAGCTAATTAGCTCAATTGGAGCATTTCTAGCATGTTTGGTTGAAATTGGAAATTTAAATTTTTCAGTTTTGTCAGACGTTTGTAATATTCTCTCAATAAGCTAATTAGCTCAATTGGAGCATTTCTAGCATGTTTGGTTGAAATTGGAAATTTACATTTTTCACTTTTGTCAGACAATTGCAATATTCTCACAATAAGCTAATTAGCTCAATTGGAGCATTTCTAGCATGTTTGGTTGAAATTGGAAATTTACATTTTTCAGTTTTGTCAAACGTTTGTAAAATTCTTACAGTAGGCTTATTTCGCAATTCGAGCATTTCTAGCATGTTTGGTTGAAATTGGAAATTCACATTTTTCAGTTTTGTCAGACGTTTGTAATATTCTCACAATAACCTAATTAGCTCAATTGGAGCATTTCTAGCGTGTTTGGTTGAAATTGGAAATTTACACTTTTCACTTTTGTCAGACGTTTGTAATATTGTCACAATAAGCTAATTAGCTCAATTGGAGCCTTTCTAGCATGTTTGGTTGAAATTATAAATTTGCATTTTTCACTTTTGTCAGAGGTTTGTAATATTCTCACAATAAGCTAATTAGCTCAATTGGAACATTTCTAGCATGTTTGGTTGAAATTGGAAATTTACATTTTTCAGTTTTGTCAGACGTTTGTAATATTCTCACAATAAGCTAATTAGCTCAATTGGAGCATTTCTAGCATGTTTGGTTGAAATTGGAAATTTACATTTTTCGCTTTTGTCAGACAATTGCAATCTTCTCACAATAAGCTAATTAGCTCAATTGGAGCATTTCTAGCATGTTTGGTTGAAATTGGAAATTTACACTTTTCAGTTTTGTCAGACGTTTGTAATATTCTCATAATAAGCTAATTAGCTCAATTGGAGCATTTCTAGCATGTTTGGTTGAAATTGGAAATTTACATTTTTCACTTTTGTCAAACAATTGCAATATTCTCACAATAAGCTAATTAGCTCAATTGGAGCATTTCTAGCGTGTTTGGTTGAAATTGAAAATTTAAATTTTCAGTTTTGTCAGACGTTTGTAAAATTCTTACAGTAGGCTTATTTGCGCAATTGGAGCATTTCTAGCATGTTTGATTGAAATTGGAATTTTAAATTTTTCACTTTTGTCAGACGTTTGTAATATTCTCACAATAAGCTAATTAGCTCAATTGGAGCATTTCTAGCATGTTTGGTTGAAATTGGAAATTTACATTTTTCACTTTTGTCAGACAATTGCAATATTCTCACAATAAGCTAATTAGCTCAATTGGAACATTTCTAGCATGTTTGGTTGAAATTGGAAATTTCTATTTTTCAGTTTTGTCAGACGTTTGTAATATTCTCACAATAAGCTAATTAGCTCAATTGGAGCATTTCTAGCATGTTTGGTTGAAGTCAGAAATTTACATTTTTTACTTTTGTCAGACGTTTGTAATATTCTCACAATAAGCTAATTAGCTCAATTGGAGCATTTCTAGCATGTTTGGTTGAAATTGGAAATTTACATTTTTCACTTTTGTCAAACGTTTGTAATATTCTCACAATAAGCTAATTAGCTCAATTGGAGCATTTCTAGCATGTTTGGTTGAAATTGGAAATTTACATTTTTCGCTTTTGTCATACAATTGCAATATTCTCACAATAAGCTAATTAGCTCAATTGGAACATTTCTAGCATGTTTGGTTGAAATTGGAAGTATACATTTTTCAGTTTTGTCAGACGTTTGTAATATTCTCACAATAAGCTAATTAGCTCAATTGGAGCATTTCTAGCATGTTTGGTTGAAATTGGAAATTTACATTTTTCACTTTTGTCAAACAATTGCAATATTCTCACAATAAGCTAATTAGCTCAATTGGAGCATTTCTAGCATGTTTGGTTGAAATTGAAAATTTAAATTTTCAGTTTGGTCAGACGTTTGTAAAATTCTTACAGTAGGCTTATTTGCGCAATTGGAGCATTTCTAGCATGTTTGATTGAAATTGGAATTATAAATTTTTCACTTTTGTCAGACGTTTGTAATATTCTCACAATAAGCTAATTAGCTCAATTGGAGCATTTCTAGCATGTTTGGTTGAAATTGGAAATTTACATTTTTCAGTTTTGTCAGACGTTTGTAATATTCTCACAATAAGCTAATTAGCACAATTGGAGCATTTCTAGCATGTTTGGTTGAAATTGGAAATTTACCTTTTTCACTTTTGTCAGACAATTGCAATATTCTCACAATAAGCTAATTAGCTCAATTGGAACATTTCTAGCATGTTTGGTTGAAATTGGAAATTTACATTTTTCACTTTTGTCAGACAATTGCAATATTCTCACAATAAGCTAATTAGCTCAATTGGAGCATTTCTAGCATGTTTGGTTGAAAGTGGAAATTTACATTTTTCAGTTTTGTCAGACGTTTGTAATATTCTCACAATAAGCTAATTAGCTCAATTGGAGCATTTCTAGCATGTTTGGTTGAAATCAGAAATTTACATTTTTTACTTTTGTCAGACGTTTGTAATATTCTCACAATAAGCTAATTAGCTCAATTGGAGCATTTCTAGCATGTTTGGTTGAAATTGGAAATTTACATTTTTCAGTTTTGTCAGACGTTTGTAATATTCTCACAATAAGCTAATTAGCTCAATTGGAGCATTTCTAGCATGTTTGGTTGAAATTGGAAATTTACATTTTTCACTTTTGTCAGACGTTTGTAATATTCTAACAATAAGCTAATTAGCTCAATTGGAGCATTTCTAGCATGTTTGGTTGAAATTGGAAATTTACATTTTTCAGTTTTGTCAGACGTTTGTAATATTCTCACAATAAGCTAATTAGCTCAATTGGAGCATTTCTAGCATGTTTGGTTGAAATTGGAAATTTACATTTTTCACTTTTGTCAAACAATTGCAATATTCTCACAATAAGCTAATTAGCTCAATTGGAGCATTTCTAGCATGTTTGGTTGAAATTGAAAATTTAAATTTTCAGTTTTGTCAGACGTTTGTAAAATTCTTACAGTAGGCTTATTTGCGCAATTGGAGCATTTCTAGCATGTTTGATTGAAATTGGAATTTTAAATTTTTCACTTTTGTCAGACGTTTGTAATATTCTCACAATAAGCTAATTAGCTCAATTGGAGCATTTCTAGCATCTTTGGTTGAAATTGGAAATTTACATTTTTCACTTTTGTCAGACAATTGCAATATTCTCACAATAAGCTAATTAGCTCAATTGGAACATTTCTAGCATGTTTGGTTGATATTGGAAATTTACATTTTTCACTTTTGTCAGACAATTGCAATACTCTCACAATAAGCTAATTAGCTCAATTGGAGCCTTTCTAGCATGTTTGGTTGAAATTGGAAATTTCTATTTTTCAGTTTTGTCAGACGTTTGTAATATTCTCACAATAAGCTAATTAGCTCAATTGGAGCATTTCTAGCATGTTTGGTTGAAATCAGAAATTTACATTTTTTACTTTTGTCAGACGTTTATAATATTCTCACAATAAGCTAATTAGCTCAATTGGAGCATTTCTAGCATGTTTGGTTGAAATTGGAAATTTACATTTTTCGCTTTTGTCAGACAATTGCAATATTCTCACAATAAGCTAATTAGCTCAATTGGAGCATTTCTAGCATGTTTGGTTGAAATTGGCAAATTACATTTTTCAGTTTTGTCAGACGTTTGTAATATTCTCACAATAAGCTAATTAGCTCAATTGGAGCATTTCTAGCATGTTTGGTTGAAGTTGGAAATTTACATTTTTCAGTTTTATCAGACGTTTGTAATATTGTCACAATAAGCTAATTAGCTCAATTGGAGCATTTCTAGCATGTTTGGTTGAAATTGGAAATTTACATTTTTCACTTTTGTCAGAGGTTTGTAATATTCTCACAATAAGCTAATTAGCTCAGTTGGAACATTTCTAGCATGTTTGGTTGAAATTGGAAATTTACATTTTTCAGTTTTGTCAGACGTTTGTAATATTCTCACAATAAGCTAATTAGCTCAATTGGAGCATTTCTAGCATTTTTGGTTAAAATTGGAAATTTACATTTTTCCCTTTTGTCAGACGTTTGTAATATTCTCACAATAAGCTAATTAGCTCAATTGGAGCATTTCTAGCATGTTTTGTTGAAATTGGAAATTTACATTTTTCAGTTTGGTCAGACGTTTGTAATATTCTCACAATAAGCTAATTAGCTCAATTGGAGCATTTCTAGCATGTTTGGTTGAAATTGGAATTTTACATTTTTCACTTTTGTCAGACAATTGCAATATTCTCACAATAAGCTAATTAGCTCAATTGGAGCATTTCTAGCATGTTTGGTTGAAATTGGAAATTTAAATTTTTCAGTTTTGTCAGACGTTTGTAATATTCTCTCAATAAGCTAATTAGCTCAATTGGAGCATTTCTAGCATGTTTGGTTGAAATTGGAAATTTACATTTTTCACTTTTGTCAGACAATTGCAATATTCTCACAATAAGCTAATTAGCTCAATTGGAGCATTTCTAGCATGTTTGGTTGAAATTGGAAATTTACATTTTTCAGTTTTGTCAAACGTTTGTAAAATTCTTACAGTAGGCTTATTTCGCAATTCGAGCATTTCTAGCATGTTTGGTTGAAATTGGAAATTCACATTTTTCAGTTTTGTCAGACGTTTGTAATATTCTCACAATAACCTAATTAGCTCAATTGGAGCATTTCTAGCGTGTTTGGTTGAAATTGGAAATTTACACTTTTCACTTTTGTCAGACGTTTGTAATATTGTCACAATAAGCTAATTAGCTCAATTGGAGCCTTTCTAGCATGTTTGGTTGAAATTATAAATTTACATTTTTCACTTTTGTCAGAGGTTTGTAATATTCTCACAATAAGCTAATTAGCTCAATTGGAACATTTCTAGCATGTTTGGTTGAAATTGGAAATTTACATTTTTCAGTTTTGTCAGACGTTTGTAATATTCTCACAATAAGCTAATTAGCTCAATTGGAGCATTTCTAGCATGTTTGGTTGAAATTGGAAATTTACATTTTTCGCTTTTGTCAGACAATTGCAATCTTCTCACAATAAGCTAAATAGCTCAATTGGAGCATTTCTAGCATGTTTGGTTGAAATTGGAAATTTACACTTTTCAGTTTTGTCAGACGTTTGTAATATTCTCACAATAAGCTAATTAGCTCAATTGGAGCATTTCTAGCATGTTTGGTTGAAATTGGAAATTTACATTTTTCACTTTTGTCAAACAATTGCAATATTCTCACAATAAGCTAATTAGCTCAATTGGAGCATTTCTAGCGTGTTTGGTTGAAATTGAAAATTTAAATTTTCAGTTTTGTCAGACGTTTGTAAAATTCTTACAGTAGGCTTATTTGCGCAATTGGAGCATTTCTAGCATGTTTGATTGAAATTGGAATTTTAAATTTTTCACTTTTGTCAGACGTTTGTAATATTCTCACAATAAGCTAATTAGCTCAATTGGAGCATTTCTAGCATGTTTGGTTGAAATTGGAAATTTACATTTTTCACTTTTGTCAGACAATTGCAATATTCTCACAATAAGCTAATTAGCTCAATTGGAACATTTCTAGCATGTTTGGTTGAAATTGGAAATTTACATTTTTCACTTTTGTCAGACAATTGCAATATTCTCACAATAAGCTAATTAGCTCAATTGGAGCCTTTCTAGCATGTTTGGTTGAAATTGGAAATTTCTATTTTTCAGTTTTGTCAGACGTTTGTAATATTCTCACAATAAGCTAATTAGCTCAATTGGAGCATTTCTAGCATGTTTGGTTGAAGTCAGAAATTTACATTTTTTACTTTTGTCAGACGTTTGTAATATTCTCACAATAAGCTAATTAGCTCAATTGGAGCATTTCTAGCATGTTTGGTTGAAATTGGCAATTTACATTTTTCAGTTTTGTCAGACGTTTGTAATATTCTCACAATAAGCTAATTAGCTCAATTGGAGCATTTCTAGCATGTTTGGTTGAAATTGGAAATTTACATTTTTCACTTTTGTCAAACGTTTGTAATATTCTCACAATAAGCTAATTAGCTCAATTGGAGCATTTCTAGCATGTTTGGTTGAAATTGGAAATTTACATTTTTCGCTTTTGTCATACAATTGCAATATTCTCACAATAAGCTAATTAGCTCAATTGGAACATTTCTAGCATGTTTGGTTGAAATTGGAAGTTTACATTTTTCAGTTTTGTCAGACGTTTGTAATATTCTCACAATAAGCTAATTAGCTCAATTGGAGCATTTCTAGCATGTTTGGTTGAAATTGGAAATTTACATTTTTCACTTTTGTCAAACAATTGCAATATTCTCACAATAAGCTAATTAGCTCAATTGGAGCATTTCTAGCATGTTTGGTTGAAATTGAAAATTTAAATTTTCAGTTTGGTCAGACGTTTGTAAAATTCTTACAGTAGGCTTATTTGCGCAATTGGAGCATTTCTAGCATGTTTGATTGAAATTGGAATTATAAATTTTTCACTTTTGTCAGACGTTTGTAATATTCTCACAATAAGCTAATTAGCTCAATTGGAGCATTTCTAGCATGTTTGGTTGAAATTGGAAATTTACATTTTTCAGTTTTGTCAGACGTTTGTAATATTCTCACAATAAGCTAATTAGCACAATTGGAGCATTTCTAGCATGTTTGGTTGAAATTGGAAATTTACCTTTTTCACTTTTGTCAGACAATTGCAATATTCTCACAATAAGCTAATTAGCTCAATTGGAACATTTCTAGCATGTTTGGTTGAAATTGGAAATTTACATTTTTCACTTTTGTCAGACAATTGCAATATTCTCACAATAAGCTAATTAGCTCAATTGGAGCATTTCTAGCATGTTTGGTTGAAAGTGGAAATTTACATTTTTCAGTTTTGTCAGACGTTTGTAATATTCTCACAATAAGCTAATTAGCTCAATTGGAGCATTTCTAGCATGTTTGGTTGAAATCAGAAATTTACATTTTTTACTTTTGTCAGACGTTTGTAATATTCTCACAATAAGCTAATTAGCTCAATTGGAGCATTTCTAGCATGTTTGGTTGAAATTGGAAATTTACATTTTTCAGTTTTGTCAGACGTTTGTAATATTCTCACAATAAGCTAATTAGCTCAATTGGAGCATTTCTAGCATGTTTGGTTGAAATTGGAAATTTACATTTTTCACTTTTGTCAGACGTTTGTAATATTCTAACAATAAGCTAATTAGCTCAATTGGAGCATTTCTAGCATGTTTGGTTGAAATTGGAAATTTACATTTTTCAGTTTTGTCAGACGTTTGTAATATTCTCACAATAAGCTAATTAGCTCAATTGGAGCATTTCTAGCATGTTTGGTTGAAATTGGAAATTTACATTTTTCACTTTTGTCAAACAATTGCAATATTCTCACAATAAGCTAATTAGCTCAATTGGAGCATTTCTAGCATGTTTGGTTGAAATTGAAAATTTAAATTTTCAGTTTTGTCAGACGTTTGTAAAATTCTTACAGTAGGCTTATTTGCGCAATTGGAGCATTTCTAGCATGTTTGATTGAAATTGGAATTTTAAATTTTTCACTTTTGTCAGACGTTTGTAATATTCTCACAATAAGCTAATTAGCTCAATTGGAGCATTTCTAGCATCTTTGGTTGAAATTGGAAATTTACATTTTTCACTTTTGTCAGACAATTGCAATATTCTCACAATAAGCTAATTAGCTCAATTGGAACATTTCTAGCATGTTTGGTTGAAATTGGAAATTTACATTTTTCACTTTTGTCAGACAATTGCAATATTCTCACAATAAGCTAATTAGCTCAATTGGAGCCTTTCTAGCATGTTTGGTTGAAATTGGAAATTTCTATTTTTCAGTTTTGTCAGACGTTTGTAATATTCTCACAATAAGCTAATTAGCTCAATTGGAGCATTTCTAGCATGTTTGGTTGAAATCAGAAATTTACATTTTTTACTTTTGTCAGACGTTTATAATATTCTCACAATAAGCTAATTAGCTCAATTGGAGCATTTCTAGCATGTTTGGTTGAAATTGGAAATTTACATTTTTCGCTTTTGTCAGACAATTGCAATATTCTCACAATAAGCTAATTAGCTCAATTGGAGCATTTCTAGCATGTTTGGTTGAAATTGGCAAATTACATTTTTCAGTTTTGTCAGACGTTTGTAATATTCTCACAATAAGCTAATTAGCTCAATTGGAGCATTTCTAGCATGTTTGGTTGAAATTGGAAATTTACATTTTTCACTTTTGTCAAACGTTTGTAATATTCTCACAATAAGCTAATTAGCTCAATTGGAGCATTTCTAGCATGTTTGGTTGAAATTGGAAATTTACAATTTTCGCTTTTGTCACACAATTGCAATATTCTCACAATAAGCTAATTAGCTCAATTGGAGCATTTCTAGCATGTTTGGGTGAAATTGGAAATTTACATTTTTCAGTTTTGTCAGACGTTTGTAATATTCTCACAATAAGCTAATTAGCTCAATTGGAGCATTTCTAGCATGTTTGGTTGAAATTGGAAATTTACATTTTTCACTTATGTCAAACAATTGCAATATTCTCACAATAAGCTAATTAGCTCAATTGGAGCATTTCTAGCATGTTTGGTTGAAATTGAAAATTTAAATTTTCAGTTTTGTCAGACGTTTTTAAAATTCTTACAGTAGGCTAATTTGCGCAATTGGAGCATTTCTAGCATGTTTGATTGAAATTGGAATTATAAATTTTTCACTTTTGTCAGACGTTTGTAATATTCTCACAATAAGCTAATTAGCTCAATTGGAGCATTTCTAGCATGTTTGGTTGAAATTGGAAATTTACATTTTTCAGTTTTGTCAAACGCTTGTAATATTCTCACAATAAGCTAATTAGCACAATTGGAGCATTTCTAGCATGTTTCGTTGAAATTGGAAATTTACATTTTTCACTTTTGTAAGACAATTGCAATATTCTCACAATAAGCTAATTAGCTCAATTGGAACATTTCTAGCATGTTTGGTTGAAATTGGAAATTTACATTTTTCACTTTTGTCAGACAATTGCAATATTCTCTCAATAAGCTAATTAGCTCAATTGGAGCATTTCTAGCATGTTTGGTTGAAATCAGAAATTTACATTTTTTACTTTTGTCAGACGTTTGTAATATTCTCACAATAAGCTAATTAGCTCAATTGGAGCATTTCTAGCATGTTTGGTTGAAATTGGAAATTTACATTTTTCAGTTTTGTCAGACGTTTGTAATATTCTCACAATAAGCTAATTTGCTCAATTGGAGCATTTCTAGCATGTTTGGTTGAAATTGGAAATTTGCATTTTTCACTTTTGTCAGACAATTGCAATATTCTCTCAATAAGCTAATTAGCTCAATTGCAGCATTTCTAGCGTGTTTGGTTGAAATTGGAAATTTACATTTTTCAGTTTTGTCAGACGTTTGCACACTTCTTACAGTAAGCTTATTTCCGCATTTGGAGCATTTCTAGCATGTTTGGTTGAAATTGGAAATTTACATTTTTCAGTTTTGTCAGACGTTTGTAATATTCTCAAAATAAGCTAATTAGCTCAATTGGAGCATTTCTAGCATGTTTAGTTGAAATTGGAAATTTGCATTTTTCACTTTTGTCAGACAATTGCAATCTTCTCTCAATAAGCTAATTAGCTCAATTGGAGCATTTCTAGCATGTTTGGTTGAAATTGGAAATTTACATTTTTCAGCTTTGTCAGACATTTGTAAAATTTTTACAGTAGGCTTATTTGCGCAATTGGAGCATTTCTAGCATGTTTGGGTGAAATTGGAAATTTACATTTTTCAGTTTTGTCAGACGTTTGTAATATTCTCACAATAAGCTAATTAGCTCAATTGGAGCATTTCTAGCTTGTTTGGTTGAAATTGGAAATTTACATTTTTCAGTTTGGTCAGACGTTTGTAATATTCTCACAATAAGCTAATTAGCTCAATTGTAGCATTTTTAGCATGTTTGGTTGAAATTGGAAATTTACATTTTTCAGTTTTGTCAGACGTTTGTAATATTCTCACAATAAGCTAATTAGCTCAATTGGAGCATTTCTAGCATGTTTGGTTGAAGTTGAAAATTTACATTTTTCAGTTTTGTCAGAGGTTTGTAATATTCTCACAATAAGCTAACTAGCTCAATTGGAGCATTTCTAGCATGTTTGGTTGAAATTGGAAATTTACATTTTTCAGTTTTGTCAGACGTTTGTAATATTCTCACAATAAGCTAATTAGCTCAATTGGAGCATTTCTAGCAAGTTTAGGTAAAATTGGAAATTTGCATTTTTCACTTTTGTCAGACAATTGCAATATTCTCTCAATAAGCTAATTAGCTCAATTGGAGCATTTCTAGCGTGTTTGGTTGAATTTTGAAATTTACATTTTTCAGTTTTGTCAGACGTTTGCACACTTCTTACAGTAAGCTTATTTCCGCATTTGGAGCATTTCTAGCATGTTTGGTTGAAATTGGAAATTTACATTTTTCAGTTTTGTCAGACGTTTGTAATATTCTCACAATAAGCTAATTAGCACAATTGGAGCATTTCTAGCATGTTTCGTTGAAATTGGAAATTTACATTTTTCACTTTTGTCAGACAATTGCAATATTCTCACAATAAGCTAATTAGCTCAATTGGAACATTTCTAGCATGTTTGGTTGAAATTGGAAATTTACATTTTTCACTTTTGTCAGACAATTGCAATATTCTCTCAATAAGCTAATTAGCTCAATTGGAGCATTTCTAACATGTTTGGTTGAAATTGGAAATTTACATTTTTCAGTTTTGTCAGACGTTTGTAATATTCTCACAATAAGCTAATTAGCTCAATTGGACCATTTCTAGCATGTTTGGTTGAAATCAGAAATTTACATTTTTTACTTTTGTCAGACGTTTGTAATATTCTCACAATAAGCTAATTAGCTCAATTGGAGCATTTCTAGCATGTTTGGTTGAAATTGGAAATTTACATTTTTCAGTTTTGTCAGACGTTTGTAATATTCTCACAATAAGCTAATTAGCTCAATTGGAGCATTTCTAGCATGTTTGGTTGAAATTGGAAATTTACATTTTTCAGTTTGGTCAGACGTTTGTAATATTCTCACAATAAGCTAATTAGCTCAATTGGAGCATTTCTAGCATGTTTGGTTGAAATTGGAAATTTACATTTTTCAGTTTTGTCAGACGTTTGTAATATTCTCACAATAAGCTAATTAGCTCAATTGGAGCATTTCTAGCTTGTTTGGTTGAAATTGATAATTTACATTTTTCAGTTTGGTCAGACGTTTGTAATATTCTCACAATAAGCTAATTAGCTCAATTGGAGCATTTTTAGCATGTTTGGTTGAAATTGGAAATTTACATTTTTCAGTTTTGTCAGACGTTTGTAATATTCTCACAATAAGCTAATTAGCTCAATTTGAGCATTTCTAGCATGTTTGGTTGAAATTGGAAATTTACATTTTTCAGTTTTGTCAGACGTTTGTAATATTCTCACAATAAGCTAATTAGCTCAATTGGAGCATTTCTAGCATGTTTGGTTGAAGTTGAAAATTTACATTTTTCAGTTTTGTCAGAGGTTTGTAATATTCTCACAATAAGCTAACTAGCTCAATTGGAGCATTTTTAGCATGTTTGGTTGAAATTGGAAGTTTACATTTTTCAGTTTTGTCAGACGTTTGTAATATTCTCACAATAAGCTAATTAGCTCAATTGGAGCATTTCTAGCAAGTTTAGTTAAAATTGGAAATTTGCATTTTTCACTTTTGTCAGACAATTGCAATATTCTCTCAATAAGCTAATTAGCTCAATTGGAGCATTTCTAGCGTGTTGGGTTGAAATTGGAAATTTACATTTTTCAGTTTTGTCAGACGTTTGCACACTTCTTACAGTAAGTTTATTTCCGCATTTGGAGCATTTCTAGCATGTTTGGTTGAAATTGAAAATTTACATTTTTCAGTTTTGTCAGACGTTTGTAATATTCTCAAAATAAGCTAATTAGCTCAATTGGAGCATTTCTAGCATGTTTAGTTGAAATTGGAAATTTGCATTTTTCACTTTTGTCAGACAATTGCAATATTCTCTCAATAAGCTAATTAGCTCAATTGGAGCATTTCTAGCATGTTTGGTTGAAATTGTAAATTTACATTTTTCAGCTTTGTCAGACGTTTGTAAAATTCTTACAGTAGGCTTATTTGCGCAATTGGAGCATTTCTAGCATGTTTGGTTGAAATTGGAAATTTACATTTTTCAGTTTTGTCAGACGTTTGTAATATTCTCACAATAAGCTAATTAGCTCAATTGGAGCATTTCTAGCATGTTTGGTTGAAATTGAAAATTTAAATTTTCAGTTTTGTCAGACGTTTGTAAAATTCTTACAGTAGGCTTTTTTGCGCAATTGGAGCATTTCTAGCATGTTTGATTGAAATTGGAATTATAAATTTTTCACTTTTGTCAGACGTTTGTAATATTCTCACAATAAGCTAATTAGCTCAATTGGAGCATTTCTAGCATGTTTGGTTGAAATTGGAAATTTACATTTTTCAGTTTTGTCAGACGTTTGTAATATTCTCACAATAAGCTAATTAGCACAATTGGAGCATTTCTAGCATGTTTCATTGAAATTGGAAATTTACATTTTTCACTTTTGTCAGACAATTGCAATATTCTCACAATAAGCTAATTAGCTCAATTGGAACATTTCTAGCATGTTTGGTTGAAATTGGAAATTTACATTTTTCACTTTTGTCAGACAATTGCAATATTCTCTCAATAAGCTAATTAGCTCAATTGGAGCATTTCTAGCATGTTTGGTTGAAATTGGAAATTTACATTTTTCAGTTTTGTCAGGCGTTTGTAATATTCTCACAATAAGCTAATTAGCTCAATTGGAGCATTTCTAGCATGTTTGGTTGAAATTGGAAAATTACATTTTTCAGTTTTGTCAGACGTTTGTAATATTCTCACAATAAGCTAATTAGCTCAATTGGAGCATTTCTAGCATGTTTGGTTGAAATTGGAAATTTACATTTTTCAGTTTTGTCAGACGTTTGTAATATTCTCACAATAAGCTAATTAGCTCAATTGGAGCATTTCTAGCATGTTTGGTTGAAATTGGAAATTTACATTTTTCACTTTTGTCAGACCTTTGTAATATTCTCACAATAAGCTAATTAGCTCAATTGGAGCATTTCTAGCATGTTTGGTTGAAATTGGAAATTTACATTTTTCACTTTTGTCAGACAATTGCAATATTCTCACAATAAGCTAATTAGCTCAATTGGAGCATTTCTAGCATGTTTAGTTGAAAATAGAATTTTACATTTTTCAGTTTTGTCAGACGTTTATAATATTCTCACAATAAGCTAATTAGCTCAATTGGAGCATTTCTAGCATGTTTGGTTGAAATTGGAAATTTACATTTTTCAGTTTTGTCAGACGTTTGTAATATTCTCACAATAAGCTAATTAGCTCAATTGGAGCATTTCTAGCATGTTTGGTTGAAATTAGAAATTTACATTTTTCAGTTTTGTCAGACGTTTGTAAAATTCTTACAGTAGGCTTATTTGCGCAATTTGAGCATTTCTAGCATGTTTGGTTGAAATCGGAAATTTACATTTTTCAGTTTTGTCAGACGTTTGTAATATTCTCACAATAAGCTAATTAGCTCAATTGGAGCATTTCTAGCATGTTTGGTTGAAATTGGAAATTTACATTTTTCAGTTTTGTCAGACGTTTGTAATATTCTCACAATAAGCTAATTAGCTCAATTGGAGCATTTCTAGAATGTTTGGTTGAAATTGGAAATTTACATTTTTCACTTTTGTCAGACAATTGCAATATTCTCACAATAAGCTAATTAGCTCAATTGGAGCATTTCTAGCATGTTTAGTTGAAATTAGAAATTTACATTTTTCAGTTTTGTTAGACGTTTGTAATATTCTCACAATAAGCTAATTAGCTCAATTGGAGCATTTCTAGCATGTTTGGTTGAAATTGGAAATTTACATTTTTCAGTTTTGTCAGAGGTTTGTAATATTCTCACAATAAGCTAATTAGCTCAATTGGAGCATTTCTAGCATGTTTGGTTGAAATTGGAAATTTACATTTTTCAGTTTTGTCAGACGTTTGTAATATTCTCACAATAAGCTAATTAGCTCAATTGGAGCATTTCTAGCATGTTTAGTTGAAATTGGAAATTTGCATTTTTCACTTTTGTCAGACAATTGCAATATTCTCCCAATAAGCTAATTAGCTCAATTGGAGCATTTCTAGCATGTTTGGTTGATATTGGAAATTTACATTTTTCAGTTTTGTCAGACGTTTGTAAAATTCTTACAGTAGGCTTATTTGCGCAATTTGAGCATTTCTAGCATGTTTGGTTGAAATTGGAAATTTACATTTTTCAGTTTTGTTAGACGTTTGTAATATTCTCACAATAAGCTAATTAGCTCAATTGGAGCATTTCTAGCATGTTTGGTTGAAATTGGAAATTTACATTTTTCAGTTTTGTCAGGCGTTTGTAATATTCTCACAATAAGCTAATTAGCTCAATTGGAGCATTTCTAGCATGTTTGGTTGAAATTGGAAAATTACATTTTTCAGTTTTGTCAGACGTTTGTAATATTCTCACAATAAGCTAATTAGCTCAATTGGAGCATTTCTAGCATGTTTGGTTGAAATTGGAAATTTACATTTTTCAGTTTTGTCAGACGTTTGTAATATTCTCACAATAAGCTAATTAGCTCAATTGGAGCATTTCTAGAATGTTTGGTTGAAATTGGAAATTTACATTTTTCACTTTTGTCAGACAATTGCAATATTCTCACAATAAGCTAATTAGCTCAATTGGAGCATTTCTAGCATGTTTAGTTGAAAATAGAATTTTACATTTTTCAGTTTTGTCAGACGTTTGTAATATTCTCACAATAAGCTAATTAGCTCAATTGGAGCATTTCTAGCATGTTTGGTTGAAATTGGAAATTTACATTTTTCAGTTTTGTCAGACGTTTGTAATATTCTCACAATAAGTTAATTAGCTCAATTGGAGCATTTCTAGCATGTTTGGTTGAAATTGGAAATTTACATTTTTCACTTTTGTCAGACCTTTGTAATATTCTCACAATAAGCTAATTAGCTCAATTGGAGCATTTCTAGCATGTTTAGTTGAAAATAGAATTTTAAATTTTTCAGTTTTGTCAGACGTTTGTAATATTCTCACAATAAGCTAATTAGCTCAATTGGAGCATTTCTAGCATGTTTGGTTGAAATTGGAAATTTACATTTTTCAGTTTTGTCAGACGTTTGTAATATTCTCACAATAAGCTAATTAGCTCAATTGGAGCATTTCTAGCATGTTTGGTTGAAATTAGAAATTTACATTTTTCAGTTTTGTCAGACGTTTGTAAAATTCTTACAGTAGGCTTATTTGCGCAATTTGAGCATTTCTAGCATGTTTGGTTGAAATTGGAAATTTACATTTTTCAGTTTTGTCAGACGTTTGTAATATTCTCACAATAAGCTAATTAGCTCAATTGGAGCATTTCTAGCATGTTTGGTTGAAATTGGAAATTTACATTTTTCAGTTTTGTCAGACGTTTGTAATATTCTCACAATAAGCTAATTAGCTCAATTGGAGCATTTCTAGCATGTTTGGTTGAAATTGGAAATTTACATTTTTCAGTTTTGTCAGACGTTTGTAATATTCTCACAATAAGCTAATTAGCTCAATTGGAGCATTTCTAGCATGTTTGGTTGAAATTGGAAATTTACATTTTTCAGTTTTGTCAGACATTTGTAATATTCTCACAATAAGCTAATTAGCTCAATTGGAGCATTTCTAGCATGTTTGGTTGAAATTGGAAAATTACATTTTTCAGTTTTGTCAGACGTTTGTAATATTCTCACAATAAGCTAATTAGCTCAATTGGAGCATTTCTAGCATGTTTGGTTGAAATTGGAAATTTACATTTTTCAGTTTTGTCAGACGTTTGTAATATTTTCACAATAAGCTAATTAGCTCAATTGGAGCATTTCTAGCATGTTTGGTTGAAATTGGAAATTTACATTTTCAAGTTTTGTCAGACCTTTGTAATATTCTCACAATAAGCTAATTAGCTCAATTGGAGCATTTCTAGCATGTTTGGTTGAAATTGGAAATTTACATTTTTCACTTTTGTCAGACAATTGCAATATTCTCACAATAAGCTAGTTAGCTCAATTGGAGCATTTCTAGAATGTTTGGTTGAAATTGGAAATTTACATTTTTCACTTTTGTCAGACAATTGCAATATTCTCACAATAAGCTAATTAGCTCAATTGGAGCATTTCTAGCATGTTTGGTTGAAATTGGAAATTTACAATTTTCACTTTTGTCAGACAATTGCAATATTCTCACAATAAGCTAATTAGCTCAATTGGAGCATTTCTAGCATGTTTGGTTGAAATTGGAAATTTACATTTTTCACTTTTGTCAGACAATTGCAATATTCTCACAATAAGCTAATTAGCTCAATTGGAGCATTTCTAGCATGTTTGGTTGAAATTGGAAATTTACAATTTTCAGCTTTGTCAGACAATTGCAATATTCTATCAATAAGCTAATTAGCTCAATTGGAGCATTTTTAGCATGTTTGGTTGAAATTGGAAAATTACATTTTTCACTTTTGTCAGACGTTTGTAATATTCTCACAATAAGCTAATTAGCTCAATTGGAACATTTCTAGCATGTTTGGTTGAAATTGGAAATTTACATTTTTCAGTTTTGTCAGACGTTTGTAATATTCTCACAATAAGCTAATTAGCTCAATTGGAGCATTTCTAGCATGTTTGGTTGAAGTTGGAAATTTACATTTTTCAGTTTTATCAGACGTTTGTAATATTGTCACAATAAGCTAATTAGCTCAATTGGAGCATTTCTAGCATGTTTGGTTGAAATTGGAAATTTACATTTTTCACTTTTGTCAGAGGTTTGTAATATTCTCACAATAAGCTAATTAGCTCAGTTGGAAAATTTCTAGCATGTTTGGTTGAAATTGGAAATTTACATTTTTCAGTTTTGTCAGACGTTTGTAATATTCTCACAATAAGCTAATTAGCTCAATTGGAGCATTTCTAGCATGTTTGGTTAAAATTGGAAATTTACATTTTTCCCTTTTGTCAGACGTTTGTAATATTCTCACAATAAGCTAATTAGCTCAATTGGAGCATTTCTAGCATGTTTTGTTGAAATTGGAAATTTACATTTTTCAGTTTGGTCAGACGTTTGTAATATTCTCACAATAAGCTAATTAGCTCAATTGGAGCATTTCTAGCATGTTTGGTTGAAATTGGAATTTTACATTTTTCACTTTTGTCAGACAATTGCAATATTCTCACAATAAGCTAATTAGCTCAATTGGAGCATTTCTAGCATGTTTGGTTGAAATTGGAAATTTACATTTTTCAGTTTTGTCAGACGTTTGTAATATTCTCACAATAAGCTAATTAGCTCAATTGGAGCATTTCTAGCATGTTTGGTTGAAATTGGAAATTTACATTTTTCAGTTTTGTCAGACGTTTGTAATATTCTCTCAATAAGCTAATTAGCTCAATTGGAGCATTTCTAGCATGTTTGGTTGAAATTGGAAATTTACATTTTTCACTTTTGTCAGACAATTGCAATATTCTCACAATAAGCTAATTAGCTCAATTGGAGCATTTCTAGCATGTTTGGTTGAAATTGGAAATTTACATTTTTCAGTTTTGTCAGACGTTTGTAATATTCTCACAAAAAGCTAATTAGCTCAATTGGAGCATTTCTAGCATGTTTAGTTGAAATTGGAAATTTGCATTTTTCACTTTTGTCAGACAATTGCAATATTCTCCCAATAAGCTAATTAGCTCAATTGGAGCATTTCTAGCATGTTTGGTTGAAATTGGAAATTTACATTTTTCAGTTTTGTCAGACGTTTGTAATATTCTCTCAATAAGCTAATTAGCTCAATTGGAGCATTTCTAGCATGTTTAGTTGAAAATAGAGTTTTACATTTTTCAGTTTTGTCAGACGTTTGTAATATTCTCACAATAAGCTAATTAGCTCAATTGGAGCATTTCTAGCATGTTTGGTTGAAATTGGAAATTTACATTTTTCAGTTTTGTCAGACGTTTGTAATATTCTCACAATAAGCTAATTAGCTCAATTGGAGCATTTCTAGCATGTTTGGTTGAAATTGGAAATTTACATTTTTCACTTTTGTCAGACCTTTGTAATATTCTCACAATAAGCTAATTAGCTCAATTGGAGCATTTCTAGCATGTTTAGTTGAAAATAGAATTTTAAATTTTTCAGTTTTGTCAGACGTTTGTAATATTCTCACAATAAGCTAATTAGCTCAATTGGAGCATTTCTAGCATGTTTGGTTGAAATTGGAACTTCACATTTTTCACTTTTGTCAGACCTTTGTAATATTCTCACAATAAGCTAATTAGCTCAATTGGAGCATTTCTAGCATGTTTGGTTGAAATTGGAAATTTACATTTTTCACTTTTGTCAGACAATTGCAATATTCTCACAATAAGCTAGTTAGCTCAATTGGAGCATTTCTAGAATGTTTGGTTGAAATTGGAAATTTACATTTTTCACTTTTGTCAGACAATTGCAATATTCTCACAATAAGCTAATTAGCTCAATTGGAGCATTTCTAGCATGTTTAGTTGAAATTAGAAATTTACATTTTTCAGTTTTGTCAGACGTTTGTAATATTCTCACAATAAGCTAATTAGCTCAATTGGAGCATTTCTAGCATGTTTGGTTGAAATTGGAAATTTACATTTTTCAGTTTTGTCAGACGTTTGTAATATTCTCACAATGAGTTAATTAGCTCAATTGGAGCATTTCTAGCATGTTTGGTTGAAAATGGAAATTTACATTTTTCAGTTTTGTCAGACGTTTGTAATATTCTCACAATAAGCTAATTAGCTCAATTGGAGCATTTCTAGCATGTTTGGTTGAAATTGGAAATTTACATTTTTCAGTTTTGTCAGACGTTTGTAATATTCTCACAATAAGCTAATTAGCTCAATTGGAGCATTTCTAGCATGTTTGGTTGAAATTGGAAATTTACATTTTTCAGTTTTGTCAGACGTTTGTAATATTCTCACAATAAGCTAATTAGCTCAATTGGAGCATTTCTAGCATGTTTGGTTGAAATTGGAAATTTACATTTTTCAGTTTTGTCAGACCTTTGTAATATTCTCACAATAAGCTAATTAGCTCAATTGGAGCATTTCTAGCATGTTTGGTTGAAATTGGAAATTTACATTTTTCACTTTTGTCAGACAATTGCAATATTCTCACAATAAGCTAATTAGCTCAATTGGAGCATTTCTAGCATGTTTGGTTGAAATTGGAAATTTACATTTTTCACTTTTGTCAGACAATTGCAATATTCTCACAATAAGCTAATTAGCTCAATTGGAGCATTTCTAGCATGTTTGGTTGAAATTGGAAATTTACAATTTTCAGCTTTGTCAGACAATTGCAATATTCTATCAATAAGCTAATTAGCTCAATTGGAGCATTTTTAGCATGTTTGGTTGAAATTGGAAAATTACATTTTTCACTTTTGTCAGACGTTTGTAATATTCTCACAATAAGCTAATTAGCTCAATTCGAACATTTCTAGCATGTTTGGTTGAAATTGGAAATTTACATTTTTCAGTTTTGTCAGACGTTTGTAATATTCTCACAATAAGCTAATTAGCTCAATTGGAGCATTTCTAGCATGTTTGGTTGAAGTTGGAAATTTACATTTTTCAGTTTTATCAGACGTTTGTAATATTGTCACAATAAGCTAATTAGCTCAATTGGAGCATTTCTAGCATGTTTGGTTGAAATTGGAAATTTACATTTTTCACTTTTGTCAGAGGTTTGTAATATTCTCACAATAAGCTAATTAGCTCAGTTGGAACATTTCTAGCATGTTTGGTTGAAATTGGAAATTTACATTTTTCAGTTTTGTCAGACGTTTGTAATATTCTCACAATAAGCTAATTAGCTCAATTGGAGCATTTCTAGCGTGTTTGGTTAAAATTGGAAATTTACATTTTTCCCTTTTGTCAGACGTTTGTAATATTCTCACAATAAGCTAATTAGCTCAATTGGAGCATTTCTAGCATGTTTTGTTGAAATTGGAAATTTACATTTTTCAGTTTGGTCAGACGTTTGTAATATTCTCACAATAAGCTAATTAGCTCAATTGGAGCATTTCTAGCATGTTTGGTTGAAATTGGAATTTTACATTTTTCACTTTTGTCAGACAATTGCAATATTCTCACAATAAGCTAATTAGCTCAATTGGAGCATTTCTAGCATGTTTGGTTGAAAATGGAAATTTACATTTTTCAGTTTTGTCAGACGTTTGTAATATTCTCACAATAAGCTAATTAGCTCAATTGGAGCATTTCTAGCATGTTTGGTTGAAATTGGAAATTTACATTTTTCAGTTTTGTCAGACGTTTGTAATATTCTCTCAATAAGCTAATTAGCTCAATTGGAGCATTTCTAGCATGTTTGGTTGAAATTGGAAATTTACATTTTTCACTTTTGTCAGACAATTGCAATATTCTCACAATAAGCTAATTAGCTCAATTGGAGCATTTCTAGCATGTTTGGTTGAAATTGGAAATTTACGTTTTTCAGTTTTGTCAAACGTTTGTAAAATTCTTACAGTAGGCTTATTTCGCAATTCGAGCATTTCTAGCATGTTTGGTTGAAATTGGAAATTCACATTTTTCAGTTTTGTCAGACGTTTGTAATATTCTCACAATAACCTAATTAGCTCAATTGGAGCATTTCTAGCGTGTTTGGTTGAAATTGGAAATTTACACTTTTCACTTTTGTCAGACGTTTGTAATATTGTCACAATAAGCTAATTAGCTCAATTGGAGCCTTTCTAGCATGTTTGGTTGAAATTATAAATTTACATTTTTCACTTTTGTCAGAGGTTTGTAATATTCTCACAATAAGCTAATTAGCTCAATTGGAACATTTCTAGCATGTTTGGTTGAAATTGGAAATTTACATTTTTCAGTTTTGTCAGACGTTTGTAATATTCTCACAATAAGCTAATTAGCTCAATTGGAGCATTTCTAGCATGTTTGGTTGAAATTGGAAATTTACATTTTTCACTTTTGTCAGACAATTGCAATATTCTCACAATAAGCTAATTAGCTCAATTGGAGCATTTCTAGCATGTTTGGTTGAAATTGGAAATTTACATTTTTCACTTTTGTCAGACAATTGCAATATTCTCACAATAAGCTAATTAGCTCAATTGGAGCATTTCTAGCATGTTTGGTTGAAATTGGAAATTTACAATTTTCAGCTTTGTCAGACAATTGCAATATTCTATCAATAAGCTAATTAGCTCAATTGGAGCATTTTTAGCATGTTTGGTTGAAATTGGAAAATTACATTTTTCACTTTTGTCAGACGTTTGTAATATTCTCACAATAAGCTAATTAGCTCAATTGGAACATTTCTAGCATGTTTGGTTGAAATTGGAAATTTAAATTTTTCAGTTTTGTCAGACGTTTGTAATATTCTCACAATAAGCTAATTAGCTCAATTGGAGCATTTCTAGCATGTTTGGTTGAAGTTGGAAATTTACATTTTTCAGTTTTGTCAGACGTTTGTAATATTGTCACAATAAGCTAATTAGCTCAATTGGAGCATTTCTAGCATGTTTGGTTGAAATTGGAAATTTACATTTTTCACTTTTGTCAGAGGTTTGTAATATTCTCACAATAAGCTAATTAGCTCAGTTGGAACATTTCTAGCATGTTTGGTTGAAATTGGAAATTTACATTTTTCAGTTTTGTCAGACGTTTGTAATATTCTCACAATAAGCTAATTAGCTCAATTGGAGCATTTCTAGCATGTTTGGTTAAAATTGGAAATTTACATTTTTCCCTTTTGTCAGACGTTTGTAATATTCTCACAATAAGCTAATTAGCTCAATTGGAGCATTTCTAGCATGTTTTGTTGAAATTGGAAATTTACATTTTTCAGTTTGGTCAGACGTTTGTAATATTCTCACAATAAGCTAATTAGCTCAATTGGAGCATTTCTAGCATGTTTGGTTGAAATTGGAATTTTACATTTTTCACTTTTGTCAGACAATTGCAATATTCTCACAATAAGCTAATTAGCTCAATTGGAGCATTTTTAGCATGTTTGGTTGAAATTGGAAATTTACATTTTTCAGTTTTGTCAGACGTTTGTAATATTCTCACAATAAGCTAATTAGCTCAATTGGAGCATTTCTAGCATGTTTGGTTGAAGTTGAAAATTTACATTTTTCAGTTTTGTCAGAGGTTTGTAATATTCTCACAATAAGCTAACTAGCTCAATTGGAGCATTTCTAGCATGTTTGGTTGAAATTGGAAATTTACATTTTTCAGTTTTGTCAGACGTTTGTAATATTCTCACAATAAGCTAATTAGCTCAATTGGAGCATTTCTAGCAAGTTTAGTTAAAATTGGAAATTTGCATTTTTCACTTTTGTCAGACAATTGCAATATTCTCTCAATAAGCTAATTAGCTCAATTGGAGCATTTCTAGCGTGTTTGGTTGAAATTTGAAATTTACATTTTTCAGTTTTGTCAGACGTTTGCACACTTCTTACAGTAAGCTTATTTCCGCATTTGGAGCATTTCTAGCATGTTTGGTTGAAATTGGAAATTTACATTTTTCAGTTTTGTCAGACGTTTGTAATATTCTCACAATAAGCTAATTAGCACAATTGGAGCATTTCTAGCATGTTTCGTTGAAATTGGAAATTTACATTTTTCACTTTTGTCAGACAATTGCAATATTCTCACAATAAGCTAATTAGCTCAATTGGAACATTTCTAGCATGTTTGGTTGAAATTGGAAATTTACATTTTTCACTTTTGTCAGACAATTGCAATATTCTCTCAATAAGCTAATTAGCTCAATTGGAGCATTTCTAACATGTTTGGTTGAAATTGGAAATTTACATTTTTCAGTTTTGTCAGACGTTTGTAATATTCTCACAATAAGCTAATTAGCTCAATTGGAGCATTTCTAGCATGTTTGGTTGAAATCAGAAATTTACATTTTTTACTTTTGTCAGACGTTTGTAATATTCTCACAATAAGCTAATTAGCTCAATTGGAGCATTTCTAGCATGTTTGGTTGAAATTGGAAATTTACATTTTTCGCTTTTGTCAGACAATTGCAATATTCTCACAATAAGCTAATTAGCTCAATTGGAGCATTTCTAGCATGTTTGGTTGAAATCAGAAATTTACATTTTTTACTTTTGTCAGACGTTTGTAATATTCTCACAATAAGCTAATTAGCTCAATTGGAGCATTTCTAGCATGTTTGGTTGAAGTTGAAAATTTACATTTTTTAGTTTTGTCAGAGGTTTGTAATATTCTCACAATAAGCTAACTAGCTCAATTGGAGCATTTCTAGCATGTTTGGTTGAAATTGGAAATTTACATTTTTCAGTTTTGTCAGACGTTTGTAATATTCTCACAATAAGCTAATTAGCTCAATTGGAGCATTTCTAGCAAGTTTAGTTAAAATTGGAAATTTGCATTTTTCACTTTTGTCAGACAATTGCAATATTCTCTCAATAAGCTAATTAGCTCAATTGGAGCATTTCTAGCGTGTTTGGTTGAAATTGGAAATTTACATTTTTCAGTTTTGTCAGACGTTTGCACACTTCTTACAGTAAGCTTATTTCCGCATTTGGAGCATTTCTAGCATGTTTGGTTGAAATTGGAAATTTACATTTTTCAGTTTTGTCAGACGTTTGTAATATTCTCAAAGTAAGCTAATTAGCTCAATTGGAGCATTTCTAGCATGTTTAGTTGAAATTGTAAATTTACATTTTTCAGCTTTGTCAGACGTTTGTAAAATTCTTACAGTAGGCTTATTTGCGCAATTGGAGCATTTCTAGCATGTTTGGTTGAAATTGGAAATTTACATTTTTCAGTTTTGTCAGACGTTTGTAATATTCTCACAATAAGCTAATTAGCTCAATTGGAGCATTTCTAGCATGTTTGGTTGAAATTGAAAATTTAAATTTTCAGTTTTGTCAGACGTTTCTAAAATTCTTACAGTAGGCTTATTTGCGCAATTGGAGCATTTCTAGCATGTTTGATTGAAATTGGAATTATAAATTTTTCACTTTTGTCAGACGTTTGTAATATTCTCACAATAAGCTAATTAGCTCAATTGGAGCATTTCTAGCATGTTTGGTTGAAATTGGAAATTTACATTTTTCAGTTTTGTCAGACGTTTGTAATATTCTCACAATGAGCTAATTAGCACAATTGGAGCATTTCTAGCATGTTTCGTTGAAATTGGAAATTTACATTTTTCACTTTTGTCAGACAATTGCATTATTCTCACAATAAGCTAATTAGCTCAATTGGAACATTTCTAGCATGTTTGGTTGAAATTGGAAATTTACATTTTTCACTTTTGTCAGACAATTGCAATATTCTCTCAATAAGCTAATTAGCTCAATTGGAGCATTTCTAGCGTGTTTGGTTGAAATTGGAAATTTACATTTTTCAGTTTTGTCAGACGTTTGCACACTTCTTACAGTAAGCTTATTTCCGCATTTGGAGCATTTCTAGCATGTTTGGTTGAAATTGGAAATTTACATTTTTCAGTTTTGTCAGACGTTTGTAATATTCTCAAAATAAGCTAATTAGCTCAATTGGAGCATTTCTAGCATGTTTAGTTGAAATTGTAAATTTACATTTTTCAGCTTTGTCAGACGTTTGTAAAATTCTTACAGTAGGCTTATTTGCGCAATTGGAGCATTTCTAGCATGTTTGGTTGAAATTGGAAATTTACATTTTTCAGTTTTGTCAGACGTTTGTAATATTCTCACAATAAGCTAATTAGCTCAATTGGAGCATTTCTAGCATGTTTGGTTGAAATTGAAAATTTAAATTTTCAGTTTTGTCAGACGTTTGTAAAATTCTTACAGTAGGCTTATTTGCGCAATTGGAGCATTTCTAGCATGTTTATTGAAATTGGAATTATAAATTTTTCACTTTTGTCAGACGTTTGTAATATTCTCACAATAAGCTAATTAGCTCAATTGGAGCATTTCTAGCATGTTTGGTTGAAATTGGAAATTTACATTTTTCAGTTTTGTCAGACGTTTGTAATATTCTCACAATAAGCTAATTAGCACAATTGGAGCATTTCTAGCATGTTTCGTTGAAATTGGAAATTTACATTTTTCACTTTTGTCAGACAATTGCAATATTCTCACAATAAGCTAATTAGCTCAATTGGAACATTTCTAGCATGTTTGGTTGAAATTGGAAATTTACATTTTTCACTTTTGTCAGACAATTGCAATATTCTCTCAATAAGCTAATTAGCTCAATTGGAGCATTTCTAACATGTTTGGTTGAAATTGGAAATTTACATTTTTCAGTTTTGTCAGACGTTTGTAATATTCTCACAATAAGCTAATTAGCTCAATTGGAGCATTTCTAGCTTGTTTGGTTGAAATTGGAAATTTACATTTTTCAGTTTGGTCAGACGTTTGTAATATTCTCACAATAAGCTAATTAGCTCAATTGGAGCATTTTTAGCATGTTTGGTTGAAATTGGAAATTTACATTTTTCAGTTTTGTCAGACGTTTGTAATATTCTCACAATAAGCTAATTAGCTCAATTGGAGCATTTCTAGCATGTTTGGTTGAAGTTGAAAATTTACATTTTTCAGTTTTGTCAGAGGTTTGTAATATTTTCACAATAAGCTAACTAGCTCAATTGGAGCATTTCTAGCATGTTTGGTTGAAATTGGAAATTTACATTTTTCAGTTTTGTCAGACGTTTGTAATATTCTCACAATAAGCTAATTAGCTCAATTGGAGCATTTCTAGCAAGTTTAGTTAAAATTGGAAATTTGCATTTTTCACTTTTGTCAGACAATTGCAATATTCTCTCAATAAGCTAATTAGCTCAATTGGAGCATTTCTAGCGTGTTTGGTTGAAATTTGAAATTTACATTTTTCAGTTTTGTCAGACGTTTGCACACTTCTTACAGTAAGCTTATTTCCGCATTTGGAGCATTTCTAGCATGTTTGGTTGAAATTGGAAATTTACATTTTTCAGTTTTGTCAGACGTTTGTAATATTCTCAAAATAAGCTAATTAGCTCAATTGGAGCATTTCTAGCATGTTTAGTTGAAATTGGAAATTTGCATTTTTCACTTTTGTCAGACAATTGCAATATTCTCTCAATAAGCTAATTAGCTCAATTGGAGCATTTCTAGCATGTTTGGTTGAAATTGGAAATTTACATTTTTCAGCTTCGTCAGACGTTTGTAAAATTCTTACAGTAGGCTTATTTGCGCAATTGGAGCATTTCTAGCATGTTTGGTTGAAATTGGAAATTTACATTTTTCAGCTTTGTCAGACGTTTGTAATATTCTCACAATAAGCTAATTAGCTCAATTGGAGCATTTCTAGCATGTTTGGTTGAAATTGGAAATTTACATTTTTCACTTTTGTCAGACAATTGCAATATTCTCACAATAAGCTAATTAGCTCAATTGGAGCATTTCTAGCATGTTTGGTTGAAATTGGAAATTTACATTTTTCACTTTTGTCAGACAATTGCAATATTCTCACAATAAGCTAATTAGCTCAATTGGAGCATTTCTAGCATGTTTAGTTGAAATTGGAAATTTACATTTTTCAGTTTTGTCATACGTTTGTAATATTCTCACAATAAGCTAATTAGCTCAATTGGAGCATTTCTAGCATGTTTGGTTGAAATTGGAAATTTACATTTTTCACTTATGTCAAACAATTGCAATATTCTCACAATAAGCTAATTAGCTCAATCGGAGCATTTCTAGCATGTTTGGTTGAAATTGAAAATTTAAATTTTCAGTTTTGTCAGACGTTTGTAAAATTCTTACAGTAGGCTTATTTGCGCAATTGGAGCATTTCTAGCATGTTTGATTGAAATTGGAATTATAAATTTTTCACTTTTGTCAGACGTTTGTAATATTCTCACAATAAGCTAATTAGCTCAATTGGAGCATTTCTAGCATGTTTGGTTGAAATTGGAAATTTACATTTTTCAGTTTTGTCAGACGTTTGTAATATTCTCACAATAAGCTAATTAGCACAATTGGAGCATTTCTAGCATGTTTGGTTGAAATTGGAAATTTACATTTTTCACTTTTGTCAGACAATTGCAATATTCTCACAATAAGCTAATTAGCTCAATTGGAACATTTCTAGCATGTTTGGTTGAAATTGGAAATTTACATTTTTCACTTTTGTCAGACAATTGCAATATTCTCTCAATAAGCTAATTAGCTCAATTGGAGCATTTCTAACATGTTTGGTTGAAATTGGAAATTTACATTTTTCAGTTTTGTCAGACGTTTGTAATATTCTCACAATAAGCTAATTAGCTCAATTGGAGCATTTCTAGCATGTTTGGTTGAAATCAGAAATTTACATTTTTTACTTTTGTCAGACGTTTGTAATATTCTCACAATAAGCTAATTAGCTCAATTGGAGCATTTCTAGCATGTTTGGTTGAAATTGGAAATTTACATTTTTCAGTTTTGTCAGACGTTTGTAGTATTCTCAAAATAAGCTAATTAGCTCAATTGGAGCATTTCTAGCATGTTCAGTTGAAATTGGAAATTTGCATTTTTCACTTTTGTCAGACAATTGCAATATTCTCTCAATAAGCTAATTAGCTCAATTGGAGCATTTCTAGCATGTTTGGTTGAAATTGGAAATTTACATTTTTCAGCTTTGTCAGACGTTTGTAAAATTTTTACAGTAGGCTTATTTGCGCAATTGGAGCATTTCTAGCATGTTTGGGTGAAATTGGAAATTTACATTTTTCAGTTTTGTCAGACGTTTGTAATATTCTCACAATAAGCTAATTAGCTCATTTGGAGCATTTTTAGCATGTTTGGTTGAAATTGGAATTTTACATTTTTCAGTTTTGTCAGACGTTTGTAATATTCTCACAATAAGCTAATTAGCTCAATTGGAGCATTTCTAGCATGTTTGGTTGAAGTTGAAAATTTACATTTTTCAGTTTTGTTAGAGGTTTGTAATATTCTCACAATAAGCTAACTAGCTCAATTGGAGCATTTCTAGCATGTTTGGTTGAAATCGGTAATTTACATTTTTCAGTTTTGTCAGACGTTTGTAATATTCTCACAATAAGCTAATTAGCTCAATTGGAGCATTTCTAGCAAGTTTAGTTAAAATTGGAAATTTGCATTTTTCACTTTTGTCAGACAATTGCAATATTCTCTCAATAAGCTAATTAGCTCAATTGGAGCATTTCTAGCGTGTTTGGTTGAAATTTGAAATTTACATTTTTCAGTTTTGTCAGACGTTTGCACACTTCTTACAGTAAGCTTATTTCCGCATTTGGAGCATTTCTAGCATGTTTGGTTGAAATTGGAAATTTACATTTTTCAGTTTTGTCAGACGTTTGTAATATTCTCAAAATAAGCTAATTAGCTCAATTGGAGCATTTCTAGCATGTTTAGTTGAAATTGTAAATTTACATTTTTCAGCTTTGTCAGACGTTTGTAGAATTCTTACAGTAGGCTTATTTGCGCAATTGGAGCATTTCTAGCATGTTTGGTTGAAATTGGAAATTTACATTTTTCAGTTTTGTCAGACGTTTGTAATATTCTCACAATAAGCTAATTAGCTCAATTGGAGCATTTCTAGCATGTTTGGTTGAAATTGAAAATTTAAATTTTCAGTTTTGTCAGACGTTTCTAAAAGTCTTACAGTAGGCTTATTTGCGCAATTGGAGCATTTCTAGCATGTTTGATTGAAATTGGAATTATAAATTTTTCACTTTTGTCAGACGTTTGTAATATTCTCACAATAAGCTAATTAGCTCAATTGGAGCATTTCTAGCATGTTTGGTTGAAATTGGAAATTTACATTTTTCAGTTTTGTCAGACGTTTGTAATATTCTCACAATAAGCTAATTAGCACAATTGGAGCATTTCTAGCATGTTTCGTTGAAATTGGAAATTTACATTTTTCACTTTTGTCAGACAATTGCAATATTCTCACAATAAGCTAATTAGCTCAATTGGAACATTTCTAGCATGTTTGGTTGAAATTGGAAATTTACATTTTTCACTTTTGTCAGACAATTGCAATATTCTCTCAATAAGCTAATTAGCTCAATTGGAGCATTTCTAGCGTGTTTGGTTGAAATTGGAAATTTACATTTTTCAGTTTTGTCAGACGTTTGCACACTTCTTACAGTAAGCTTATTTCCGCATTTGGAGCATTTCTAGCATGTTTGGTTGAAATTGGAAATTTACATTTTTCAGTTTTGTCAGACGTTTGTAATATTCTCAAAATAAGCTAATTAGCTCAATTGGAGCATTTCTAGCATGTTTAGTTGAAATTGTAAATTTACATTTTTCAGCTTTGTCAGACGTTTGTAAAATTCTTACAGTAGGCTTATTTGCGCAATTGGAGCATTTCTAGCATGTTTGGTTGAAATTGGAAATTTACATTTTTCAGTTTTGTCAGACGTTTGTAATATTCTCAAAATAAGCTAATTAGCTCAATTGGAGCATTTCTAGCATGTTTGGTTGAAATTGGAAATTTACATTTTTCAGTTTTGTCAGACGTTTGTAATATTCTCACAATAAGCTAATTAGCACAATTGGAGCATTTCTAGCATGTTTCGTTGAAATTGGAAATTTACATTTTTCACTTTTGTCAGACAATTGCAATATTCTCACAATAAGCTAATTAGCTCAATTGGAACATTTCTAGCATGTTTGGTTGAAATTGGAAATTTACATTTTTCACTTTTGTCAGACAATTGCAATATTCTCTCAATAAGCTAATTAGCTCAATTGGAGCATTTCTAACATGTTTGGTTGAAATTGGAAATTTACATTTTTCAGTTTTGTCAGACGTTTGTAATATTCTCACAATAAGCTAATTAGCTCAATTGGAGCATTTCTAGCTTGTTTGGTTGAAATTGGAAATTTACATTTTTCAGTTTGGTCAGACGTTTGTAATATTCTCACAATAAGCTAATTAGCTCAATTGGAGCATTTTTAGCATGTTTGGTTGAAATTGGAAATTTACATTTTTCAGTTTTGTCAGACGTTTGTAATATTCTCACAATAAGCTAATTAGCTCAATTGGAGCATTTCTAGCATGTTTGGTTGAAGTTGAAAATTTACATTTTTCAGTTTTGTCAGAGGTTTGTAATATTTTCACAATAAGCTAACTAGCTCAATTGGAGCATTTCTAGCATGTTTGGTTGAAATTGGAAATTTACATTTTTCAGTTTTGTCAGACGTTTGTAATATTCTCACAATAAGCTAATTAGCTCAATTGGAGCATTTCTAGCAAGTTTAGTTAAAATTGGAAATTTGCATTTTTCACTTTTGTCAGACAATTGCAATATTCTCTCAATAAGCTAATTAGCTCAATTGGAGCATTTCTAGCGTGTTTGGTTGAAATTTGAAATTTACATTTTTCAGTTTTGTCAGACGTTTGCACACTTCTTACAGTAAGCTTATTTCCGCATTTGGAGCATTTCTAGCATGTTTGGTTGAAATTGGAAATTTACATTTTTCAGTTTTGTCAGACGTTTGTAATATTCTCAAAATAAGCTAATTAGCTCAATTGGAGCATTTCTAGCATGTTTAGTTGAAATTGGAAATTTGCATTTTTCACTTTTGTCAGACAATTGCAATATTCTCTCAATAAGCTAATTAGCTCAATTGGAGCATTTCTAGCATGTTTGGTTGAAATTGGAAATTTACATTTTTCAGCTTCGTCAGACGTTTGTAAAATTCTTACAGTAGGCTTATTTGCGCAATTGGAGCATTTCTAGCATGTTTGGTTGAAATTGGAAATTTACATTTTTCAGCTTTGTCAGACGTTTGTAATATTCTCACAATAAGCTAATTAGCTCAATTGGAGCATTTCTAGCATGTTTGGTTGAAATTGGAAATTTACATTTTTCACTTTTGTCAGACAATTGCAATATTCTCACAATAAGCTAATTAGCTCAATTGGAGCATTTCTAGCATGTTTGGTTGAAATTGGAAATTTACATTTTTCACTTTTGTCAGACAATTGCAATATTCTCACAATAAGCTAATTAGCTCAATTGGAGCATTTCTAGCATGTTTAGTTGAAATTGGAAATTTACATTTTTCAGTTTTGTCATACGTTTGTAATATTCTCACAATAAGCTAATTAGCTCAATTGGAGCATTTCTAGCATGTTTGGTTGAAATTGGAAATTTACATTTTTCACTTATGTCAAACAATTGCAATATTCTCACAATAAGCTAATTAGCTCAATCGGAGCATTTCTAGCATGTTTGGTTGAAATTGAAAATTTAAATTTTCAGTTTTGTCAGACGTTTGTAAAATTCTTACAGTAGGCTTATTTGCGCAATTGGAGCATTTCTAGCATGTTTGATTGAAATTGGAATTATAAATTTTTCACTTTTGTCAGACGTTTGTAATATTCTCACAATAAGCTAATTAGCTCAATTGGAGCATTTCTAGCATGTTTGGTTGAAATTGGAAATTTACATTTTTCAGTTTTGTCAGACGTTTGTAATATTCTCACAATAAGCTAATTAGCACAATTGGAGCATTTCTAGCATGTTTGGTTGAAATTGGAAATTTACATTTTTCACTTTTGTCAGACAATTGCAATATTCTCACAATAAGCTAATTAGCTCAATTGGAACATTTCTAGCATGTTTGGTTGAAATTGGAAATTTACATTTTTCACTTTTGTCAGACAATTGCAATATTCTCTCAATAAGCTAATTAGCTCAATTGGAGCATTTCTAACATGTTTGGTTGAAATTGGAAATTTACATTTTTCAGTTTTGTCAGACGTTTGTAATATTCTCACAATAAGCTAATTAGCTCAATTGGAGCATTTCTAGCATGTTTGGTTGAAATCAGAAATTTACATTTTTTACTTTTGTCAGACGTTTGTAATATTCTCACAATAAGCTAATTAGCTCAATTGGAGCATTTCTAGCATGTTTGGTTGAAATTGGAAATTTACATTTTTCAGTTTTGTCAGACGTTTGTAGTATTCTCAAAATAAGCTAATTAGCTCAATTGGAGCATTTCTAGCATGTTCAGTTGAAATTGGAAATTTGCATTTTTCACTTTTGTCAGACAATTGCAATATTCTCTCAATAAGCTAATTAGCTCAATTGGAGCATTTCTAGCATGTTTGGTTGAAATTGGAAATTTACATTTTTCAGCTTTGTCAGACGTTTGTAAAATTTTTACAGTAGGCTTATTTGCGCAATTGGAGCATTTCTAGCATGTTTGGGTGAAATTGGAAATTTACATTTTTCAGTTTTGTCAGACGTTTGTAATATTCTCACAATAAGCTAATTAGCTCAATTGGAGCATTTCTAGCTTGTTTGGTTGAAATTGGAAATTTACATTTTTCAGTTTGGTCAGACGTTTGTAATATTCTCACAATAAGCTAATTAGCTCAATTGGAGCATTTTTAGCATGTTTGGTTGAAATTGGAATTTTACATTTTTCAGTTTTGTCAGACGTTTGTAATATTCTCACAATAAGCTAATTAGCCCAATTGGAGCATTTCTAGCATGTTTGGTTGAAGTTGAAAATTTACATTTTTCAGTTTTGTCAGAGGTTTGTAATATTCTCACAATAAGCTAACTAGCTCAATTGGAGCATTTCTAGCATGTTTGGTTGAAATTGGTAATTTACATTTTTCAGTTTTGTCAGACGTTTGTAATATTCTCACAATAAGCTAATTAGCTCAATTGGAGCATTTCTAGCAAGTTTAGTTAAAATTGGAAATTTGCATTTTTCACTTTTGTCAGACAATTGCAATATTCTCTCAATAAGCTAATTAGCTCAATTGGAGCATTTCTAGCGTGTTTGGTTGAAATTTGAAATTTACATTTTTCAGTTTTGTCAGACGTTTGCACCCTTCTTACAGTAAGCTTATTTCCGCATTTGGAGCATTTCTAGCATGTTTGGTTGAAATTGGAAATTTACATTTTTCAGTTTTGTCAGACGTTTGTAATATTCTCACAATAAGCTAATTAGCACAATTGGAGCATTTCTAGCATGTTTCGTTGAAATTGGAAATTTACATTTTTCACTTTTGTCAGACAATTGCAATATTCTCACAATAAGCTAATTAGCTCAATTGGAACATTTCTAGCATGTTTGGTTGAAATTGGAAATTTACATTTTTCACTTTTGTCAGACAATTGCAATATTCTCTCAATAAGCTTATTAGCTCAATTGGAGCATTTCTAACATGTTTGGTTGAAATTGGAAATTTACATTTTTCAGTTTTGTCAGACGTTTGTAATATTCTCACAATAAGCTAATTAGCTCAATTGGAGCATTTCTAGCATGTTTGGTTGAAATCAGAAATTTACATTTTTTACTTTTGTCAGACGTTTGTAATATTCTCACAATAAGCTAATTAGCTCAATTGGAGCATTTCTAGCATGTTTGGTTGAAATTGGAAATTTACATTTTTCAGTTTTGTCAGACGTTTGTAATATTCTCACAATAAGCTAATTAGCTCAATTGGAGCATTTCTAGCATGTTTGGTTGAAATTGGAAATTTACATTTTTCAGTTTGGTCAGACGTTTGTAATATTCTCACAATAAGCTAATTAGCTCAATTGGCGCATTTCTAGCATGTTTGGTTGAAATTGGAAATTTACATTTTTCAGTTTTGTCAGACGTTTGTAATATTCTCACAATAAGCTAATTAGCTCAATTGGAGCATTTCTAGCTTGTTTGGTTGAAATTGGAAATTTACATTTTTCAGTTTGGTCAGACGTTTGTAATATTCTCACAATAAGCTAATTAGCTCAATTGGAGCATTTTTAGCATGTTTGGTTGAAATTGGAAATTTACATTTTTCAGTTTTGTCAGACGTTTGTAATATTCTCACAATAAGCTAATTAGCTCAATTTGAGCATTTCTAGCATGTTTGGTTGAAATTGGAAATTTACATTTTTCAGTTTTGTCAGACGTTTGTAATATTCTCACAATAAGCTAATTAGCTCAATCGGAGCATTTCTAGCATGTTTGGTTGAAATTGAAAATTTAAATTTTCAGTTTTGTCAGACGTTTGTAAAATTCTTACAGTAGGCTTATTTGCGAAATTGGAGCATTTCTAGCATGTTTGATTGAAATTGGAATTATAAATTTTTCACTTTTGTCAGACGTTTGTAATATTCTCACAATAAGCTAATTAGCTCAATTGGAGCATTTCTAGCATGTTTGGTTGAAATTGGAAATTTACATTTTTCAGTTTTGTCAGACGTTTGTAATATTCTCACAATAAGCTAATTAGCACAATTGGAGCATTTCTAGCATGTTTGGTTGAAATTGGAAATTTACATTTTTCACTTTTGTCAGACAATTGCAATATTCTCACAATAAGCTAATTAGCTCAATTGGAACATTTCTAGCATGTTTGGTTGAAATTGGAAATTTACATTTTTCACTTTTGTCAGACAATTGCAATATTCTCTCAATAAGCTAATTAGCTCAATTGGAGCATTTCTAACATGTTTGGTTGAAATTGGAAATTTACATTTTTCAGTTTTGTCAGACGTTTGTAATATTCTCACAATAAGCTAATTAGCTCAATTGGAGCATTTCTAGCATGTTTGGTTGAAATCAGAAATTTACATTTTTTACTTTTGTCAGACGTTTGTAATATTCTCACAATAAGCTAATTAGCTCAATTGGAGCATTTCTAGCATGTTTGGTTGAAATTGGAAATTTACATTTTTCAGTTTTGTCAGACGTTTGTAATATTCTCAAAATAAGCTAATTAGCTCAATTGGAGCATTTCTAGCATGTTTAGTTGAAATTGGAAATTTGCATTTTTCACTTTTGTCAGACAATTGCAATATTCTCTCAATAAGCTAATTAGCTCAATTGGAGCATTTCTAGCATGTTTGGTTGAAATTGGAAATTTACATTTTTCAGCTTTGTCAGACGTTTGTAAAATTTTTACAGTAGGCTTATTTGCGCAATTGGAGCATTTCTAGCATGTTTGGGTGAAATTGGAAATTTACATTTTTCAGTTTTGTCAGACGTTTGTAATATTCTCACAATAAGCTAATTAGCTCAATTGGAGCATTTCTAGCTTGTTTGGTTGAAATTGGAAATTTACATTTTTCAGTTTGGTCAGACGTTTGTAATATTCTCACAATAAGCTAATTAGCTCAATTGGAGCATTTTTAGCATGTTTGGTTGAAATTGGAAATTTACATTTTTCAGTTTTGTCAGACGTTTGTAATATTCTCACAATAAGCTAAATAGCTCAATTGGAGCATTTCTAGCATGTTTGGTTGAAGTTGAAAATTTACATTTTTCAGTTTTGTCAGAGGTTTGTAATATTCTCACAATAAGCTAACTAGCTCAATTGGAGCATTTCTAGCATGTTTGGTTGAAATCAGAAATTTACATTTTTTACTTTTGTCAGACGTTTGTAATATTCTCACAATAAGCTAATTAGCTTAATTGGAGCATTTCTAGCATGTTTAGTTGAAATTGGAAATTTACATTTTTCAGTTTTGTCAGACGTTTGTAATATTCTCACAATAAGCTAATTAGCTCAATTGGAGCATTTCTAGCATGTTTGGTTGAAATTGGAAATTTACATTTTTCACTTTTGTCAGACAATTGCAATATTCTCTCAATAAGCTAATTAGCTCAATTGGAGCATTTCTAACATGTTTGGTTGAAATTGGAAATTTACATTTTTCAGTTTTGTCAGACGTTTGTAATATTCTCACAATAAGCTAATTAGCTCAATTGGAGCATTTCTAGCATGTTTGGTTGAAATCAGAAATTTACATTTTTTACTTTTGTCAGACGTTTGTAATATTCTCACAATAAGCTAATTAGCTCAATTGGAGCATTTCTAGCATGTTTGGTTGAAATTGGAAATTTACATTTTTCAGTTTTGTCAGACGTTTGTAATATTCTCAAAATAAGCTAATTAGCTCAATTGGAGCATTTCTAGCATGTTCAGTTGAAATTGGAAATTTGCATTTTTCACTTTTGTCAGACAATTGCAATATTCTCTCAATAAGCTAATTAGCTCAATTGGAGCATTTCTAGCATGTTTGGTTGAAATTGGAAATTTACATTTTTCAGCTTTGTCAGACGTTTGTAAAATTTTTACAGTAGGCTTATTTGCGCAATTGGAGCATTTCTAGCATGTTTGGGTGAAATTGGAAATTTACATTTTTCAGTTTTGTCAGACGTTTGTAATATTCTCACAATAAGCTAATTAGCTCAATTGGAGCATTTCTAGCTTGTTTGGTTGAAATTGGAAATTTACATTTTTCAGTTTGGTCAGACGTTTGTAATATTCTCACAATAAGCTAATTAGCTCAATTGGAGCATTTTTAGCATGTTTGGTTGAAATTGGAAACTTACATTTTTCAGTTTTGTCAGACGTTTGTAATATTCTCACAATAAGCTATTTAGCTCAATTGGAGCATTTCTAGCATGTTTGGTTGAAGTTGAAAATTTACATTTTTCAGTTTTGTCAGAGGTTTGTAATATTCTCACAATAAGCTAACTAGCTCAATTGGAGCATTTCTAGCAAGTTTAGTTAAAATTGGAAATTTGCATTTTTCACTTTTGTCAGACAATTGCAATATTCTCTCAATAAGCTAATTAGCTCAATTGGAGCATTTCTAGCGTGTTTGGTTGAAATTTGAAATTTACATTTTTCAGTTTTGTCAGACGTTTGCACACTTCTTACAGTAAGCTTATTTCCACATTTGGAGCATTTCTAGCATGTTTGGTTGAAATTGGAAATTTACATTTTTCAGTTTTGTCAGACGTTTGTAATATTCTCACAATAAGCTAATTAGCACAATTGGAGCATTTCTAGCATGTTTCGTTGAAATTGGAAATTTACATTTTTCACTTTTGTCAGACAATTGCAATATTCTCACAATAAGCTAATTAGCTCAATTGGAACATTTCTAGCATGTTTGGTTGAAATTGGAAATTTACATTTTTCACTTTTGTCAGACAATTGCAATATTCTCTCAATAAGCTAATTAGCTCAATTGGAGCATTTCTAACATGTTTGGTTGAAATTGGAAATTTACATTTTTCAGTTTTGTCAGACGTTTGTAATATTCTCACAATAAGCTAATTAGCTCAATTGGAGCATTTCTAGCATGTTTGGTTGAAATCAGAAATTTACATTTTTTACTTTTGTCAGACGTTTGTAATATTCTCACAATAAGCTAATTAGCTCAATTGGAGCATTTCTAGCATGTTTGGTTGAAATTGGAAATTTACATTTTTCAGTTTTGTCAGACGTTTGTAATATTCTCACAATAAGCTAATTAGCTCAATTGGAGCATTTCTAGCATGTTTGGTTGAAATTGGAACTTTACATTTTTCAGTTTGGTCAGACGTTTGTAATATTCTCACAATAAGCTAATTAGCTCAATTGGAGCATTTCTAGCATGTTTGGTTGAAATTGGAAATTTACATTTTTCAGTTTTGTCAGACGTTTGTAATATTCTCACAATAAGCTAATTAGCTCAATTGGAGCATTTCTAGCTTGTTTGGTTGAAATTGGAAATTTACATTTTTCAGTTTGGTCAGACGTTTGTAATATTCTCACAATAAGCTAATTAGCTCAATTGGAGCATTTTTAGCATGTTTGGTTGAAATTGGAAATTTACATTTTTCAGTTTTGTCAGACGTTTGTAATATTCTCACAATAAGCTAATTAGCTCAATTTGAGCATTTCTAGCATGTTTGGTTGAAATTGGAAATTTACATTTTTCAGTTTTGTCAGACGTTTGTAATATTCTCACAATAAGCTAATTAGCTCAATCGGAGCATTTCTAGCATGTTTGGTTGAAATTGAAAATTTAAATTTTCAGTTTTGTCAGACGTTTGTAAAATTCTTACAGTAGGCTTATTTGCGAAATTGGAGCATTTCTAGCATGTTTGATTGAAATTGGAATTATAAATTTTTCACTTTTGTCAGACGTCTGTAATATTCTCACAATAAGCTAATTAGCTCAATTGGAGCATTTCTAGCATGTTTGGTTGAAATTGGAAATTTACATTTTTCAGTTTTGTCAGACGTTTGTAATATTCTCACAATAAGCTAATTAGCACAATTGGAGCATTTCTAGCATGTTTGGTTGAAATTGGAAATTTACATTTTTCACTTTTGTCAGACAATTGCAATATTCTCACAATAAGCTAATTAGCTCAATTGGAACATTTCTAGCATGTTTGGTTGAAATTGGAAATTTACATTTTTCACTTTTGTCAGACAATTGCAATATTCTCTCAATAAGCTAATTAGCTCAATTGGAGCATTTCTAACATGTTTGGTTGAAATTGGAAATTTACATTTTTCAGTTTTGTCAGACGTTTGTAATATTCTCACAATAAGCTAATTAGCTCAATTGGAGCATTTCTAGCATGTTTGGTTGAAATCAGAAATTTACATTTTTTACTTTTGTCAGACGTTTGTAATATTCTCACAATAAGCTAATTAGCTCAATTGGAGCATTTCTAGCATGTTTGGTTGAAATTGGAAATTTACATTTTTCAGTTTTGTCAGACGTTTGTAATATTCTCAAAATAAGCTAATTAGCTCAATTGGAGCATTTCTAGCATGTTTAGTTGAAATTGGAAATTTGCATTTTTCACTTTTGTCAGACAATTGCAATATTCTCTCAATAAGCTAATTAGCTCAATTGGAGCATTTCTAGCATGTTTGGTTGAAATTGGAAATTTACATTTTTCAGCTTTGTCAGACGTTTGTAAAATTTTTACAGTAGGCTTATTTGCGCAATTGGAGCATTTCTAGCATGTTTGGGTGAAATTGGAAATTTACATTTTTCAGTTTTGTCAGACGTTTGTAATATTCTCACAATAAGCTAATTAGCTCAATTGGAGCATTTCTAGCTTGTTTGGTTGAAATTGGAAAATTACATTTTTCAGTTTGGTCAGACGTTTGTAATATTCTCACAATAAGCTAATTAGCTCAATTGGAGCATTTTTAGCATGTTTGGTTGAAATTGGAAATTTACATTTTTCAGTTTTGTCAGACGTTTGTAATATTCTCACAATAAGCTAATTAGCTCAATTGGAGCATTTCTAGCATGTTTGGTTGAAATTGGAAATTTACATTTTTCAGTTTGGTCAGACGTTTGTAATATTCTCACAATAAGCTAATTAGCTCAATTGGAGCATTTCTAGCATGTTTGGTTGAAATTGGAAATTTACATTTTTCAGTTTTGTCAGACGTTTGTAATATTCTCACAATAAGCTAATTAGCTCAATTGGAGCATTTCTAGCTTGTTTGGTTGAAATTGGAAATTTACATTTTTCAGTTTGGTCAGACGTTTGTAATATTCTCACAATAAGCTAATTAGCTCAATTGGAGCATTTTTAGCATGTTTGGTTGAAATTGGAAATTTACATTTTTCAGTTTTGTCAGACGTTTGTAATATTCTCACAATAAGCTAATTAGCTCAATTTGAGCATTTCTAGCATGTTTGGTTGAAATTGGAAATTTACATTTTTCAGTTTTGTCAGACGTTTGTAATATTCTCACAATAAGCTAATTAGCTCAATCGGAGCATTTTTAGCATGTTTGGTTGAAATTGAAAATTTAAATTTTCAGTTTTGTCAGACGTTTGTAAAATTCTTACAGTAGGCTTATTTGCGCAATTGGAGCATTTCTAGCATGTTTGATTGAAATTGGAATTATAAAATTTTCACTTTTGTCAGACGTTTGTAATATTCTCCCAATAAGCTAATTAGCTCAATTGGAGCATTTCTAGCATGTTTGGTTGCAATTGGAAATTTACATTTTTCACTTTTGTCAGACAATTGCAATATTCTCACAATAAGCTAATTAGCTCAATTGGAACATTTCTAGCATGTTTGGTTGAAATTGGAAATTTACATTTTTCACTTTTGTCAGACAATTGCAATATTCTCTCAATAAGCTAATTAGCTCAATTGGAGCATTTCTAACATGTTTGGTTGAAATTGGAAATTTACATTTTTCAGTTTTGTCAGACGTTTGTAATATTCTCACAATAAGCTAATTAGCTCAATTGGAGCATTTCTAGCATGTTTGGTTGAAATCAGAAATTTACATTTTTTACTTTTGTCAGACGTTTGTAATATTCTCACAATAAGCTAATTAGCTCAATTGGAACATTTCTAGCATGTTTGGTTGAAATTGGAAATTTACATTTTTCAGTTTTGTCAGACGTTTGTAATATTCTCACAATAAGCTAATTAGCACAATTGGAGCATTTCTAGCATGTTTGGTTGAAATTGGAAATTTACATTTTTCACTTTTGTCAGACAATTGCAATATTCTCACAATAAGCTAATTAGCTCAATTGGAACATTTCTAGCATGTTTGGTTGAAATTGGAAATTTACATTTTTCACTTTTGTCAGACAATTGCAATATTCTCTCAATAAGCTAATTAGCTCAATTGGAGCATTTCTAACATGTTTGGTTGAAATTGGAAATTTACATTTTTCAGTTTTGTCAGACGTTTGTAATATTCTCACAATAAGCTAATTAGCTCAATTGGAGCATTTCTAGCATGTTTGGTTGAAATCAGAAATTTACATTTTTTACTTTTGTCAGACGTTTGTAATATTCTCACAATAAGCTAATTAGCTCAATTGGAGCATTTCTAGCATGTTTGGTTGAAATTGGAAATTTACATTTTTCAGTTTTGTCAGACGTTTGTAATATTCTCAAAATAAGCTAATTAGCTCAATTGGAGCATTTCTAGCATGTTTAGTTGAAATTGGAAATTTGCATTTTTCACTTTTGTCAGACAATTGCAATATTCTCTCAATAAGCTAATTAGCTCAATTGGAGCATTTCTAGCATGTTTGGTTGAAATTGGAAATTTACATTTTTCAGCTTTGTCAGACGTTTGTAAAATTTTTACAGTAGGCTTATTTGCGCAATTGGAGCATTTCTAGCATGTTTGGGTGAAATTGGAAGTTTACATTTTTCAGTTTTGTCAGACGTTTGTAATATTCTCACAATAAGCTAATTAGCTCAATTGGAGCATTTCTAGCTTGTTTGGTTGAAATTGGAAATTTACATTTTTCAGTTTGGTCAGACGTTTGTAATATTCTCACAATAAGCTAATTAGCTCAATTGGAGCATTTTTAGCATGTTTGGTTGAAATTGGAAATTTACATTTTTCAGTTTTGTCAGACGTTTGTAATATTCTCACAATAAGCTAAATAGCTCAATTGGAGCATTTCTAGCATGTTTGGTTGAAGTTGAAAATTTACATTTTTCAGTTTTGTCAGAGGTTTGTAATATTCTCACAATAAGCTAACTAGCTCAATTGGAGCATTTCTAGCATGTTTGGTTGAAATCAGAAATTTACATTTTTTACTTTTGTCAGACGTTTGTAATATTCTCACAATAAGCTAATTAGCTCAATTGGAGCATTTCTAGCATGTTTAGTTGAAATTGGAAATTTACATTTTTCAGTTTTGTCAGACGTTTGTAATATTCTCACAATAAGCTAATTAGCTCAATTGGAGCATTTCTAGCATGTTTGGTTGAAATTGGAAATTTACATTTTTCACTTTTGTCAGACAATTGCAATATTCTCTCAATAAGCTAATTAGCTCAATTGGAGCATTTCTAACATGTTTGGTTGAAATTGGAAATTTACATTTTTCAGTTTTGTCAGACGTTTGTAATATTCTCACAATAAGCTAATTAGCTCAATTGGAGCATTTCTAGCATGTTTGGTTGAAATCAGAAATTTACATTTTTTACTTTTGTCAGACGTTTGTAATATTCTCACAATAAGCTAATTAGCTCAATTGGAGCATTTCTAGCATGTTTGGTTGAAATTGGAAATTTACATTTTTCAGTTTTGTCAGACGTTTGTAATATTCTCAAAATAAGCTAATTAGCTCAATTGGAGCATTTCTAGCATGTTCAGTTGAAATTAAAAATTTGCATTTTTCACTTTTGTCAGACAATTGAATATTCTCTCAATAAGCTAATTAGCTCAATTGGAGCATTTTTAGCATGTTTGGTTGAAATTGGAAATTTACATTTTTCAGTTTTGTCAGACGTTTGTAATATTCTCACAATAAGCTAATTAGCTCAATTGGAGCATTTCTAGCATGTTTGGTTGAAGTTGAAAATTTACATTTTTCAGTTTTGTCAGAGGTTTGTAATATTCTCACAATAAGCTAACTAGCTCAATTGGAGCATTTCTAGCAAGTTTAGTTAAAATTGGAAATTTGCATTTTTCACTTTTGTCAGACAATTGCAATATTCTCTCAATAAGCTAATTAGCTCAATTGGAGCATTTCTAGCGTGTTTGGTTGAAATTTGAAATTTACATTTTTCAGTTTTGTCAGACGTTTGCACACTTCTTACAGTAAGCTTATTTCCACATTTGGAGCATTTCTAGCATGTTTGGTTGAAATTGGAAATTTACATTTTTCAGTTTTGTCAGACGTTTGTAATATTCTCACAATAAGCTAATTAGCACAATTGGAGCATTTCTAGCATGTTTCGTTGAAATTGGAAATTTACATTTTTCACTTTTGTCAGACAATTGCAATATTCTCACAATAAGCTAATTAGCTCAATTGGAACATTTCTAGCATGTTTGGTTGAAATTGGAAATTTACATTTTTCACTTTTGTCAGACAATTGCAATATTCTCTCAATAAGCTAATTAGCTCAATTGGAGCATTTCTAACATGTTTGGTTGAAATTGGAAATTTACATTTTTCAGTTTTGTCAGACGTTTGTAATATTCTCACAATAAGCTAATTAGCTCAATTGGAGCATTTCTAGCATGTTTGGTTGAAATCAGAAATTTACATTTTTTACTTTTGTCAGACGTTTGTAATATTCTCACAATAAGCTAATTAGCTCAATTGGAGCATTTCTAGCATGTTTGGTTGAAATTGGAAATTTACATTTTTCAGTTTTGTCAGACGTTTGTAATATTCTCACAATAAGCTAATTAGCTCAATTGGAGCATTTCTAGCATGTTTGGTTGAAATTGGAAATTTACATTTTTCAGTTTGGTCAGACGTTTGTAATATTCTCACAATAAGCTAATTAGCTCAATTGGAGCATTTCTAGCATGTTTGGTTGAAATTGGAAATTTACATTTTTCAGTTTTGTCAGACGTTTGTAATATTCTCACAATAAGCTAATTAGCTCAATTGGAGCATTTCTAGCTTGTTTGGTTGAAATTGGAAATTTACATTTTTCAGTTTGGTCAGACGTTTGTAATATTCTCACAATAAGCTAATTAGCTCAATTGGAGCATTTTTAGCATGTTTGGTTGAAATTGGAAATTTACATTTTTCAGTTTTGTCAGACGTTTGTAATATTCTCACAATAAGCTAATTAGCTCAATTTGAGCATTTCTAGCATGTTTGGTTGAAATTGAAAATTTAAATTTTCAGTTTTGTCAGACGTTTGTAAAATTCTTACAGTAGGCTTATTTGCGAAATTGGAGCATTTCTAGCATGTTTGATTGAAATTGGAATTATAAATTTTTCACTTTTGTCAGACGTTTGTAATATTCTCACAATAAGCTAATTAGCTCAATTGGAACATTTCTAGCATGTTTGGTTGAAATTGGAAATTTACATTTTTCACTTTTGTCAGACAATTGCAATATTCTCTCAATAAGCTAATTAGCTCAATTGGAGCATTTCTAACATGTTTGGTTGAAATTGGAAATTTACATTTTTCAGTTTTGTCAGACGTTTGTAATATTCTCACAATAAGCTAATTAGCTCAATTGGAGCATTTCTAGCATGTTTGGTTGAAATCAGAAATTTACATTTTTTACTTTTGTCAGACGTTTGTAATATTCTCACAATAAGCTAATTAGCTCAATTGGAACATTTCTAGCATGTTTGGTTGAAATTGGAAATTTACATTTTTCAGTTTTGTCAGACGTTTGTAATATTCTCACAATAAGCTAATTAGCACAATTGGAGCATTTCTAGCATGTTTGGTTGAAATTGGAAATTTACATTTTTCACTTTTGTCAGACAATTGCAATATTCTCACAATAAGCTAATTAGCTCAATTGGAACATTTCTAGCATGTTTGGTTGAAATTGGAAATTTACATTTTTCACTTTTGTCAGACAATTGCAATATTCTCTCAATAAGCTAATTAGCTCAATTGGAGCATTTCTAACATGTTTGGTTGAAATTGGAAATTTACATTTTTCAGTTTTGTCAGACGTTTGTAATATTCTCACAATAAGCTAATTAGCTCAATTGGAGCATTTCTAGCATGTTTGGTTGAAATCAGAAATTTACATTTTTTACTTTTGTCAGACGTTTGTAATATTCTCACAATAAGCTAATTAGCTCAATTGGAGCATTTCTAGCATGTTTGGTTGAAATTGGAAATTTACATTTTTCAGTTTTGTCAGACGTTTGTAATATTCTCAAAATAAGCTAATTAGCTCAATTGGAGCATTTCTAGCATGTTTAGTTGAAATTGGAAATTTGCATTTTTCACTTTTGTCAGACAATTGCAATATTCTCTCAATAAGCTAATTAGCTCAATTGGAGCATTTCTAGCATGTTTGGTTGAAATTGGAAATTTACATTTTTCAGCTTTGTCAGACGTTTGTAAAATTTTTACAGTAGGCTTATTTGCGCAATTGGAGCATTTCTAGCATGTTTGGGTGAAATTGGAAATTTACATTTTTCAGTTTTGTCAGACGTTTGTAATATTCTCACAATAAGCTAATTAGCTCAATTGGAGCATTTCTAGCTTGTTTGGTTGAAATTGGAAATTTACATTTTTCAGTTTGGTCAGACGTTTGTAATATTCTCACAATAAGCTAATTAGCTCAATTGGAGCATTTTTAGCATGTTTGGTTGAAATTGGAAATTTACATTTTTCAGTTTTGTCAGACGTTTGTAATATTCTCACAATAAGCTAAATAGCTCAATTGGAGCATTTCTAGCATGTTTGGTTGAAGTTGAAAATTTACATTTTTCAGTTTTGTCAGAGGTTTGTAATATTCTCACAATAAGCTAACTAGCTCAATTGGAGCATTTCTAGCATGTTTGGTTGAAATCAGAAATTTACATTTTTTACTTTTGTCAGACGTTTGTAATATTCTCACAATAAGCTAATTAGCTCAATTGGAGCATTTCTAGCATGTTTAGTTGAAATTGGAAATTTACATTTTTCAGTTTTGTCAGACGTTTGTAATATTCTCACAATAAGCTAATTAGCTCAATTGGAGCATTTCTAGCATGTTTGGTTGAAATTGGAAATTTACATTTTTCACTTTTGTCAGACAATTGCAATATTCTCTCAATAAGCTAATTAGCTCAATTGGAGCATTTCTAACATGTTTGGTTGAAATTGGAAATTTACATTTTTCAGTTTTGTCAGACGTTTGTAATATTCTCACAATAAGCTAATTAGCTCAATTGGAGCATTTCTAGCATGTTTGGTTGAAATCAGAAATTTACATTTTTTACTTTTGTCAGACGTTTGTAATATTCTCACAATAAGCTAATTAGCTCAATTGGAGCATTTCTAGCATGTTTGGTTGAAATTGGAAATTTACATTTTTCAGTTTTGTCAGACGTTTGTAATATTCTCAAAATAAGCTAATTAGCTCAATTGGAGCATTTCTAGCATGTTCAGTTGAAATTAAAAATTTGCATTTTTCACTTTTGTCAGACAATTGAATATTCTCTCAATAAGCTAATTAGCTCAATTGGAGCATTTTTAGCATGTTTGGTTGAAATTGGAAATTTACATTTTTCAGTTTTGTCAGACGTTTGTAATATTCTCACAATAAGCTAATTAGCTCAATTGGAGCATTTCTAGCATGTTTGGTTGAAGTTGAAAATTTACATTTTTCAGTTTTGTCAGAGGTTTGTAATATTCTCACAATAAGCTAACTAGCTCAATTGGAGCATTTCTAGCAAGTTTAGTTAAAATTGGAAATTTGCATTTTTCACTTTTGTCAGACAATTGCAATATTCTCTCAATAAGCTAATTAGCTCAATTGGAGCATTTCTAGCGTGTTTGGTTGAAATTTGAAATTTACATTTTTCAGTTTTGTCAGACGTTTGCACACTTCTTACAGTAAGCTTATTTCCACATTTGGAGCATTTCTAGCATGTTTGGTTGAAATTGGAAATTTACATTTTTCAGTTTTGTCAGACGTTTGTAATATTCTCACAATAAGCTAATTAGCACAATTGGAGCATTTCTAGCATGTTTCGTTGAAATTGGAAATTTACATTTTTCACTTTTGTCAGACAATTGCAATATTCTCACAATAAGCTAATTAGCTCAATTGGAACATTTCTAGCATGTTTGGTTGAAATTGGAAATTTACATTTTTCACTTTTGTCAGACAATTGCAATATTCTCTCAATAAGCTAATTAGCTCAATTGGAGCATTTCTAACATGTTTGGTTGAAATTGGAAATTTACATTTTTCAGTTTTGTCAGACGTTTGTAATATTCTCACAATAAGCTAATTAGCTCAATTGGAGCATTTCTAGCATGTTTGGTTGAAATCAGAAATTTACATTTTTTACTTTTGTCAGACGTTTGTAATATTCTCACAATAAGCTAATTAGCTCAATTGGAGCATTTCTAGCATGTTTGGTTGAAATTGGAAATTTACATTTTTCAGTTTTGTCAGACGTTTGTAATATTCTCACAATAAGCTAATTAGCTCAATTGGAGCATTTCTAGCATGTTTGGTTGAAATTGGAAATTTACATTTTTCAGTTTGGTCAGACGTTTGTAATATTCTCACAATAAGCTAATTAGCTCAATTGGAGCATTTCTAGCATGTTTGGTTGAAATTGGAAATTTACATTTTTCAGTTTTGTCAGACGTTTGTAATATTCTCACAATAAGCTAATTAGCTCAATTGGAGCATTTCTAGCTTGTTTGGTTGAAATTGGAAATTTACATTTTTCAGTTTGGTCAGACGTTTGTAATATTCTCACAATAAGCTAATTAGCTCAATTGGAGCATTTTTAGCATGTTTGGTTGAAATTGGAAATTTACATTTTTCAGTTTTGTCAGACGTTTGTAATATTCTCACAATAAGCTAATTAGCTCAATTTGAGCATTTCTAGCATGTTTGGTTGAAATTGGAAATTTACATTTTTCAGTTTTGTCAGACGTTTGTAATATTCTCACAATAAGCTAATTAGCTCAATCGGAGCATTTCTAGCATGTTTGGTTGAAATTGAAAATTTAAATTTTCAGTTTTGTCAGACGTTTGTAAAATTCTTACAGTAGGCTTATTTGCGAAATTGGAGCATTTCTAGCATGTTTGATTGAAATTGGAATTATAAATTTTTCACTTTTGTCAGACGTTTGTAATATTCTCACAATAAGCTAATTAGCTCAATTGGAGCATTTCTAGCATGTTTGGTTGAAATTGGAAATTTACATTTTTCAGTTTTGTCAGACGTTTGTAATATTCTCACAATAAGCTAATTAGCACAATTGGAGCATTTCTAGCATGTTTGGTTGAAATTGGAAATTTACATTTTTCACTTTTGTCAGACAATTGCAATATTCTCACAATAAGCTAATTAGCTCAATTGGAACATTTCTAGCATGTTTGGTTGAAATTGGAAATTTACATTTTTCACTTTTGTCAGACAATTGCAATATTCTCTCAATAAGCTAATTAGCTCAATTGGAGCATTTCTAACATGTTTGGTTGAAATTGGAAATTTACATTTTTCAGTTTTGTCAGACGTTTGTAATATTCTCACAATAAGCTAATTAGCTCAATTGGAGCATTTCTAGCATGTTTGGTTGAAATCAGAAATTTACATTTTTTACTTTTGTCAGACGTTTGTAATATTCTCACAATAAGCTAATTAGCTCAATTGGAGCATTTCTAGCATGTTTGGTTGAAATTGGAAATTTACATTTTTCAGTTTTGTCAGACGTTTGTAATATTCTCAAAATAAGCTAATTAGCTCAATTGGAGCATTTCTAGCATGTTTAGTTGAAATTGGAAATTTGCATTTTTCACTTTTGTCAGACAATTGCAATATTCTCTCAATAAGCTAATTAGCTCAATTGGAGCATTTCTAGCATGTTTGGTTGAAATTATAAATTTACATTTTTCAGCTTTGTCAGACGTTTGTAAAATTTTTACAGTAGGCTTATTTGCGCAATTGGAGCATTTCTAGCATGTTTGGGTGAAATTGGAAATTTACATTTTTCAGTTTTGTCAGACGTTTGTAATATTCTCACAATAAGCTAATTAGCTCAATTGGAGCATTTCTAGCTTGTTTGGTTGAAATTGGAAAATTACATTTTTCAGTTTGGTCAGACGTTTGTAATATTCTCACAATAAGCTAATTAGCTCAATTGGAGCATTTTTAGCATGTTTGGTTGAAATTGGAAATTTACATTTTTCAGTTTTGTCAGACGTTTGTAATATTCTCACAATAAGCTAATTAGCTCAATTGGAGCATTTCTAGCATGTTTGGTTGAAGTTGAAAATTTACATTTTTCAGTTTTGTCAGAGGTTTGTAATATTCTCACAATAAGCTAACTAGCTCAATTGGAGCATTTCTAGCATGTTTGGTTGAAATCAGAAATTTACATTTTTTACTTTTGTCAGACGTTTGTAATATTCTCACAATAAGCTAATTAGCTCAATTGGAGCATTTCTAGCATGTTTGGTTGAAATTGGAAATTTACATTTTTCAGTTTTGTCAGACGTTTGTAATATTCTCACAATAAGCTAATTAGCTCAATTGGAGCATTTCTAGCATGTTTGGTTGAAATTGGAAATTTACATTTTTCAGTTTGGTCAGACGTTTGTAATATTCTCACAATAAGCTAATTAGCTCAATTGGAGCATTTCTAGCAAGTTTAGTTAAAATTGGAAATTTGCATTTTTCACTTTTGTCAGACAATTGCAATATTCTCTCAATAAGCTAATTAGCTCAATTGGAGCATTTCTAGCGTGTTTGGTTGAAATTTGAAATTTACATTTTTCAGTTTTGTCAGACGTTTGCACACTTCTTACAGTAAGCTTATTTCCGCATTTGGAGCATTTCTAGCATGTTTGGTTGAAATTGGAAATTTACATTTTTCAGTTTTGTCAGACGTTTGTAATATTCTCACAATAAGCTAATTAGCACAATTGGAGCATTTCTAGCATGTTTCGTTGAAATTGGAAATTTACATTTTTCTTTTTTGTCAGACAATTGCAATATTCTCACAATAAGCTAATTAGCTCAATTGGAACATTTCTAGCATGTTTGGTTGAAATTGGAAATTTACATTTTTCACTTTTGTCAGACAATTGCAATATTCTCTCAATAAGCTAATTAGCTCAATTGGAGCATTTCTAACATGTTTGGTTGAAATTGGAAATTTACATTTTTCAGTTTTGTCAGACGTTTGTAATATTCTCACAATAAGCTAATTAGCTCAATTAGAGCATTTCTAGCATGTTTGGTTGAAATCAGAAATTTACATTTTTCAGTTTTGTCAGACGTTTGTAATATTCTCACAATAAGCTAATTAGCTCAATTGGAGCATTTCTAGCATGTTTGGTTGAAATTGGAAATTTACATTTTTCAGTTTGGTCAGACGTTTGTAATATTCTCACAATAAGCTAATTAGCTCAATTGGAGCATTTCTAGCATGTTTGGTTGAAATTGGAAATTTACATTTTTCAGTTTTGTCAGACGTTTGTAATATTCTCACAATAAGCTAATTAGCTCAATTGGAGCATTTCTAGCTTGTTTGGTTGAAATTGGAAATTTACATTTTTCAGTTTGGTCAGACGTTTGTAATATTCTCACAATAAGCTAATTAGCTCAATTGGAGCATTTTTAGCATGTTTGGTTGAAATTGGAAATTTACATTTTTCAGTTTTGTCAGACGTTTGTAATATTCTCACAATAAGCTAATTAGCTCAATTTGAGCATTTCTAGCATGTTTGGTTGAAATTGGAAATTTACATTTTTCAGTTTTGTCAGACGTTTGTAATATTCTCACAATAAGCTAATTAGCTCAATCGGAGCATTTTTAGCATGTTTGGTTGAAATTGAAAATTTAAATTTTCAGTTTTGTCAGACGTTTGTAAAATTCTTACAGTAGGCTTATTTGCGCAATTGGAGCATTTCTAGCATGTTTGATTGAAATTGGAATTATAAATTTTTCACTTTTGTCAGACGTTTGTAATATTCTCCCAATAAGCTAATTAGCTCAATTGGAGCATTTCTAGCATGTTTGGTTGCAATTGGAAATTTACATTTTTCACTTTTGTCAGACAATTGCAATATTCTCACAATAAGCTAATTAGCTCAATTGGAACATTTCTAGCATGTTTGGTTGAAATTGGAAATTTACATTTTTCACTTTTGTCAGACAATTGCAATATTCTCTCAATAAGCTAATTAGCTCAATTGGAGCATTTCTAACATGTTTGGTTGAAATTGGAAATTTACATTTTTCAGTTTTGTCAGACGTTTGTAATATTCTCACAATAAGCTAATTAGCTCAATTGGAGCATTTCTAGCATGTTTGGTTGAAATCAGAAATTTACATTTTTTACTTTTGTCAGACGTTTGTAATATTCTCACAATAAGCTAATTAGCTCAATTGGAACATTTCTAGCATGTTTGGTTGAAATCAGAAATTTACATTTTTTACTTTTGTCAGACGTTTGTAATATTCTCACAATAAGCTAATTAGCTCAATTGGAGCATTTCTAGCATGTTTGGTTGAAATCAGAAATTTACATTTTTTACTTTTGTCAGACGTTTGTAATATTCTCACAATAAGCTAATTAGCTCAATTGGAGCATTTCTAGCATGTTTGGTTGAAATTGGAAATTTACATTTTTCAGTTTTGTCAGACGTTTGTAATATTCTCACAATAAGCTAATTAGCTCAATTGGAGCATTTCTAACATGTTTGGTTGAAATTGGAAATTTACATTTTTCAGTTTGGTCAGACGTTTGTAATATTCTCACAATAAGCTAATTAGCTCAATTGGAGCATTTCTAGCAAGTTTAGTTAAAATTGGAAATTTGCATTTTTCACTTTTGTCAGACAATTGCAATATTCTCTCAATAAGCTAATTAGCTCAATTGGAGCATTTCTAGCGTGTTTGGTTGAAATTTGAAATTTACATTTTTCAGTTTTGTCAGACGTTTGCACACTTCTTACAGTAAGCTTATTTCCGCATTTGGAGCATTTCTAGCATGTTTGGTTGAAATTGGAAATTTACATTTTTCAGTTTTGTCAGACGTTTGTAATATTCTCACAATAAGCTAATTAGCACAATTGGAGCATTTCTAGCATGTTTCGTTGAAATTGGAAATTTACATTTTTCTTTTTTGTCAGACAATTGCAATATTCTCACAATAAGCTAATTAGCTCAATTGGAACATTTCTAGCATGTTTGGTTGAAATTGGAAATTTACATTTTTCACTTTTGTCAGACAATTGCAATATTCTCTCAATAAGCTAATTAGCTCAATTGGAGCATTTCTAACATGTTTGGTTGAAATTGGAAATTTACATTTTTCAGTTTTGTCAGACGTTTGTAATATTCTCACAATAAGCTAATTAGCTCAATTAGAGCATTTCTAGCATGTTTGGTTGAAATCAGAAATTTACATTTTTCAGTTTTGTCAGACGTTTGTAATATTCTCACAATAAGCTAATTAGCTCAATTGGAGCATTTCTAGCATGTTTGGTTGAAATTGGAAATTTACATTTTTCAGTTTGGTCAGACGTTTGTAATATTCTCACAATAAGCTAATTAGCTCAATTGGAGCATTTCTAGCATGTTTGGTTGAAATTGGAAATTTACATTTTTCAGTTTTGTCAGACGTTTGTAATATTCTCACAATAAGCTAATTAGCTCAATTGGAGCATTTCTAGCTTGTTTGGTTGAAATTGGAAATTTACATTTTTCAGTTTGGTCAGACGTTTGTAATATTCTCACAATAAGCTAATTAGCTCAATTGGAGCATTTTTAGCATGTTTGGTTGAAATTGGAAATTTACATTTTTCAGTTTTGTCAGACGTTTGTAATATTCTCACAATAAGCTAATTAGCTCAATTTGAGCATTTCTAGCATGTTTGGTTGAAATTGGAAATTTACATTTTTCAGTTTTGTCAGACGTTTGTAATATTCTCACAATAAGCTAATTAGCTCAATCGGAGCATTTTTAGCATGTTTGGTTGAAATTGAAAATTTAAATTTTCAGTTTTGTCAGACGTTTGTAAAATTCTTACAGTAGGCTTATTTGCGCAATTGGAGCATTTCTAGCATGTTTGATTGAAATTGGAATTATAAATTTTTCACTTTTGTCAGACGTTTGTAATATTCTCCCAATAAGCTAATTAGCTCAATTGGAGCATTTCTAGCATGTTTGGTTGCAATTGGAAATTTACATTTTTCACTTTTGTCAGACAATTGCAATATTCTCACAATAAGCTAATTAGCTCAATTGGAACATTTCTAGCATGTTTGGTTGAAATTGGAAATTTACATTTTTCACTTTTGTCAGACAATTGCAATATTCTCTCAATAAGCTAATTAGTTCAATTGGAGCATTTCTAACATGTTTGGTTGAAATTGGAAATTTACATTTTTCAGTTTTGTCAGACGTTTGTAATATTCTCACAATAAGCTAATTAGCTCAATTGGAGCATTTCTAGCATGTTTGGTTGAAATCAGAAATTTACATTTTTTACTTTTGTCAGACGTTTGTAATATTCTCACAATAAGCTAATTAGCTCAATTGGAACATTTCTAGCATGTTTGGTTGAAATTGGAAATTTACATTTTTCAGTTTTGTCAGACGTTTGTAATATTCTCACAATAAGCTAATTAGCACAATTGGAGCATTTCTAGCATGTTTGGTTGAAATTGGAAATTTACATTTTTCACTTTTGTCAGACAATTGCAATATTCTCACAATAAGCTAATTAGCTCAATTGGAACATTTCTAGCATGTTTGGTTGAAATTGGAAATTTACATTTTTCACTTTTGTCAGACAATTGCAATATTCTCTCAATAAGCTAATTAGCTCAATTGGAGCATTTCTAACATGTTTGGTTGAAATTGGAAATTTACATTTTTCAGTTTTGTCAGACGTTTGTAATATTCTCACAATAAGCTAATTAGCTCAATTGGAGCATTTCTAGCATGTTTGGTTGAAATCAGAAATTTACATTTTTTACTTTTGTCAGACGTTTGTAATATTCTCACAATAAGCTAATTAGCTCAATTGGAGCATTTCTAGCATGTTTGGTTGAAATTGGAAATTTACATTTTTCAGTTTTGTCAGACGTTTGTAATATTCTCAAAATAAGCTAATTAGCTCAATTGGAGCATTTCTAGCATGTTTAGTTGAAATTGGAAATTTGCATTTTTCACTTTTGTCAGACAATTGCAATATTCTCTCAATAAGCTAATTAGCTCAATTGGAGCATTTCTAGCATGTTTGGTTGAAATTGGAAATTTACATTTTTCAGCTTTGTCAGACGTTTGTAAAATTTTTACAGTAGGCTTATTTGCGCAATTGGAGCATTTCTAGCATGTTTGGGTGAAATTGGAAATTTACATTTTTCAGTTTTGTCAGACGTTTGTAATATTCTCACAATAAGCTAATTAGCTCAATTGGAGCATTTCTAGCTTGTTTGGTTGAAATTGGAAAATTACATTTTTCAGTTTGGTCAGACGTTTGTAATATTCTCACAATAAGCTAATTAGCTCAATTGGAGCATTTTTAGCATGTTTGGTTGAAATTGGAAATTTACATTTTTCAGTTTTGTCAGACGTTTGTAATATTCTCACAATAAGCTAATTAGCTCAATTGGAGCATTTCTAGCATGTTTGGTTGAAGTTGAAAATTTACAATTTTCAGTTTTGTCAGAGGTTTGTAATATTCTCACAATAAGCTAACTAGCTCAATTGGAGCATTTCTAGCATGTTTGGTTGAAATCAGAAATTTACATTTTTTACTTTTGTCAGACGTTTGTAATATTCTCACAATAAGCTAATTAGCTCAATTGGAGCATTTCTAGCATGTTTGGTTGAAATTGGAAATTTACATTTTTCAGTTTTGTCAGACGTTTGTAATATTCTCACAATAAGCTAATTAGCTCAATTGGAGCATTTCTAGCATGTTTGGTTGAAATTGGAAATTTACATTTTCAGTTTGGTCAGACGTTTGTAATATTCTCACAATAAGCTAATTAGCTCAATTGGAGCATTTCTAGCAAGTTTAGTTAAAATTGGAAATTTGCATTTTTCACTTTTGTCAGACAATTGCAATATTCTCTCAATAAGCTAATTAGCTCAATTGGAGCATTTCTAGCGTGTTTGGTTGAAATTTGAAATTTACATTTTTCAGTTTTGTCAGACGTTTGCACACTTCTTACAGTAAGCTTATTTCCGCATTTGGAACATTTCTAGCATGTTTGGTTGAAATTGGAAATTTACATTTTTCAGTTTTGTCAGACGTTTGTAATATTCTCACAATAATCTAATTAGCACAATTGGAGCATTTCTAGCATGTTTCGTTGAAATTGGAAATTTACATTTTTCTTTTTTGTCAGACAATTGCAATATTCTCACAATAAGCTAATTAGCTCAATTGGAACATTTCTAGCATGTTTGGTTGAAATTGGAAATTTACATTTTTCACTTTTGTCAGACAATTGCAATATTCTCTCAATAAGCTAATTAGCTCAATTGGAGCATTTCTAACATGTTTGGTTGAAATTGGAAATTTACATTTTTCAGTTTTGTCAGACGTTTGTAATATTCTCACAATAAGCTAATTAGCTCAATTAGAGCATTTCTAGCATGTTTGGTTGAAATCAGAAATTTACATTTTTCAGTTTTGTCAGACGTTTGTAATATTCTCACAATAAGCTAATTAGCTCAATTGGAGCATTTCTAGCATGTTTGGTTGAAATTGGAAATTTACATTTTTCAGTTTGGTCAGACGTTTGTAATATTCTCACAATAAGCTAATTAGCTCAATTGGAGCATTTCTAGCATGTTTGGTTGAAATTGGAAATTTACATTTTTCAGTTTTGTCAGACGTTTGTAATATTCTCACAATAAGCTAATTAGCTCAATTGGAGCATTTCTAGCTTGTTTGGTTGAAATTGGAAATTTACATTTTTCAGTTTGGTCAGACGTTTGTAATATTCTCACAATAAGCTAATTAGCTCAATTGGAGCATTTTTAGCATGTTTGGTTGAAATTGGAAATTTACATTTTTCAGTTTTGTCAGACGTTTGTAATATTCTCACAATAAGCTAATTAGCTCAATTTGAGCATTTCTAGCATGTTTGGTTGAAATTGGAAATTTACATTTTTCAGTTTTGTCAGACGTTTGTAATATTCTCACAATAAGCTAATTAGCTCAATCGGAGCATTTCTAGCATGTTTGGTTGAAATTGAAAATTTAAATTTTCAGTTTTGTCAGACGTTTGTAAAATTCTTACAGTAGGCTTATTTGCGCAATTGGAGCATTTCTAGCATGTTTGATTGAAATTGGAATTATAAATTTTTCACTTTTGTCAGACGTTTGTAATATTCTCCCAATAAGCTAATTAGCTCAATTGGAGCATTTCTAGCATGTTTGGTTGCAATTGGAAATTTACATTTTTCACTTTTGTCAGACAATTGCAATATTCTCACAATAAGCTAATTAGCTCAATTGGAACATTTCTAGCATGTTTGGTTGAAATTGGAAATTTACATTTTTCACTTTTGTCAGACAATTGCAATATTCTCTCAATAAGCTAATTAGCTCAATTGGAGCATTTCTAACATGTTTGGTTGAAATTGGAAATTTACATTTTTCAGTTTTGTCAGACGTTTGTAATATTCTCACAATAAGCTAATTAGCTCAATTGGAGCATTTCTAGCATGTTTGGTTGAAATCAGAAATTTACATTTTTTACTTTTGTCAGACGTTTGTAATATTCTCACAATAAGCTAATTAGCTCAATTGGAGCATTTCTAGCATGTTTGGTTGAAATTGGAAATTTACATTTTTCAGTTTTGTCAGACGTTTGTAATATTCTCAAAATAAGCTAATTAGCTCAATTGGAGCATTTCTAGCATGTTTAGTTGAAATTGGAAATTTGCATTTTTCACTTTTGTCAGACAATTGCAATATTCTCTCAATAAGCTAATTAGCACAATTGGAGCATTTCTAGCATGTTTGGTTGAAATTGGAAATTTACATTTTTCAGCTTTGTCAGACGTTTGTAAAATTTTTACAGTAGGCTTATTTGCGCAATTGGAGCATTTCTAGCATGTTTGGGTGAAATTGGAAATTTACATTTTTCAGTTTTGTCAGACGTTTGTAATATTCTCACAATAAGCTAATTAGCTCAATTGGAGCATTTCTAGCTTGTTTGGTTGAAATTGGAAATTTACATTTTTCAGTTTGGTCAGACGTTTGTAATATTCTCACAATAAGCTAATTAGCTCAATTGGAGCATTTTTAGCATGTTTGGTTGAAATTGGAAATTTACATTTTTCAGTTTTGTCAGACGTTTGTAATATTCTCACAATAAGCTAATTAGCTCAATTGGAGCATTTCTAGCATGTTTGGTTGAAGTTGAAAATTTACATTTTTCAGTTTTGTCAGAGGTTTGTAATATTCTCACAATAAGCTAACTAGCTCAATTGGAGCATTTCTAGCATGTTTGGTTGAAATTGGAAATTTACATTTTTCAGTTTTGTCAGACGTTTGTAATATTCTCACAATAAGCTAATTAGCTCAATTGGAGCATTTCTAGCAAGTTTAGTTAAAATTGGAAATTTGCATTTTTCACTTTTGTCAGACAATTGCAATATTCTCTCAATAAGCTAATTAGCTCAATTGGAGCATTTCTAGCGTGTTTGGTTGAAATTTGAAATTTACATTTTTCAGTTTTGTCAGACGTTTGCACACTTCTTACAGTAAGCTTATTTCCGCATTTGGAGCATTTCTAGCATGTTTGGTTGAAATTGGAAATTTACATTTTTCAGTTTTGTCAGACGTTTGTAATATTCTCACAATAAGCTAATTAGCACAATTGGAGCATTTCTAGCATGTTTCGTTGAAATTGGAAATTTACATTTTTCAGTTTTGTCAGACAATTGCAATATTCTCACAATAAGCTAATTAGCTCAATTGGAACATTTCTAGCATGTTTGGTTGAAATTGGAAATTTACATTTTTCACTTTTGTCAGACAATTGCAATATTCTCTCAATAGGCTAATTAGCTCAATTGGAGCATTTCTAACATGTTTGGTTGAAATTGGAAATTTACATTTTTCAGTTTTGTCAGACGTTTGTAATATTCTCACAATAAGCTAATTAGCTCAATTGGAGCATTTCTAGCATGTTTGGTTGAAATCAGAAATTTACATTTTTCAGTTTTGTCAGACGTTTGTAATATTCTCACAATAAGCTAATTAGCTCAATTGGAGCATTTCTAGCATGTTTGGTTGAAATTGGAAATTTACATTTTTCAGTTTGGTCAGACGTTTGTAATATTCTCACAATAAGCTAATTAGCTCAATTGGAGCATTTTTAGCATGTTTGGTTGAAATTGGAAATTTACATTTTTCAGTTTTGTCAGACGTTTGTAATATTCTCACAATAAGCTAATTAGCTCAATTTGAGCATTTCTAGCATGTTTGGTTGAAATTGGAAATTTACATTTTTCAGTTTTGTCAGACGTTTGTAATATTCTCACAATAAGCTAATTAGCTCAATCGGAGCATTTCTAGCATGTTTGGTTGAAATTGAAAATTTAAATTTTCAGTTTTGTCAGACGTTTGTAAAATTCTTACAGTAGGCTTATTTGCGCAATTGGAGCATTTCTAGCATGTTTGATTGAAATTGGAATTATAAATTTTTCACTTTTGTCAGACGTTTGTAATATTCTCACAATAAGCTAATTAGCTCAATTGGAGCATTTCTAGCATGTTTGGTTGAAATTGGAAATTTACATTTTTCACTTTTGTCAGACAATTGCAATATTCTCACAATAAGCTAATTAGCTCAATTGGAACATTTCTAGCATGTTTGGTTGAAATTGGAAATTTACATTTTTCACTTTTGTCAGACAATTGCAATATTCTCTCAATAAGCTAATTAGCTCAATTGGAGCATTTCTAACATGTTTGGTTGAAATTGGAAATTTACATTTTTTACTTTTGTCAGACGTTTGTAATATTCTCACAATAAGCTAATTAGCTCAATTGGAGCATTTCTAGCATGTTTGGTTGAAATTGGAAATTTACATTTTTCAGTTTTGTCAGACGTTTGTAATATTCTCAAAATAAGCTCATTAGCTCAATTGGAGCATTTCTAGCATGTTTAGTTGAAATTGGAAATTTGCATTTTTCACTTTTGTCAGACAATTGCAATATTCTCTCAATAAGCTAATTAGCTCAATTGGAGCATTTCTAGCATGTTTGGTTGAAATTGGAAATTTACATTTTTCAGCTTGTCAGACGTTTGTAAAATTTTTACGGTAGGCTTATTTGCGCAATTGGAGCATTTCTAGCATGTTTGGGTGAAATTGGAAATTTACATTTTTCAGTTTTGTCAGACGTTTGTAATATTCTCACAATAAGCTAATTAGCTCAATTGGAGCATTTCTAGCTTGTTTGGTTGAAATTGGAAATTTACATTTTTCAGTTTGGTCAGACGTTTGTAATATTCTCACAATAAGCTAATTAGCTCAATTGGAGCATTTTTAGCATGTTTGGTTGAAATTGGAAATTTACATTTTTCAGTTTTGTCAGACGTTTGTAATATTCTCACAATAAGCTAATTAGCTCAATTGGAGCATTTCTAGCATGTTTGGTTGAAGTTGAAAATTTACATTTTTCAGTTTTGTCAGAGGTTTGTAATATTCTCACAATAAGCTACATGTAACTAGCTCAATTGGAGCATTTCTAGCATGTTTGGTTGAAATTGGAAATTTACATTTTTCAGTTTTGTCAGACGTTTGTAATATTCTCACAATAAGCTAATTAGCTCAATTGGAGCATTTCTAGCAAGTTTAGTTAAAATTGGAAATTTGCATTTTTCACTTTTGTCAGACAATTGCAATATTCTCTCAATAAGCTAATTAGCTCAATTGGAGCATTTCTAGCGTGTTTGGTTGAAATTTGAAATTTACATTTTTCAGTTTTGTCAGACGTTTGCACACTTCTTACAGTAAGCTAAATTCCGCATTTGGAACATTTCTAGCATGTTTGGTTGAAATTGGAAATTTACATTTTTCAGTTTTGTCAGACATTTGTAATATTCTCACAATAAGCTAATTAGCACAATTGGAGCATTTCTAGCATGTTTCGTTGAAATTGGAAATTTACATTTTTCACTTTTGTCAGACAATTGCAATATTCTCACAATAAGCTAATTAGCTCAATTGGAACATTTCTAGCATGTTTGGTTGAAATTGGAAATTTACATTTTTCACTTTTGTCAGACAATTGCAATATTCTCTCAATAAGCTAATTAGCTCAATTGGAGCATTTCTAACATGTTTGGTTGAAATTGGAAATTTACATTTTTCAGTTTTGTCAGACGTTTGTAATATTCTCACAATAAGCTAATTAGCTCAATTGGAGCATTTCTAGCATGTTTGGTTGAAATCAGAAATTTACATTTTTTACTTTTGTCAGACGTTTGTAATATTCTCACAATAAGCTAATTAGCTCAATTGGAGCATTTCTAGCATGTTTGGTTGAAATTGGAAATTTACATTTTTCAGTTTTGTCAGACGTTTGTAATATTCTCACAATAAGCTAATTAGCTCAATTGGAGCATTTCTAGCATGTTTGGTTGAAATTGGAAATTTACATTTTTCAGTTTGGTCAGACGTTTGTAATATTCTCACAATAAGCTAATTAGCTCAATTGGAGCATTTCTAGCATGTTTGGTTGAAATTGGAAATTTACATTTTTCAGTTTTGTCAGACGTTTGTAATATTCTCACAATAAGCTAATTAGCTCAATTGGAGCATTTTTAGCATGTTTGGTTGAAATTGGAAATTTACATTTTTCAGTTTTGTCAGACGTTTGTAATATTCTCACAATAAGCTAATTAGCTCAATTTGAGCATTTCTAGCATGTTTGGTTGAAATTGGAAATTTACATTTTTCAGTTTTGTCAGACGTTTGTAATATTCTCACAATAAGCTAATTAGCTCAATCGGAGCATTTCTAGCATGTTTGGTTGAAATTGAAAATTTAAATTTTCAGTTTTGTCAGACGTTTGTAAAATTCTTACAGTAGGCTTATTTGCGCAATTGGAGCATTTCTAGCATGTTTGATTGAAATTGGAATTATAAATTTTTCACTTTTGTCAGACGTTTGTAATATTCTCACAATAAGCTAATTAGCTCAATTGGAGCATTTCTAGCATGTTTGGTTGAAATTGGAAATTTACATTTTTCACTTTTGTCAGACAATTGCAATATTCTCACAATAAGCTAATTAGCTCAATTGGAACATTTCTAGCATGTTTGGTTGAAATTGGAAATTTACATTTTTCACTTTTGTCAGACAATTGCAATATTCTCTCAATAAGCTAATTAGCTCAATTGGAGCATTTCTAACATGTTTGGTTGAAATTGGAAATTTACATTTTTTACTTTTGTCAGACGTTTGTAATATTCTCACAATAAGCTAATTAGCTCAATTGGAGCATTTCTAGCATGTTTGGTTGAAATTGGAAATTTACATTTTTCAGTTTTGTCAGACGTTTGTAATATTCTCAAAATAAGCTAATTAGCTCAATTGGAGCATTTCTAGCATGTTTAGTTGAAATTGGAAATTTGCATTTTTCACTTTTGTCAGACAATTGCAATATTCTCTCAATAAGCTAATTAGCTCAATTGGAGCATTTCTAGCATGTTTGGTTGAAATTGGAAATTTACATTTTTCAGCTTTGTCAGACGTTTGTAAAATTTTTACAGTAGGCTTATTTGCGCAATTGGAGCATTTCTAGCATGTTTGGGTGAAATTGGAAATTTACATTTTTCAGTTTTGTCAGACGTTTGTAATATTCTCACAATAAGCTAATTAGCTCAATTGGAGCATTTCTAGCTTGTTTGGTTGAAATTGGAAATTTACATTTTTCAGTTTGGTCAGACGTTTGTAATATTCTCACAATAAGCTAATTAGCTCAATTGGAGCATTTTTAGCATGTTTGGTTGAAATTGGAAATTTACATTTTTCAGTTTTGTCAGACGTTTGTAATATTCTCACAATAAGCTAATTAGCTCAATTGGAGCATTTCTAGCATGTTTGGTTGAAGTTGAAAATTTACATTTTTCAGTTTTGTCAGAGGTTTGTAATATTCTCACAATAAGCTACATGTAACTAGCTCAATTGGAGCATTTCTAGCATGTTTGGTTGAAATTGGAAATTTACATTTTTCAGTTTTGTCAGACGTTTGTAATATTCTCACAATAAGCTAATTAGCTCAATTGGAGCATTTCTAGCAAGTTTAGTTAAAATTGGAAATTTGCATTTTTAACTTTTGTCAGACAATTGCAATATTCTCTCAATAAGCTAATTAGCTCAATTGGAGCATTTCTAGCGTGTTTGGTTGAAATTTGAAATTTACATTTTTCAGTTTTGTCAGACGTTTGCACACTTCTTACAGTAAGCTAAATTCCGCATTTGGAACATTTCTAGCATGTTTGGTTGAAATTGGAAATTTACATTTTTCAGTTTTGTCAGACGTTTGTAATATTCTCACAATAAGCTAATTAGCACAATTGGAGCATTTCTAGCATGTTTCGTTGAAATTGGAAATTTACATTTTTCACTTTTGTCAGACAATTGCAATATTCTCACAATAAGCTAATTAGCTCAATTGGAACATTTCTAGCATGTTTGGTTGAAATTGGAAATTTACATTTTTCACTTTTGTCAGACAATTGCAATATTCTCTCAATAAGCTAATTAGCTCAATTGGAGCATTTCTAACATGTTTGGTTGAAATTGGAAATTTACATTTTTCAGTTTTGTCAGACGTTTGTAATATTCTCACAATAAGCTAATTAGCTCAATTGGAGCATTTCTAGCATGTTTGGTTGAAATCAGAAATTTACATTTTTTACTTTTGTCAGACGTTTGTAATATTCTCACAATAAGCTAATTAGCTCAATTGGAGCATTTCTAGCATGTTTGGTTGAAATTGGAAATTTACATTTTTCAGTTTTGTCAGACGTTTGTAATATTCTCACAATAAGCTAATTAGCTCAATTGGAGCATTTCTAGCATGTTTGGTTGAAATTGGAAATTTACATTTTTCAGTTTGGTCAGACGTTTGTAATATTCTCACAATAAGCTAATTAGCTCAATTGGAGCATTTCTAGCATGTTTGGTTGAAATTGGAAATTTACATTTTTCAGTTTTGTCAGACGTTTGTAATATTCTCACAATAAGCTAATTAGCTCAATTGGAGCATTTCTAGCTTGTTTGGTTGAAATTGGAAATTTACATTTTTCAGTTTGGTCAGACGTTTGTAATATTCTCACAATAAGCTAATTAGCTCAATTGGAGCATTTTTAGCATGTTTGGTTGAAATTGGAAATTTACATTTTTCAGTTTTGTCAGACGTTTGTAATATTCTCACAATAAGCTAATTAACTCAATTTGAGCATTTCTAGCATGTTTGGTTGAAATTGGAAATTTACATTTTTCAGTTTTGTCAGACGTTTGTAATATTCTCACAATAAGCTAATTAGCTCAATTGGAGCATTTCTAGCATGTTTGGTTGAAGTTGAAAATTTACATTTTTCAGTTTTGTCAGAGGTTTGTAATATTCTCACAATAAGCTAACTAGCTCAATTGGAGCATTTCTAGCATGTTTGGTTGAAATTGGAAATTTACATTTTTCAGTTTTGTCAGACGTTTGTAATATTCTCACAATAAGCTAATTAGCACAATTGGAGCATTTCTAGCAAGTTTAGTTAAAATTGGAAATTTGCATTTTTCACTTTTGTCAGACGTTTGCACACTTCTTACAGTAAGCTTATTTCCGCATTTAGAGCATTTCTAGCATGTTTGGTTGAAATTGGAAATTTACATTTTTCAGTTTTGTCAGACGTTTGTAATATTCTCAAAATAAGCTAATTAGCTCAATTGGAGCATTTCTAGCATGTTTAGTTGAAATTGGAAATTTGCATTTTTCACTTTTGTCAGACAATTGCAATATTCTCTCAATAAGCTAATTAGCTCAATTGGAGCATTTCTAGCATGTTTGGTTGAAATTGTAAATTTACATTTTTCAGCTTTGTCAGACGTTTGTAAAATTCTTACAGAAGGCTTATTTGCGCAATTGGAGCATTTCTAGCATGTTTGGTTGAAATTGGAATTATAAATTTTTCACTTTTGTCAGACGTTTGTAATATTCTCACAATAAGCTAATTAGCTCAATTGGAGCATTTCTAGCATGTTTGGTTGAAATTGGAAATTTACATTTTTCAGTTTTGTCAGACGTTTGTAATATTCTCACAATAAGCTAATTAGCACAATTGGAGCATTTCTAGCATGTTTCGTTGAAATTGGCAATTTACATTTTTCACTTTTGTCAGACAATTGCAATATTCTCACAATAAGCGAATTAGCTCAATTGGAACATTTCTAGCATGTTTGGTTGAAATTGGAAATTTACATTTTTCACTTTTGTCAGACAATTGCAATATTCTCTCAATAAGCTAATTAGCTCAATTGGAGCATTTCTAACATGTTTGGTTGAAATTGGAAATTTACATTTTTCAGTTTTGTCAGACGTTTGTAATATTCTCACAATAAGCTAATTAGCTCAATTGGAGCATTTCTAGCTTGTTTGGTTGAAATTGGAAATTTACATTTTTCAGTTTGGTCAGACGTTTGTAATATTCTCACAATAAGCTAATTAGCTCAATTGGAGCATTTTTAGCATGTTTGGTTGAAATTGGAAATTTACATTTTTCAGTTTTGTCAGACGTTTGTAATATTCTCACAATAAGCTAATTAGCTCAATTGAAGCATTTCTAGCATGTTTGGTTGAAGTTGAAAATTTACATTTTTCAGTTTTGTCAGAGGTTTGTAATATTCTCACAATAAGCTAACTAGCTCCATTGGAGCATTTCTAGCATGTTTGGTTGAAATTGGAAATTTACATTTTTCAGTTTTGTCAGACGTTTGTAATATTCTCAAAATAAGCTAATTAGCTCAATTGGAGCATTTCTAGCATGTTTAGTTGAAATTGGAAATTTGCATTTTTCACTTTTGTCAGACAATTGCAATATTCTCTCAATAAGCTAATTAGCTCAATTGGAGCATTTCTAGCATGTTTGGTTGAAATTGGAAATTTACATTTTTCAGCTTTGTCAGACGTTTGTAAAATTCTTACAGTAGGCTTATTTGCGCAATTGGAGCATTTCTAGCATGTTTGGTTGAAATTGGAAATTTACATTTTTCAGTTTTGTCAGACGTTTGTAATATTCTCACAATAAGCTAATTAGCTCAATTGGAGCATTTCTAGCATGTTTGGTTGAAATTGGAAATTTACATTTTTCACTTTTGTCAGACAATTGCAATATTCTCACAATAAGCTAATTAGCTCAATTGGAGCATTTCTAGCATGTTTGGTTGAAATTGGAAATTTACATTTTTCAGTTTTGTCAGACGTTTGTAATATTCTCACAATAAGCTAATTAGCTCAATTGGAGCATTTCTAGCATGTTTGGTTGAAATTGGAAATTTACATTTTTCACTTTTGTCAGACAATTGCAATATTCTCACAATAAGCTAATTAGCTCAATTGGAGCATTTCTAGCATGTTTGGTTGAAATTGGAAATTTACATTTTTAACTTTTGTCAGACGTTTGTAAAATTCTTACAGTAGGCTTATTTGCGCAATTGGAGCATTTCTAGCATGTTTGATTGAAATTGGAATTATAAATTTTTCACTTTTGTCAGACGTTTGTAATATTCTCACAATAAGCTAATTAGCTCAATTGGAGCATTTCTAGCATGTTTGGTTGAAATTGGAAATTTACATTTTTCAGTTTTGTCAGACGTTTGCACACTTCTTACAGTAAGCTAAATTCCGCATTTGGAACATTTCTAGCATGTTTGGTTGAAATTGGAAATTTACATTTTTCAGTTTTGTCAGACGTTTGTAATATTCTCACAATAAGCTAATTAGCACAATTGGAGCATTTCTAGCATGTTTCGTTGAAATTGGAAATTTACATTTTTCACTTTTGTCAGACAATTGCAATATTCTCACAATAAGCTAATTAGCTCAATTGGAACATTTCTAGCATGTTTGGTTGAAATTGGAAATTTACATTTTTCACTTTTGTCAGACAATTGCAATATTCTCTCAATAAGCTAATTAGCTCAATTGGAGCATTTCTAACATGTTTGGTTGAAATTGGAAATTTACATTTTTCAGTTTTGTCAGACGTTTGTAATATTCTCACAATAAGCTAATTAGCTCAATTGGAGCATTTCTAGCATGTTTGGTTGAAATCAGAAATTTACATTTTTTACTTTTGTCAGACGTTTGTAATATTCTCACAATAAGCTAATTAGCTCAATTGGAGCATTTCTAGCATGTTTGGTTGAAATTGGAAATTTACATTTTTCAGTTTTGTCAGACGTTTGTAATATTCTCACAATAAGCTAATTAGCTCAATTGGAGCATTTCTAGCATGTTTGGTTGAAATTGGAAATTTACATTTTTCAGTTTGGTCAGACGTTTGTAATATTCTCACAATAAGCTAATTAGCTCAATTGGAGCATTTCTAGCATGTTTGGTTGAAATTGGAAATTTACATTTTTCAGTTTTGTCAGACGTTTGTAATATTCTCACAATAAGCTAATTAGCTCAATTGGAGCATTTCTAGCTTGTTTGGTTGAAATTGGAAATTTACATTTTTCAGTTTGGTCAGACGTTTGTAATATTCTCACAATAAGCTAATTAGCTCAATTGGAGCATTTTTAGCATGTTTGGTTGAAATTGGAAATTTACATTTTTCAGTTTTGTCAGACGTTTGTAATATTCTCACAATAAGCTAATTAACTCAATTTGAGCATTTCTAGCATGTTTGGTTGAAATTGGAAATTTACATTTTTCAGTTTTGTCAGACGTTTGTAATATTCTCACAATAAGCTAATTAGCTCAATTGGAGCATTTCTAGCATGTTTGGTTGAAGTTGAAAATTTACATTTTTCAGTTTTGTCAGAGGTTTGTAATATTCTCACAATAAGCTAACTAGCTCAATTGGAGCATTTCTAGCATGTTTGGTTGAAATTGGAAATTTACATTTTTCAGTTTTGTCAGACGTTTGTAATATTCTCACAATAAGCTAATTAGCACAATTGGAGCATTTCTAGCAAGTTTAGTTAAAATTGGAAATTTGCATTTTTCACTTTTGTCAGACGTTTGCACACTTCTTACAGTAAGCTTATTTCCGCATTTAGAGCATTTCTAGCATGTTTGGTTGAAATTGGAAATTTACATTTTTCAGTTTTGTCAGACGTTTGTAATATTCTCAAAATAAGCTAATTAGCTCAATTGGAGCATTTCTAGCATGTTTAGTTGAAATTGGAAATTTGCATTTTTCACTTTTGTCAGACAATTGCAATATTCTCTCAATAAGCTAATTAGCTCAATTGGAGCATTTCTAGCATGTTTGGTTGAAATTGTAAATTTACATTTTTCAGCTTTGTCAGACGTTTGTAAAATTCTTACAGAAGGCTTATTTGCGCAATTGGAGCATTTCTAGCATGTTTGGTTGAAATTGGAATTATAAATTTTTCACTTTTGTCAGACGTTTGTAATATTCTCACAATAAGCTAATTAGCTCAATTGGAGCATTTCTAGCATGTTTGGTTGAAATTGGAAATTTACATTTTTCAGTTTTGTCAGACGTTTGTAATATTCTCACAATAAGCTAATTAGCACAATTGGAGCATTTCTAGCATGTTTCGTTGAAATTGGCAATTTACATTTTTCACTTTTGTCAGACAATTGCAATATTCTCACAATAAGCGAATTAGCTCAATTGGAACATTTCTAGCATGTTTGGTTGAAATTGGAAATTTACATTTTTCACTTTTGTCAGACAATTGCAATATTCTCTCAATAAGCTAATTAGCTCAATTGGAGCATTTCTAACATGTTTGGTTGAAATTGGAAATTTACATTTTTCAGTTTTGTCAGACGTTTGTAATATTCTCACAATAAGCTAATTAGCTCAATTGGAGCATTTCTAGCTTGTTTGGTTGAAATTGGAAATTTACATTTTTCAGTTTGGTCAGACGTTTGTAATATTCTCACAATAAGCTAATTAGCTCAATTGGAGCATTTTTAGCATGTTTGGTTGAAATTGGAAATTTACATTTTTCAGTTTTGTCAGACGTTTGTAATATTCTCACAATAAGCTAATTAGCTCAATTGAAGCATTTCTAGCATGTTTGGTTGAAGTTGAAAATTTACATTTTTCAGTTTTGTCAGAGGTTTGTAATATTCTCACAATAAGCTAACTAGCTCCATTGGAGCATTTCTAGCATGTTTGGTTGAAATTGGAAATTTACATTTTTCAGTTTTGTCAGACGTTTGTAATATTCTCAAAATAAGCTAATTAGCTCAATTGGAGCATTTCTAGCATGTTTAGTTGAAATTGGAAATTTGCATTTTTCACTTTTGTCAGACAATTGCAATATTCTCTCAATAAGCTAATTAGCTCAATTGGAGCATTTCTAGCATGTTTGGTTGAAATTGGAAATTTACATTTTTCAGCTTTGTCAGACGTTTGTAAAATTCTTACAGTAGGCTTATTTGCGCAATTGGAGCATTTCTAGCATGTTTGGTTGAAATTGGAAATTTACATTTTTCAGTTTTGTCAGACGTTTGTAATATTCTCACAATAAGCTAATTAGCTCAATTGGAGCATTTCTAGCATGTTTGGTTGAAATTGGAAATTTACATTTTTCACTTTTGTCAGACAATTGCAATATTCTCACAATAAGCTAATTAGCTCAATTGGAGCATTTCTAGCATGTTTGGTTGAAATTGGAAATTTACATTTTTCAGCTTTGTCAGACGTTTGTAATATTCTCACAATAAGCTAATTAGCTCAATTGGAGCATTTCTAGCATGTTTGGTTGAAATTGGAAATTTACATTTTTCACTTTTGTCAGACAATTGCAATATTCTCACAATAAGCTAATTAGCTCAATTGGAGCATTTCTAGCATGTTTGGTTGAAATTGGAAATTTACATTTTTAACTTTTGTCAGACGTTTGTAAAATTCTTACAGTAGGCTTATTTGCGCAATTGGAGCATTTCTAGCATGTTTGATTGAAATTGGAATTATAAATTTTTCACTTTTGTCAGACGTTTGTAATATTCTCACAATAAGCTAATTAGCTCAATTGGAGCATTTCTAGCATGTTTGGTTGAAATTGGAAATTTACATTTTTCAGTTTTGTCAGACGTTTGTAATATTCTCACAATAAGCTAATTAGCACAATTGGAGCATTTCTAGCATGTTTGGTTGAAATTGGAAATTTACATTTTTCACTTTTGTCAGACAATTGCAATATTCTCACAATAAGCTAATTAGCTCAATTGGAACATTTCTAGCATGTTTGGTTGAAATTGGAAAGTTACATTTTTCACTTTTGTCAGACAATTGCAATATTCTCTCAATAAGCTAATTAGCTCAATTGGAGCATTTCTAACATGTTCGGTTGAAATTGGAAATTTAAATTTTTCAGTTTTGTCAGACGTTTGTAATATTCTCACAATAAGCTAATTAGCTCAATTGGAGCATTTCTAGCATGTTTGGTTGAAATCAGAAATTTACATTTTTTACTTTTGTCAGACGTTTGTAATATTCTCACAATAAGCTAATTAGCTCATTTGGAGCATTTCTAGCATGTTTGGTTGAAATTGGAAATTTACATTTTTCAGTTTTGTCAGACGTTTGTAATATTCTCACAATAAGCTAATTAGCTCAATTGGAGCATTTCTAGCATGTTTGGTTGAAATTGGGAATTTACATTTTTCACTTTTGTCAGACAATTGCAATATTCTCACAATAAGCTAATTAGCTCAATTGGAGCATTTCTAGCATGTTTGGTTGAAATTGGAAATTTACATTTTTCAGCTTTGTCAGACGTTTGTAATATTCTCACAATAAGCTAATTAGCTCAATTGGAGCATTTCTAGCATGTTTGGTTGAAATTGGAAATTTACATTTTTCAGTTTTGTCAGACGTTTGTAATATTCTCACAATAAGCTAATTAGCTCAATTGGAGCATTTCTAGCATGTTTGGTTGAAATTGGAAATTTACATTTTTCACTTTTGTCAGACAATTGCAATATTCCCACAATAAGCTAATTAGCTCAATTGGAGCATTTCTAGCATGTTTGGTTGAAATTTGAAATTTACATTTTTCAGCTTTGTCAGACGTTTGTAATATTCTCACAATAAGCTAATTAGCTCAATTGGAGCATTTCTAGCATGTTTGGTTGAAATTGGAAATTTACATTTTTCACTTTTGTCAGACAATTGCAATATTCTCACAATAAGCTAATTAGCTCAATTGGAGCATTTCTAGCATGTTTGGTTGAAATTGGAAATTTACATTTTTCACTTTTGTCAGACAATTGCAATATTCTCACAATAAGCTAATTAGCTCAATTGGAGCATTTCTAGCATGTTTAGTTGAAATTGGAAATTTACATTTTTCAGTTTTGTCATACGTTTGTAATATTCTCACAATAAGCTAATTAGCTCAATTGGAGCATTTCTAGCATGTTTGGTTAAAATTGGAAAGTTACATTTTTCACTTTTGTCAGACAATTGCAATATTCTCTCAATAAGCTAATTAGCTCAATTGGAGCATTTCTAACATGTTCGGTTGAAATTGAAAATTTAAATTTTTCAGTTTTGTCAGACGTTTGTAATATTCTCACAATAAGCTAATTAGCTCAATTGGAGCATTTCTAGCATGTTTGGTTGAAATCAGAAATTTACATTTTTTACTTTTGTCAGACGTTTGTAATCTTCTCACAATAAGCTAATTAGCTCATTTGGAGCATTTCTAGCATGTTTGGTTGAAATTGGAAATTTACATTTTTCAGTTTTGTCAGACGTTTGTAATATTCTCACAATAAGCTAATTAGCTCAATTGGAGCATTTCTAGCATGTTTGGTTGAAATTGGGAATTTACATTTTTCACTTTTGTCAGACAATTGCAATATTCTCACAATAAGCTAATTAGCTCAATTGGAGCATTTCTAGCATGTTTGGTTGAAATTGGAAATTTACATTTTTCAGCTTTGTCAGACGTTTGTAATATTCTCACAATAAGCTAATTAGCTCAATTGGAGCATTTCTAGCATGTTTGGTTGAAATTGGAAATTTACATTTTTCAGTTTTGTCAGACGTTTGTAATATTCTCACAATAAGCTAATTAGCTCAATTGGAGCATTTCTAGCATGTTTGGTTGAAATTGGAAATTTACATTTTTCACTTTTGTCAGACAATTGCAATATTCCCACAATAAGCTAATTAGCTCAATTGGAGCATTTCTAGCATGTTTGGTTGAAATTTGAAATTTACATTTTTCAGCTTTGTCAGACGTTTGTAATATTCTCACAATAAGCTAATTAGCTCAATTGGAGCATTTCTAGCATGTTTGGTTGAAATTGGAAATTTACATTTTTCACTTTTGTCAGACAATTGCAATATTCTCACAATAAGCTAATTAGCTCAATTGGAGCATTTCTAGCATGTTTGGTTGAAATTGGAAATTTACATTTTTCACTTTTGTCAGACAATTGCAATATTCTCACAATAAGCTAATTAGCTCAATTGGAGCATTTCTAGCATGTTTAGTTGAAATTGGAAATTTACATTTTTCAGTTTTGTCATACGTTTGTCATATTCTCACAATAAGCTAATTAGCTCAATTGGAGCATTTCTAGCATGTTTGGTTAAAATTGGAAAGTTACATTTTTCGCTTTTGTCATACAGTTGCAATATTCTCACTATAAGCTAATTAGCTCAATTGGAACATTTCTAGCATGTTTGGTTGAAATTGGAAATTTACATTTTTCAGTTTTGTCAGACGTTTGTAATATTCTCACAATAAGCTAATTAGCTCAATTGGAGCATTTCTAGCATGTTTGGTTGAAATTGGAAATTTACATTTTTCGCTTTTGTCATACAATTGCAATATTCTCACAATAAGCTAATTAGCTCAATTGGAGCATTTCTAGCATGTTTGGTTGAAATTGGAAATTTACATTTTTCAGTTTTGTCAGACGTTTGTAATATTCTCACAATAAGCTAATTAGCTCAATTGGAGCATTTCTAGCATGTTTGGTTGAAATTGGAAATTTACATTTTTCACTTTTGTCAGACAATTGCAATATTCTCTCAATAAGCTAATTAGCTCAATTGGAGCATTTCTAACATGTTTGGTTGAAATTGGAAATTTACATTTTTCAGTTTTGTCAGACGTTTGTAATATTCTCACAATAAGCTAATTAGCTCAATTGGAGCATTTCTAGCAAGTTTAGTTAAAATTGGAAATTTGCATTTTTCACTTTTGTCAGACAATTGCAATATTCTCTCAATAAGCTAATTAGCTCAATTGGAGCATTTCTAGCGTGTTTGGTTGAAATTTGAAATTTACATTTTTCAGTTTTGTCAGACGTTTGCACACTTCTTACAGTAAGCTTATTTCCGCATTTGGAGCATTTCTAGCATGTTTCGTTGAAATTGGAAATTTACATTTTTCAGTTTTGTCAGACGTTTGTAATATTCTCACAATAAGCTAATTAGCTCAATTGGAACATTTCTAGCATGTTTGGTTGAAATTGGAAATTTACATTTTTCACTTTTGTCAGACAATTGCAATATTCTCTCAATAAGCTAATTAGCTCAATTGGAGCATTTCTAACATGTTTGGTTGAAATTGGAAATTTACATTTTTCAGTTTTGTCAGACGTTTGTAATATTCTCACAATAAGCTAATTAGCTCAATTGGAGCATTTCTAGCATGTTTGGTTGAAATCAGAAATTTACATTTTTCAGTTTTGTCAGACGTTTGTAATATTCTCACAATAAGCTAATTAGCTCAATTGGAGCATTTCTAGCATGTTTGGTTGAAATTGGAAATTTACATTTTTCAGTTTGGTCAGACGTTTGTAATATTCTCACAATAAGCTAATTAGCTCAATTGGAGCATTTTTAGCATGTTTGGTTGAAATTGGAAATTTACATTTTTCAGTTTTGTCAGACGTTTGTAATATTGTCACAATAAGCTAATTAGCTCAATTTGAGCATTTCTAGCATGTTTGGTTGAAATTGGAAATTTACATTTTTCAGTTTTGTCAGACGTTTGTAATATTCTCACAATAAGCTAATTAGCTCAATCGGAGCATTTCTAGCATGTTTGGTTGAAATTGAAAATTTAAATTTTCAGTTTTGTCAGACGTTTGTAAAATTCTTACAGTAGGCTTATTTGCGCAATTGGAGCATTTCTAGCATGTTTGATTGAAATTGGAATTATAAATTTTTCACTTTTGTCAGACGTTTGTAATATTCTCACAATAAGCTAATTAGCTCAATTGGAGCATTTCTAGCATGTTTGGTTGAAATTGGAAATTTACATTTTTCACTTTTGTCAGACAATTGCAATATTCTCACAATAAGCTAATTAGCTCAATTGGAACATTTCTAGCATGTTTGGTTGAAATTGGAAATTTACATTTTTCACTTTTGTCAGACAATTGCAATATTCTCTCAATAAGCTAATTAGCTCAATTGGAGCATTTCTAACATGTTTGGTTGAAATTGGAAATTTACATTTTTTACTTTTGTCAGACGTTTGTAATATTCTCACAATAAGCTAATTAGCTCAATTGGAGCATTTCTAGCATGTTTGGTTGAAATTGGAAATTTACATTTTTCAGTTTTGTCAGACGTTTGTAATATTCTCAAAATAAGCTAATTAGCTCAATTGGAGCATTTCTAGCATGTTTAGTTGAAATTGGAAATTTGCATTTTTCACTTTTGTCAGACAATTGCAATATTCTCTCAATAAGCTAATTAGCTCAATTGGAGCATTTCTAGCATGTTTGGTTGAAATTGGAAATTTACATTTTTCAGCTTTGTCAGACGTTTGTAAAATTTTTACAGTAGGCTTATTTGCGCAATTGGAGCATTTCTAGCATGTTTGGGTGAAATTGGAAATTTACATTTTTCAGTTTTGTCAGACGTTTGTAATATTCTCACAATAAGCTAATTAGCTCAATTGGAGCATTTCTAGCTTGTTTGGTTGAAATTGGAAATTTACATTTTTCAGTTTGGTCAGACGTTTGTAATATTCTCACAATAAGCTAATTAGCTCAATTGGAGCATTTTTAGCATGTTTGGTTGAAATTGGAAATTTCCATTTTTCAGTTTTGTCAGACGTTTGTAATATTCTCACAATAAGCTAATTAGCTCAATTGGAGCATTTCTAGCATGTTTGGTTGAAGTTGAAAATTTACATTTTTCAGTTTTGTCAGAGGTTTGTAATATTCTCACAATAAGCTAACTAGCTCAATTGGAGCATTTCTAGCATGTTTGGTTGAAATTGGAAATTTACATTTTTCAGTTTTGTCAGACGTTTGTAATATTCTCACAATAAGCTAATTAGCTCAATTGGAGCATTTCTAGCAAGTTTAGTTAAAATTGGAAATTTGCATTTTTCACTTTTGTCAGACAATTGCAAGATTCTCTCAATAAGCTAATTAGCTCAATTGGAGCATTTCTAGCGTGTTTGGTTGAAATTTGAAATTTACATTTTTCAGTTTTGTCAGACGTTTGCACACTTCTTACAGTAAGCTAAATTCCGCATTTGGAGCATTTCTAGCATGTTTGGTTGAAATTGGAAATTTACATTTTTCAGTTTTGTCAGACGTTTGTAATATTCTCACAATAAGCTAATTAGCACAATTGGAGCATTTCTAGCATGTTTCGTTGAAATTGGAAATTTACATTTTTCACTTTTGTCAGACAATTGCAATATTCTCACAATAAGCTAATTAGCTCAATTGGAACATTTCTAGCATGTTTGGTTGAAATTGGAAATTTACATTTTTCACTTTTGTCAGACAATTGCAATATTCTCTCAATAAGCTAATTAGCTCAATTGGAGCATTTCTAACATGTTTGGTTGAAATTGGAAATTTACATTTTTCAGTTTGGTCAGACGTTTGTAATATTCTCACAATAAGCTAATTAGCTCAATTGGAGCATTTTTAGCATGTTTGGTTGAAATTGGAAATTTCCATTTTTCAGTTTTGTCAGACGTTTGTAATATTCTCACAATAAGCTAATTAGCTCAATCGGAGCATTTCTAGCATGTTTGGTTGAAATTGAAAATTTAAATTTTCAGTTTTGTCAGACGTTTGTAAAATTCTTACAGTAGGCTTATTTGCGCAATTGGAGCATTTCTAGCATGTTTGATTGAAATTGGAATTATAAATTTTTCACTTTTGTCAGACGTTTGTAATATTCTCACAATAAGCTAATTAGCTCAATTGGAGCATTTCTAGCATGTTTGGTTGAAATTGGAAATTTACATTTTTCACTTTTGTCAGACAATTGCAATATTCTCACAATAAGCTAATTAGCTCAATTGGAACATTTCTAGCATGTTTGGTTGAAATTGGAAATTTACATTTTTCACTTTTGTCAGACAATTGCAATATTCTCTCAATAAGCTAATTAGCTCAATTGGAGCATTTCTAACATGTTTGGTTGAAATTGGAAATTTACATTTTTTACTTTTGTCAGACGTTTGTAATATTCTCACAATAAGCTAATTAGCTCAATTGGAGCATTTCTAGCATGTTTAGTTGAAATTGGAAATTTGCATTTTTCACTTTTGTCAGACAATTGCAATATTCTCTCAATAAGCTAATTAGCTCAATTGGAGCATTTCTAGCATGTTTGGTTGAAATTGGAAATTTACATTTTTCAGCTTTGTCAGACGTTTGTAAAATTTTTACAGTAGGCTTATTTGCGCAATTGGAGCATTTCTAGCATGTTTGGGTGAAATTGGAAATTTACATTTTTCAGTTTTGTCAGACGTTTGTAATATTCTCACAATAAGCTAATTAGCTCAATTGGAGCATTTCTAGCTTGTTTGGTTGAAATTGGAAATTTACATTTTTCAGTTTGGTCAGACGTTTGTAATATTCTCACAATAAGCTAATTAGCTCAATTGGAGCATTTTTAGCATGTTTGGTTGAAATTGGAAATTTCCATTTTTCAGTTTTGTCAGACGTTTGTAATATTCTCACAATAAGCTAATTAGCTCAATTGGAGCATTTCTAGCTTGTTTGGTTGAAATTGGAAATTTACATTTTTCAGTTTGGTCAGACGTTTGTAATATTCTCACAATAAGCTAATTAGCTCAATTGGAGCATTTTTAGCATGTTTGGTTGAAATTGGAAATTTCCATTTTTCAGTTTTGTCAGACGTTTGTAATATTCTCACAATAAGCTAATTAGCTCAATTGGAGCATTTCTAGCATGTTTGGTTGAAGTTGAAAATTTACATTTTTCAGTTTTGTCAGAGGTTTGTAATATTCTCACAATAAGCTAACTAGCTCAATTGGAGCATTTCTAGCATGTTTGGTTGAAATTGGAAATTTACATTTTTCAGTTTTGTCAGACGTTTGTAATATTCTCACAATAAGCTAATTAGCTCAATTGGAGCATTTCTAGCAAGTTTAGTTAAAATTGGAAATTTGCATTTTTCACTTTTGTCAGACAATTGCAAGATTCTCTCAATAAGCTAATTAGCTCAATTGGAGCATTTCTAGCGTGTTTGGTTGAAATTTGAAATTTACATTTTTCAGTTTTGTCAGACGTTTGCACACTTCTTACAGTAAGCTAAATTCCGCATTTGGAGCATTTCTAGCATGTTTGGTTGAAATTGGAAATTTACATTTTTCAGTTTTGTCAGACGTTTGTAATATTCTCACAATAAGCTAATTAGCACAATTGGAGCATTTCTAGCATGTTTCGTTGAAATTGGAAATTTACATTTTTCACTTTTGTCAGACAATTGCAATATTCTCACAATAAGCTAATTAGCTCAATTGGAACATTTCTAGCATGTTTGGTTGAAATTGGAAATTTACATTTTTCACTTTTGTCAGACAATTGCAATATTCTCTCAATAAGCTAATTAGCTCAATTGGAGCATTTCTAACATGTTTGGTTGAAATTGGAAATTTACATTTTTCAGTTTTGTCAGACGTTTGTAATATTCTCACAATAAGCTAATTAGCTCAATTGGAGCATTTCTAGCATGTTTGGTTGAAATCAGAAATTTACATTTTTTACTTTTGTCAGACGTTTGTAATATTCTCACAATAAGCTAATTAGCTCAATTGGAGCATTTCTAGCATGTTTGGTTGAAATTGGAAATTTACATTTTTCAGTTTTGTCAGACGTTTGTAATATTCTCACAATAAGCTAATTAGCTCAATTGGAGCATTTCTAGCATGTTTGGTTGAAATTGGAAATTTACATTTTTCAGTTTGGTCAGACGTTTGTAATATTCTCACAATAAGCTAATTAGCTCAATTGGAGCATTTCTAGCATGTTTGGTTGAAATTGGAAATTTACATTTTTCAGTTTTGTCAGACGTTTGTAATATTCTCACAATAAGCTAATTAGCTCAATTGGAGCATTTCTAGCTTGTTTGGTTGAAATTGGAAATTTACATTTTTCAGTTTGGTCAGACGTTTGTAATATTCTCACAATAAGCTAATTAGCTCAATTGGAGCATTTTTAGCATGTTTGGTTGAAATTGGAAATTTACATTTTTCAGTTTTGTCAGACGTTTGTAATATTCTCACAATAAGCTAATTAGCTCAATTTGAGCATTTCTAGCATGTTTGGTTGAAATTGGAAATTTACATTTTTCAGTTTTGTCAGACGTTTGTAATATTGTCACAATAAGCTAATTAGCTCAATTGGAGCATTTCTAGCATGTTTGGTTGAAGTTGAAAATTTACATTTTTCAGTTTTGTCAGAGGTTTGTAATATTCTCACAATAAGCTAACTAGCTCAATTGGAGCATTTCTAGCATGTTTGGTTGAAATTGGAAATTTACATTTTTCAGTTTTGTCAGACGTTTGTAATATTCTCACAATAAGCTAATTAGCACAATTGGAGCATTTCTAGCAAGTTTAGTTAAAATTGGAAATTTGCATTTTTCACTTTTGTCAGACGTTTGCACACTTCTTACAGTAAGCTTATTTCCGCATTTGGAGCATTTCTAGCATGTTTGGTTGAAATTGGAAATTTACATTTTTCGCTTTTGTCATACAATTGCAATATTCTCACAATAAGCTAATTAGCTCAATTGGAGCATTTCTAGCATGTTTGGTTGAAATTGGAAATTTACATTTTTCAGTTTTGTCAGACGTTTGTAATATTCTCACAATAAGCTAATTAGCTCAATTGGAGCATTTCTAGCATGTTTGGTTGAAATTGGAAATTTACATTTTTCACTTTTGTCAGACAATTGCAATATTCTCTCAATAAGCTAATTAGCTCAATTGGAGCATTTCTAACATGTTTGGTTGAAATTGGAAATTTACATTTTTCAGTTTTGTCAGACGTTTGTAATATTCTCACAATAAGCTAATTAGCTCAATTGGAGCATTTCTAGCAAGTTTAGTTAAAATTGGAAATTTGCATTTTTCACTTTTGTCAGACAATTGCAATATTCTCTCAATAAGCTAATTAGCTCAATTGGAGCATTTCTAGCGTGTTTGGTTGAAATTTGAAATTTACATTTTTCAGTTTTGTCAGATGTTTGCACACTTCTTACAGTAAGCTTATTTCCGCATTTGGAGCATTTCTAGCATGTTTCGTTGAAATTGGAAATTTACATTTTTCAGTTTTGTCAGACAATTGCAATATTCTCACAATAAGCTAATTAGCTCAATTGGAACATTTCTAGCATGTTTGGTTGAAATTGGAAATTTACATTTTTCACTTTTGTCAGACAATTGCAATATTCTCTCAATAAGCTAATTAGCTCAATTGGAGCATTTCTAACATGTTTGGTTGAAATTGGAAATTTACATTTTTCAGTTTTGTCAGACGTTTGTAATATTCTCACAATAAGCTAATTAGCTCAATTGGAGCATTTCTAGCATGTTTGGTTGAAATCAGAAATTTACATTTTTCAGTTTTGTCAGACGTTTGTAATATTCTCACAATAAGCTAATTAGCTCAATTGGAGCATTTCTAGCATGTTTGGTTGAAATTGGAAATTTACATTTTTCAGTTTGGTCAGACGTTTGTAATATTCTCACAATAAGCTAATTAGCTCAATTGGAGCATTTTTAGCATGTTTGGTTGAAATTGGAAATTTACATTTTTCAGTTTTGTCAGACGTTTGTAATATTGTCACAATAAGCTAATTAGCTCAATTTGAGCATTTCTAGCATGTTTGGTTGAAATTGGAAATTTACATTTTTCAGTTTTGTCAGACGTTTGTAATATTCTCACAATAAGCTAATTAGCTCAATCGGAGCATTTCTAGCATGTTTGGTTGAAATTGAAAATTTAAATTTTCAGTTTTGTCAGACGTTTGTAAAATTCTTACAGTAGGCTTATTTGCGCAATTGGAGCATTTCTAGCATGTTTGATTGAAATTGGAATTATAAATTTTTCACTTTTGTCAGACGTTTGTAATATTCTCACAATAAGCTAATTAGCTCAATTGGAGCATTTCTAGCATGTTTGGTTGAAATTGGAAATTTACATTTTTCACTTTTGTCAGACAATTGCAATATTCTCACAATAAGCTAATTAGCTCAATTGGAACATTTCTAGCATGTTTGGTTGAAATTGGAAATTTACATTTTTCACTTTTGTCAGACAATTGCAATATTCTCTCAATAAGCTAATTAGCTCAATTGGAGCATTTCTAACATGTTTGGTTGAAATTGGAAATTTACATTTTTTACTTTTGTCAGACGTTTGTAATATTCTCACAATAAGCTAATTAGCTCAATTGGAGCATTTCTAGCATGTTTGGTTGAAATTGGAAATTTACATTTTTCAGTTTTGTCAGACGTTTGTAATATTCTCAAAATAAGCTAATTAGCTCAATTGGAGCATTTCTAGCATGTTTAGTTGAAATTGGAAATTTGCATTTTTCACTTTTGTCAGACAATTGCAATATTCTCTCAATAAGCTAATTAGCTCAATTGGAGCATTTCTAGCATGTTTGGTTGAAATTGGAAATTTACATTTTTCAGCTTTGTCAGACGTTTGTAAAATTTTTACAGTAGGCTTATTTGCGCAATTGGAGCATTTCTAGCATGTTTGGGTGAAATTGGAAATTTACATTTTTCAGTTTTGTCAGACGTTTGTAATATTCTCACAATAAGCTAATTAGCTCAATTGGAGCATTTCTAGCTTGTTTGGTTGAAATTGGAAATTTACATTTTTCAGTTTGGTCAGACGTTTGTAATATTCTCACAATAAGCTAATTAGCTCAATTGGAGCATTTTTAGCATGTTTGGTTGAAATTGGAAATTTCCATTTTTCAGTTTTGTCAGACGTTTGTAATATTCTCACAATAAGCTAATTAGCTCAATTGGAGCATTTCTAGCATGTTTGGTTGAAGTTGAAAATTTACATTTTTCAGTTTTGTCAGAGGTTTGTAATATTCTCACAATAAGCTAACTAGCTCAATTGGAGCATTTCTAGCATGTTTGGTTGAAATTGGAAATTTACATTTTTCAGTTTTGTCAGACGTTTGTAATATTCTCACAATAAGCTAATTAGCTCAATTGGAGCATTTCTAGCAAGTTTAGTTAAAATTGGAAATTTGCATTTTTCACTTTTGTCAGACAATTGCAAGATTCTCTCAATAAGCTAATTAGCTCAATTGGAGCATTTCTAGCGTGTTTGGTTGAAATTTGAAATTTACATTTTTCAGTTTTGTCAGACGTTTGCACACTTCTTACAGTAAGCTAAATTCCGCATTTGGAGCATTTCTAGCATGTTTGGTTGAAATTGGAAATTTACATTTTTCAGTTTTGTCAGACGTTTGTAATATTCTCACAATAAGCTAATTAGCACAATTGGAGCATTTCTAGCATGTTTCGTTGAAATTGGAAATTTACATTTTTCACTTTTGTCAGACAATTGCAATATTCTCACAATAAGCTAATTAGCTCAATTGGAACATTTCTAGCATGTTTGGTTGAAATTGGAAATTTACATTTTTCAGTTTTGTCAGACGTTTGTAATATTCTCACAATAAGCTAATTAGCTCAATTGGAGCATTTCTAGCATGTTTGGTTGAAATCAGAAATTTACATTTTTTACTTTTGTCAGACGTTTGTAATATTCTCACAATAAGCTAATTAGCTCAATTGGAGCATTTCTAGCATGTTTGGTTGAAATTGGAAATTTACATTTTTCAGTTTTGTCAGACGTTTGTAATATTCTCACAATAAGCTAATTAGCTCAATTGGAGCATTTCTAGCATGTTTGGTTGAAATTGGAAATTTACATTTTTCAGTTTGGTCAGACGTTTGTAATATTCTCACAATAAGCTAATTAGCTCAATTGGAGCATTTCTAGCATGTTTGGTTGAAATTGGAAATTTACATTTTTCAGTTTTGTCAGACGTTTGTAATATTCTCACAATAAGCTAATTAGCTCAATTGGAGCATTTCTAGCTTGTTTGGTTGAAATTGGAAATTTACATTTTTCAGTTTGGTCAGACGTTTGTAATATTCTCACAATAAGCTAATTAGCTCAATTGGAGCATTTTTAGCATGTTTGGTTGAAATTGGAAATTTACATTTTTCAGTTTTGTCAGACGTTTGTAATATTCTCACAATAAGCTAATTAGCTCAATTTGAGCATTTCTAGCATGTTTGGTTGAAATTGGAAATTTACATTTTTCAGTTTTGTCAGACGTTTGTAATATTCTCACAATAAGCTAATTAGCTCAATTGGAGCATTTCTAGCATGTTTGGTTGAAGTTGAAAATTTACATTTTTCAGTTTTGTCAGAGGTTTGTAATATTCTCACAATAAGCTAACTAGCTCAATTGGAGCATTTCTAGCATGTTTGGTTGAAATTGGAAATTTACATTTTTCAGTTTTGTCAGACGTTTGTAATATTCTCACAATAAGCTAATTAGCACAATTGGAGCATTTCTAGCAAGTTTAGTTAAAATTGGAAATTTGCATTTTTCACTTTTGTCAGACGTTTGCACACTTCTTACAGTAAGCTTATTTCCGCATTTGGAGCATTTCTAGCATGTTTGGTTGAAATTGGAAATTTACATTTTTCAGTTTTGTCAGACGTTTGTAATATTCTCAAAATAAGCTAATTAGCTCAATTGGAGCATTTCTAGCATGTTTAGTTGAAATTGGAAATTTGCATTTTTCACTTTTGTCAGACAATTGCAATATTCTCTCAATAAGCTAATTAGCTCAATTGGAGCATTTCTAGCATGTTTGGTTGAAATTGTAAATTTACATTTTTCAGCTTTGTCAGACGTTTGTAAAATTCTTACAGTAGGCTTATTTGCGCAATTGGAGCATTTCTAGCATGTTTGGTTGAAATTGGAAATTTACATTTTTCAGTTTTGTCAGACGTTTGTAATATTCTCACAATAAGCTAATTAGCTCAATTGGAGCATTTCTAGCATGTTTGGTTGAAATTGAAAATTTAAATTTTCAGTTTTGTCAGACGTTTGTAAAATTCTTACAGTATGCTTATTTGCGCAATTGGAGCATTTCTAGCATGTTTGATTGAAATTGGAATTATAAATTTTTCACTTTTGTCAGACGTTTGTAATATTCTCACAATAAGCTAATTAGCTCAATTGGAGCATTTCTAGCATGTTTGGTTGAAATTGGCAATTTACATTTTTCACTTTTGTCAGACAATTGCAATATTCTCACAATAAGCGAATTAGCTCAATTGGAACATTTCTAGCATGTTTGGTTGAAATTGGAAATTTACATTTTTCACTTTTGTCAGACAATTGTAATATTCTCACAATAAGCTAATTAGCTCAATTGGAGCATTTCTAGCTTGTTTGGTTGAAATTGGAAATTTACATTTTTCAGTTTGGTCAGACGTTTGTAATATTCTCACAATAAGCTAATTAGCTCAATTGGAGCATTTTTAGCATGTTTGGTTGAAATTGGAAATTTACATTTTTCAGTTTTGTCAGACGTTTGTAATATTCTCACAATAAGCTAATTAGCTCAATTGAAGCATTTCTAGCATGTTTGGTTGAAGTTGAAAATTTACATTTTTCAGTTTTGTCAGAGGTTTGTAATATTCTCACAATAAGCTAACTAGCTCCATTGGAGCATTTCTAGCATGTTTGGTTGAAATTGGAAATTTACATTTTTCAGTTTTGTCAGACGTTTGTAATATTCTCAAAATAAGCTAATTAGCTCAATTGGAGCATTTCTAGCATGTTTAGTTGAAATTGGAAATTTGCATTTTTCACTTTTGTCAGACAATTGCAATATTCTCTCAATAAGCTAATTAGCTCAATTGGAGCATTTCTAGCATGTTTGGTTGAAATTGGAAATTTACATTTTTCAGCTTTGTCAGACGTTTGTAAAATTCTTACAGTAGGCTTATTTGCGCAATTGGAGCATTTCTAGCATGTTTGGTTGAAATTGGAAATTTACATTTTTCAGTTTTGTCAGACGTTTGTAATATTCTCACAATAAGCTAATTAGCTCAATTGGAGCATTTCTAGCATGTTTGGTTGAAATTGGAAATTTACATTTTTCACTTTTGTCAGACAATTGCAATATTCTCACAATAAGCTAATTAGCTCAATTGGAGCATTTCTAGCATGTTTGGTTGAAATTGGAAATTTACATTTTTCAGCTTTGTCAGACGTTTGTAATATTCTCACAATAAGCTAATTAGCTCAATTGGAGCATTTCTAGCATGTTTGGTTGAAATTGGAAATTTACATTTTTCACTTTTGTCAGACAATTGCAATATTCTCACAATAAGCTAATTAGCTCAATTGGAGCATTTCTAGCATGTTTGGTTGAAATTGGAAATTTACATTTTTCAGTTTTGTCATACGTTTGTCATATTCTCACAATAAGCTAATTAGCTCAATTGGAGCATTTCTAGCATGTTTGGTTAAAATTGGAAAGTTACATTTTTCGCTTTTGTCATACAGTTGCAATATTCTCACTATAAGCTAATTAGCTCAATTGGAACATTTCTAGCATGTTTGGTTGAAATTGGAAATTTACATTTTTCAGTTTTGTCAGACGTTTGTAATATTCTCACAATAAGCTAATTAGCTCAATTGGAGCATTTCTAGCATGTTTGGTTGAAATTGGAAATTTACATTTTTCACTTTTGTCAAACAATTGCAATATTCTCACAATAAGCTAATTAGCTCAATTGGAGCATTTCTAGCATGTTTGGTTGAAATTGAAAATTTAAATTTTCAGTTTTGTCAGACGTTTGTAAAATTCTCACAATAAGCTAATTAGCTCAATTGGAGCATTTCTAGCATGTTTGGTTGAAATTGGCAATTTACATTTTTCAGTTTTGTCAGACGTTTGTAATATTCTCACAATAAGCTAATTAGCTCAATTGGAGCATTTCTAGCATGTTTGGTTGAAATTGGAAATTTACATTTTTCACTTTTGTCAAAGGTTTGTAATATTCTCACAATAAGCTAATTAGCTCAATTGGAGCATTTCTAGCATGTTTGGTTGAAATTGGAAATTTACATTTTTCACTTTTGTCAAACGTTTGTAATATTCTCACAATAAGCTAATTAGCTCAATTGGAGCATTTCTAGCATGTTTGGTTGAAATTGGAAATTTACATTTTTCGCTTTTGTCATACAATTGCAATATTCTCACAATAAGCTAATTAGCTCAATTGGAGCATTTCTAGCATGTTTGGTTGAAATTGGAAATTTACATTTTTCAGTTTTGTCAGACGTTTGTAATATTCTCACAATAAGCTAATTAGCTCAATTGGAGCATTTCTAGCATGTTTGGTTGAAATTGGAAATTTACATTTTTCACTTTTGTCAGACAATTGCAATATTCTCTCAATAAGCTAATTAGCTCAATTGGAGCATTTCTAACATGTTTGGTTGAAATTGGAAATTTACATTTTTCAGTTTTGTCAGACGTTTGTAATATTCTCACAATAAGCTAATTAGCTCAATTGGAGCATTTCTAGCAAGTTTAGTTAAAATTGGAAATTTGCATTTTTCACTTTTGTCAGACAATTGCAATATTCTCTCAATAAGCTAATTAGCTCAATTGGAGCATTTCTAGCGTGTTTGGTTGAAATTTGAAATTTACATTTTTCAGTTTTGTCAGACGTTTGCACACTTCTTACAGTAAGCTTATTTCCGCATTTGGAGCATTTCTAGCATGTTTGGTTGAAATTGGAAATTTACATTTTTCAGTTTTGTCAGACGTTTGTAATATTCTCACAATAAGCTAATTAGCACAATTGGAGCATTTCTAGCATGTTTCGTTGAAATTGGAAATTTACATTTTTCAGTTTTGTCAGACAATTGCAATATTCTCACAATAAGCTAATTAGCTCAATTGGAACATTTCTAGCATGTTTGGTTGAAATTGGAAATTTACATTTTTCACTTTTGTCAGACAATTGCAATATTCTCTCAATAAGCTAATTAGCTCAATTGGAGCATTTCTAACATGTTTGGTTGAAATTGGAAATTTACATTTTTCAGTTTTGTCAGACGTTTGTAATATTCTCACAATAAGCTAATTAGCTCAATTGGAGCATTTCTAGCATGTTTGGTTAAAATCAGAAATTTACATTTTTCAGTTTTGTCAGACGTTTGTAATATTCTCACAATAAGCTAATTAGCTCAATTGGAGCATTTCTAGCATGTTTGGTTGAAATTGGAAATTTACATTTTTCAGTTTGGTCAGACGTTTGTAATATTCTCACAATAAGCTAATTAGCTCAATTGGAGCATTTTTAGCATGTTTGGTTGAAATTGGAAATTTACATTTTTCAGTTTTGTCAGACGTTTGTAATATTCTCACAATAAGCTAATTAGCTCAATTTGAGCATTTCTAGCATGTTCGGTTGAAATTGGAAATTTACATTTTTCAGTTTTGTCAGACGTTTGTAATATTCTCACAATAAGCTAATTAGCTCAATTGGAACATTTCTAGCATGTTTGGTTGAAACTGAAAATTTAAATTTTCAGTTTTGTCAGACGTTTGTAAAATTCTTACAGTAGGCTTATTTGCGCAATTGGAGCATTTCTAGCATGTTTGATTGAAATTGGAATTATAAATTTTTCACTTTTGTCAGACGTTTGTAATATTCTCACAATAAGCTAATTAGCTCAATTGGAGCATTTCTAGCATGTTTGGTTGAAATTGGAAATTTACATTTTTCACTTTTGTCAGACAATTGCAATATTCTCACAATAAGCTAATTAGCTCAATTGGAACATTTCTAGCATGTTTGGTTGAAATTGGAAATTTACATTTTTCACTTTTGTCAGACAATTGCAATATTCTCTCAATAAGCTAATTAGCTCAATTGGAGCATTTCTAACATGTTTGGTTGAAATTGGAAATTTACATTTTTTACTTTTGTCAGACGTTTGTAATATTCTCACAATAAGCTAATTAGCTCAATTGGAACATTTCTAGCATGTTTGGTTGAAATTGGAAATTTACATTTTTCACTTTTGTCAGACAATTGCAATATTCTCTCAATAAGCTAATTAGCTCAATTGGAGCATTTCTAACATGGTTGGTTGAAATTGGAAATTTACATTTTTCAGTTTTGTCAGACGTTTGTAATATTCTCACAATAAGCTAATTAGCTCAATTGGAGCATTTCTAGCATGTTTGGTTGAAATCAGAAATTTACATTTTTTACTTTTGTCAGACGTTTGTAATATTCTCACAATAAGCTAATTAGCTCAATTGGAGCATTTCTAGCATGTTTGGTTGAAATTGGAAATTTACATTTTTCAGTTTTGTCAGACGTTTGTAATATTTTCACAATAAGCTAATTAGCTCAATTGGAGCATTTCTAGCATGTTTGGTTGAAATTGGAAATTTACATTTTTCAGTTTGGTCAGACGTTTGTAATATTCTCACAATAAGCTAATTAGCTCAAATGGAGCATTTCTAGCATGTTTGGTTGAAATTGGAAATTTACATTTTTCAGTTTTGTCAGACGTTTGTAATATTCTCACAATAAGCTAATTAGCTCAATTGGAGCATTTCTAGCTTGTTTGGTTGAAATTGGAAATTTACATTTTTCAGTTTGGTCAGACGTTTGTAATATTCTCACAATAAGCTAATTAGCTCAATTGGAGCATTTTTAGCATGTTTGGTTGAAATTGGAAATTTACATTTTTCAGTTTTGTCAGACGTTTGTAATATTCTCACAATAAGCTAATTAGCTCAATTTGAGCATTTCTAGCATGTTTGGTTGAAATTGGAAATTTACATTTTTCAGTTTTGTCAGACGTTTGTAATATTCTCACAATAAGCTAATTAGCTCAATTGGAGCATTTCTAGCATGTTTGGTTGAAGTTGAAAATTTACATTTTTCAGTTTTGTCAGAGGTTTGTAATATTCTCACAATAAGCTAACTAGCTCAATTGGAGCATTTCTAGCATGTTTGGTTGAAATTGGAAATTTACATTTTTCAGTTTTGTCAGACGTTTGTAATATTCTCACAATAAGCTAATTAGCACAATTGGAGCATTTCTAGCAAGTTTAGTTAAAATTGGAAATTTGCATTTTTCACTTTTGTCAGACGTTTGCACACTTCTTACAGTAAGCTTATTTCCGCATTTGGAGCATTTCTAGCATGTTTGGTTGAAATTGGAAATTTACATTTTTCAGTTTTGTCAGACGTTTGTAATATTCTCAAAATAAGCTAATTAGCTCAATTGGAGCATTTCTAGCATGTTTAGTTGAAATTGGAAATTTGCATTTTTCACTTTTGTCAGACAATTGCAATATTCTCTCAATAAGCTAATTAGCTCAATTGGAGCATTTCTAGCATGTTTGGTTGAAATTGTAAATTTACATTTTTCAGCTTTGTCAGACGTTTGTAAAATTCTTACAGTAGGCTTATTTGCGCAATTGGAGCATTTCTAGCATGTTTGGTTGAAATTGGAAATTTACATTTTTCAGTTTTGTCAGACGTTTGTAATATTCTCACAATAAGCTAATTAGCTCAATTGGAGCATTTCTAGCATGTTTGGTTGAAATTGAAAATTTAAATTTTCAGTTTTGTCAGACGTTTGTAAAATTCTTACAGTAGGCTTATTTGCGCAATTGGAGCATTTCTAGCATGTTTGATTGAAATTGGAACTATAAATTTTTCACTTTTGTCAGACGTTTGTAATATTCTCACAATAAGCTAATTAGCTCAATTGGAGCATTTCTAGCATGTTTGGTTGAAATTGGAAATTTACATTTTTCAGTTTTGTCAGACGTTTGTAATATTCTCACAATAAGCTAATTAGCACAATTGGAGCATTTCTAGCATGTTTCGTTGAAATTGGCAATTTACATTTTTCACTTTTGTCAGACAATTGCAATATTCTCACAATAAGCGAATTAGCTCAATTGGAACATTTCTAGCATGTTTGGTTGAAATTGGAAATTTACATTTTTCACTTTTGTCAGACAATTGCAATATTCTCTCAATAAGCTAATTAGCTCAATTGGAGCATTTCTAACATGTTTGGTTGAAATTGGAAATTTACATTTTTCAGTTTTGTCAGACGTTTGTAATATTCTCACAATAAGCTAATTAGCTCAATTGGAGCATTTCTAGCTTGTTTGGTTGAAATTGGAAATTTACATTTTTCAGTTTGGTCAGACGTTTGTAATATTCTCACAATAAGCTAATTAGCTCAATTGGAGCATTTTTAGCATGTTTGGTTGAAATTGGAAATTTACATTTTTCAGTTTTGTCAGACGTTTGTAATATTCTCACAATAAGCTAATTAGCACAATTGGAGCATTTCTAGCATGTTTCGTTGAAATTGGCAATTTACATTTTTCACTTTTGTCAGACAATTGCAATATTCTCACAATAAGCTAATTAGCTCAATTGGAACATTTCTAGCATGTTTGGTTGAAATTGGAAATTTACATTTTTCACTTTTGTCAGACAATTGCAATATTCTCTCAATAAGCTAATTAGCTCAATTGGAGCATTTCTAACATGTTTGGTTGAAATTGGAAATTTACATTTTTCAGTTTTGTCAGACGTTTGTAATATTCTCACAATAAGCTAATTAGCTCAATTGGAGCATTTCTAGCATGTTTGGTTGAAATCAGAAATTTACATTTTTTACTTTTGTCAGACGTTTGTAATATTCTCACAATAAGCTAATTAGCTCAATTGGAGCATTTCTAGCATGTTTGGTTGAAATTGGAAATTTACATTTTTCAGTTTTGTCAGACGTTTGTAATATTCTCACAATAAGCTAATTAGCTCAATTGGAGCATTTCTAGCATGTTTGGTTGAAATTGGAAATTTACATTTTTCAGTTTGGTCAGACGTTTGTAATATTCTCACAATAAGCTAATTAGCTCAATTGGAGCATTTCTAGCATGTTTGGTTGAAATTGGAAATTTACATTTTTCAGTTTTGTCAGACGTTTGTAATATTCTCACAATAAGCTAATTAGCTCAATTGGAGCATTTCTAGCTTGTTTGGTTGAAATTGGAAATTTACATTTTTCAGTTTGGTCAGACGTTTGTAATATTCTCACAATAAGCTAATTAGCTCAATTGGAGCATTTTTAGCATGTTTGGTTGAAATTGGAAATTTACATTTTTCAGTTTTGTCAGACGTTTGTAATATTCTCACAATAAGCTAATTAGCTCAATTTGAGCATTTCTAGCATGTTTGGTTGAAATTGGAAATTTACATTTTTCAGTTTTGTCAGACGTTTGTAATATTCTCACAATAAGCTAATTAGCTCAATTGGAGCATTTCTAGCATGTTTGGTTGAAGTTGAAAATTTACATTTTTCAGTTTTGTCAGAGGTTTGTAATATTCTCACAATAAGCTAACTAGCTCAATTGGAGCATTTCTAGCATGTTTGGTTGAAATTGGAAATTTACATTTTTCAGTTTTGTCAGACGTTTGTAATATTCTCACAATAAGCTAATTAGCACAATTGGAGCATTTCTAGCAAGTTTAGTTAAAATTGGAAATTTGCATTTTTCACTTTTGTCAGACGTTTGCACACTTCTTACAGTAAGCTTATTTCCGCATTTGGAGCATTTCTAGCATGTTTGGTTGAAATTGGAAATTTACATTTTTCAGTTTTGTCAGACGTTTGTAATATTCTCAAAATAAGCTAATTAGCTCAATTGGAGCATTTCTAGCATGTTTAGTTGAAATTGGAAATTTGCATTTTTCACTTTTGTCAGACAATTGCAATATTCTCTCAATAAGCTAATTAGCTCAATTGGAGCATTTCTAGCATGTTTGGTTGAAATTGTAAATTTACATTTTTCAGCTTTGTCAGACGTTTGTAAAATTCTTACAGTAGGCTTATTTGCGCAATTGGAGCATTTCTAGCATGTTTGGTTGAAATTGGAAATTTACATTTTTCAGTTTTGTCAGACGTTTGTAATATTCTCACAATAAGCTAATTAGCTCAATTGGAGCATTTCTAGCATGTTTGGTTGAAATTGAAAATTTAAATTTTCAGTTTTGTCAGACGTTTGTAAAATTCTTACAGTAGGCTTATTTGCGCAATTGGAGCATTTCTAGCATGTTTGATTGAAATTGGAATTATAAATTTTTCACTTTTGTCAGACGTTTGTAATATTCTCACAATAAGCTAATTAGCTCAATTGGAGCATTTCTAGCATGTTTGGTTGAAATTGGAAATTTACATTTTTCAGTTTTGTCAGACGTTTGTAATATTCTCACAATAAGCTAATTAGCACAATTGGAGCATTTCTAGCATGTTTCGTTGAAATTGGCAATTTACATTTTTCACTTTTGTCAGACAATTGCAATATTCTCACAATAAGCGAATTAGCTCAATTGGAACATTTCTAGCATGTTTGGTTGAAATTGGAAATTTACATTTTTCACTTTTGTCAGACAATTGCAATATTCTCTCAATAAGCTAATTAGCTCAATTGGAGCATTTCTAACATGTTTGGTTGAAATTGGAAATTTACATTTTTCAGTTTTGTCAGACGTTTGTAATATTCTCACAATAAGCTAATTAGCTCAATTGGAGCATTTCTAGCTTGTTTGGTTGAAATTGGAAATTTACATTTTTCAGTTTGGTCAGACGTTTGTAATATTCTCACAATAAGCTAATTAGCTCAATTGGAGCATTTTTAGCATGTTTGGTTGAAATTGGAAATTTACATTTTTCAGTTTTGTCAGACGTTTGTAATATTCTCACAATAAGCTAATTAGCTCAATTGAAGCATTTCTAGCATGTTTGGTTGAAGTTGAAAATTTACATTTTTCAGTTTTGTCAGAGGTTTGTAATATTCTCACAATAAGCTAACTAGCTCCATTGGAGCATTTCTAGCATGTTTGGTTGAAATTGGAAATTTACATTTTTCAGTTTTGTCAGACGTTTGTAATATTCTCAAAATAAGCTAATTAGCTCAATTGGAGCATTTCTAGCATGTTTAGTTGAAATTGGAAATTTGCATTTTTCACTTTTGTCAGACAATTGCAATATTCTCTCAATAAGCTAATTAGCTCAATTGGAGCATTTCTAGCATGTTTGGTTGAAATTGGAAATTTACATTTTTCAGCTTTGTCAGACGTTTGTAAAATTCTTACAGTAGGCTTATTTGCGCAATTGGAGCATTTCTAGCATGTTTGGTTGAAATTGGAAATTTACATTTTTCAGTTTTGTCAGACGTTTGTAATATTCTCACAATAAGCTAATTAGCTCAATTGGAGCATTTCTAGCATGTTTGGTTGAAATTGGAAATTTACATTTTTCACTTTTGTCAGACAATTGCAATATTCTCACAATAAGCTAATTAGCTCAATTGGAGCATTTCTAGCATGTTTGGTTGAAATTGGAAATTTACATTTTTCAGCTTTGTCAGACGTTTGTAATATTCTCACAATAAGCTAATTAGCTCAATTGGAGCATTTCTAGCATGTTTGGTTGAAATTGGAAATTTACATTTTTCACTTTTGTCAGACAATTGCAATATTCTCACAATAAGCTAATTAGCTCAATTGGAGCATTTCTAGCATGTTTGGTTGAAATTGGAAATTTACATTTTTCACTTTTGTCAGACGTTTGTAAAATTCTTACAGTAGGCTTATTTGCGCAATTGGAGCATTTCTAGCATGTTTGATTGAAATTGGAATTATAAATTTTTCACTTTTGTCAGACGTTTGTAATATTCTCACAATAAGCTAATTAGCTCAATTGGAGCATTTCTAGCATGTTTGGTTGAAATTGGAAATTTACATTTTTCAGTTTTGTCAGACGTTTGTAATATTCTCACAATAAGCTAATTAGCACAATTGGAGCATTTCTAGCATGTTTCGTTGAAATTGGAAATTTACATTTTTCACTTTTGTCAGACAATTGCAATATTCTCACAATAAGCTAATTAGCTCAATTGGAACATTTCTAGCATGTTTGGTTGAAATTGGAAATTTACATTTTTCACTTTTGTCAGACAATTGCAATATTCTCTCAATACGCTAATTAGCTCAATTGGAGCATTTCTAACATGTTCGGTTGAAATTGGAAATTTAAATTTTTCAGTTTGGTCAGACGTTTGTAATATTCTCACAATAAGCTAATTAGCTCAATTGGAGCATTTCTAGCATGTTTGGTTGAAATCAGAAATTTACATTTTTTACTTTTGTCAGACGTTTGTAATATTCTCACAATAAGCTAATTAGCTCAATTGGAGCATTTCTAGCATGTTTGGTTGAAATTGGAAATTTACATTTTTCAGTTTTGTCAGACGTTTGTAATATTCTCACAATAAGCTAATTAGCTCAATTGGAGCATTTCTAGCATGTTTGGTTGAAATTGGGAATTTACATTTTTCTCTTTTGTCAGACAATTGCAATATTCTCACAATAAGCTAATTAGCTCAATTGGAGCATTTCTAGCATGTTTGGTTGAAATTGGAAATTTACATTTTTCAGCTTTGTCAGACGTTTGTAATATTCTCACAATAAGCTAATTAGCTCAATTGGAGCATTTCTAGCATGTTTGGTTGAAATTGGAAATTTACATTTTTCAGTTTTGTCAGACGTTTGTAATATTCTCACAATAAGCTAATTAGCTCAATTGGAGCATTTCTAGCATGTTTGGTTGAAATTGGAATTTTACATTTTTCACTTTTGTCAGACAATTGCAATATTCCCACAATAAGCTAATTAGCTCAATTGGAGCATTTCTAGCATGTTTGGTTGAAATTTGAAATTTACATATTTCAGCTTTGTCAGACGTTTGTAATATTCTCACAATAAGCTAATTAGCTCAATTGGAGCATTTCTAGCATGTTTGGTTGAAATTGGAAATTTACATTTTTCACTTTTGTCAGACAATTGCAATATTCTCACAATAAGCTAATTAGCTCAATTGGAGCATTTCTAGCATGTTTGGTTGAAATTGGAAATTTACATTTTTCACTTTTGTCAGACAATTGCAATATTCTCACAATAAGCTAATTAGCTCAATTGGAGCATTTCTAGCATGTTTAGTTGAAATTGGAAATTTACATTTTTCAGTTTTGTCATACGTTTGTAATATTCTCACAATAATCTAATTAGCTCAATTGGAGCATTTCTAGCATGTTTGGTTAAAATTGGAAAGTTACATTTTTTGCTTTTGTCATACAGTTGCAATATTCTCACTATAAGCTAATTAGCTCAATTGGAACATTTCTAGCATGTTTGGTTGAAATTGGAAATTTACATTTTTCAGTTTTGTCAGACGTTTGTAATATTCTCACAATAAGCTAATTAGCTCAATTGGAGCATTTCTAGCATGTTTGGTTGAAATTGGAAATTTACATTTTTCACTATTGTCAAACAATTGCAATATTCTCACAATAAGCTAATTAGCTCAATTGGAGCATTTCTAGCATGTTTGGTTGAAATTGAAAATTTAAATTTTCAGTTTTGTCAGACGTTTGTAAAATTCTCACAATAAGCTAATTAGCTCAATTGGAGCATTTCTAGCATGTTTGGTTGAAATTGGAAATTTACATTTTTCACTTTTGTCAGACAATTGCAATATTCTCACAATAAGCTAATTAGCTCAATTGGAACATTTTTAGCATGTTTGGTTGAAATTGGAAATTTACATTTTTCACTTTTGTCAGACAATTGCAATATTCTCTCAATAAGCTAATTAGCTCAATTGGAGCATTTCTAACATGTTTGGTTGAAATTGGAAATTTACATTTTTTACTTTTGTCAGACGTTTGTAATATTCTCACAATAAGCTAATTAGCTCAATTGGAACATTTCTAGCATGTTTGGTTGAAATTGGAAATTTACATTTTTCACTTTTGTCAGACAATTGCAATATTCTCTCAATAAGCTAATTAGCTCAATTGGAGCATTTCTAACATGTTTGGTTGAAATTGGAAATTTACATTTTTCAGTTTTGTCAGACGTTTGTAATATTCTCACAATAAGCTAATTAGCTCAATTGGAGCATTTCTAGCTTGTTTGGTTGAAATTGGAAATTTACATTTTTCAGTTTGGTCAGACGTTTGTAATATTCTCACAATAAGCTAATTAGCTCAATTGGAGCATTTTTAGCATGTTTGGTTGAAATTGGAAATTTACATTTTTCAGTTTTGTCAGACGTTTGTAATATTCTCACAATAAGCTAATTAGCTCAATTGAAGCATTTCTAGCATGTTTGGTTGAAGTTGAAAATTTACATTTTTCAGTTTTGTCAGAGGTTTGTAATATTCTCACAATAAGCTAACTAGCTCCATTGGAGCATTTCTAGCATGTTTGGTTGAAATTGGAAATTTACATTTTTCAGTTTTGTCAGACGTTTGTAATATTCTCAAAATAAGCTAATTAGCTCAATTGGAGCATTTCTAGCATGTTTAGTTGAAATTGGAAATTTGCATTTTTCACTTTTGTCAGACAATTGCAATATTCTCTCAATAAGCTAATTAGCTCAATTGGAGCATTTCTAGCATGTTTGGTTGAAATTGGAAATTTACATTTTTCAGCTTTGTCAGACGTTTGTAAAATTCTTACAGTAGGCTTATTTGCGCAATTGGAGCATTTCTAGCATGTTTGGTTGAAATTGGAAATTTACATTTTTCAGTTTTGTCAGACGTTTGTAATATTCTCACAATAAGCTAATTAGCTCAATTGGAGCATTTCTAGCATGTTTGGTTGAAATTGGAAATTTACATTTTTCACTTTTGTCAGACAATTGCAATATTCTCACAATAAGCTAATTAGCTCAATTGGAGCATTTCTAGCATGTTTGGTTGAAATTGGAAATTTACATTTTTCAGCTTTGTCAGACGTTTGTAATATTCTCACAATAAGCTAATTAGCTCAATTGGAGCATTTCTAGCATGTTTGGTTGAAATTGGAAATTTACATTTTTCACTTTTGTCAGACAATTGCAATATTCTCACAATAAGCTAATTAGCTCAATTGGAGCATTTCTAGCATGTTTGGTTGAAATTGGAAATTTACATTTTTCACTTTTGTCAGACGTTTGTAAAATTCTTACAGTAGGCTTATTTGCGCAATTGGAGCATTTCTAGCATGTTTGATTGAAATTGGAATTATAAATTTTTCACTTTTGTCAGACGTTTGTAATATTCTCACAATAAGCTAATTAGCTCAATTGGAGCATTTCTAGCATGTTTGGTTGAAATTGGAAATTTACATTTTTCAGTTTTGTCAGACGTTTGTAATATTCTCACAATAAGCTAATTAGCACAATTGGAGCATTTCTAGCATGTTTCGTTGAAATTGGAAATTTACATTTTTCACTTTTGTCAGACAATTGCAATATTCTCACAATAAGCTAATTAGCTCAATTGGAACATTTCTAGCATGTTTGGTTGAAATTGGAAATTTACATTTTTCAGTTTGGTCAGACGTTTGTAATATTCTCACAATAAGCTAATTAGCTCAATTGGAGCATTTCTAGCATGTTTGGTTGAAATCAGAAATTTACATTTTTTACTTTTGTCAGACGTTTGTAATATTCTCACAATAAGCTAATTAGCTCAATTGGAGCATTTCTAGCATGTTTGGTTGAAATTGGAAATTTACATTTTTCAGTTTTGTCAGACGTTTGTAATATTCTCACAATAAGCTAATTAGCTCAATTGGAGCATTTCTAGCATGTTTGGTTGAAATTGGGAATTTACATTTTTCTCTTTTGTCAGACAATTGCAATATTCTCACAATAAGCTAATTAGCTCAATTGGAGCATTTCTAGCATGTTTGGTTGAAATTGGAAATTTACATTTTTCAGCTTTGTCAGACGTTTGTAATATTCTCACAATAAGCTAATTAGCTCAATTGGAGCATTTCTAGCATGTTTGGTTGAAATTGGAAATTTACATTTTTCAGTTTTGTCAGACGTTTGTAATATTCTCACAATAAGCTAATTAGCTCAATTGGAGCATTTCTAGCATGTTTGGTTGAAATTGGAATTTTACATTTTTCACTTTTGTCAGACAATTGCAATATTCCCACAATAAGCTAATTAGCTCAATTGGAGCATTTCTAGCATGTTTGGTTGAAATTTGAAATTTACATATTTCAGCTTTGTCAGACGTTTGTAATATTCTCACAATAAGCTAATTAGCTCAATTGGAGCATTTCTAGCATGTTTGGTTGAAATTGGAAATTTACATTTTTCACTTTTGTCAGACAATTGCAATATTCTCACAATAAGCTAATTAGCTCAATTGGAGCATTTCTAGCATGTTTGGTTGAAATTGGAAATTTACATTTTTCACTTTTGTCAGACAATTGCAATATTCTCACAATAAGCTAATTAGCTCAATTGGAGCATTTCTAGCATGTTTAGTTGAAATTGGAAATTTACATTTTTCAGTTTTGTCATACGTTTGTAATATTCTCACAATAATCTAATTAGCTCAATTGGAGCATTTCTAGCATGTTTGGTTAAAATTGGAAAGTTACATTTTTTGCTTTTGTCATACAGTTGCAATATTCTCACTATAAGCTAATTAGCTCAATTGGAACATTTCTAGCATGTTTGGTTGAAATTGGAAATTTACATTTTTCAGTTTTGTCAGACGTTTGTAATATTCTCACAATAAGCTAATTAGCTCAATTGGAGCATTTCTAGCATGTTTGGTTGAAATTGGAAATTTACATTTTTCACTATTGTCAAACAATTGCAATATTCTCACAATAAGCTAATTAGCTCAATTGGAGCATTTCTAGCATGTTTGGTTGAAATTGAAAATTTAAATTTTCAGTTTTGTCAGACGTTTGTAAAATTCTCACAATAAGCTAATTAGCTCAATTGGAGCATTTCTAGCATGTTTGGTTGAAATTGGAAATTTACATTTTTCACTTTTGTCAGACAATTGCAATATTCTCACAATAAGCTAATTAGCTCAATTGGAACATTTCTAGCATGTTTGGTTGAAATTGGAAATTTACATTTTTCACTTTTGTCAGACAATTGCAATATTCTCTCAATAAGCTAATTAGCTCAATTGGAGCATTTCTAACATGTTTGGTTGAAATTGGAAATTTACATTTTTTACTTTTGTCAGACGTTTGTAATATTCTCACAATAAGCTAATTAGCTCAATTGGAACATTTCTAGCATGTTTGGTTGAAATTGGAAATTTACATTTTTCACTTTTGTCAGACAATTGCAATATTCTCTCAATAAGCTAATTAGCTCAATTGGAGCATTTCTAACATGGTTGGTTGAAATTGGAAATTTACATTTTTCAGTTTTGTCAGACGTTTGTAATATTCTCACAATAAGCTAATTAGCTCAATTGGAGCATTTCTAGCATGTTTGGTTGAAATCAGAAATTTACATTTTTTACTTTTGTCAGACGTTTGTAATATTCTCACAATAAGCTAATTAGCTCAATTGGAGCATTTCTAGCATGTTTGGTTGAAATTGGAAATTTACATTTTTCAGTTTTGTCAGACGTTTGTAATATTTTCACAATAAGCTAATTAGCTCAATTGGAGCATTTCTAGCATGTTTGGTTGAAATTGGAAATTTACATTTTTCAGTTTGGTCAGACGTTTGTAATATTCTCACAATAAGCTAATTAGCTCAATTGGAGCATTTCTAGCATGTTTGGTTGAAATTGGAAATTTACATTTTTCAGTTTTGTCAGACGTTTGTAATATTCTCACAATAAGCTAATTAGCTCAATTGGAGCATTTCTAGCTTGTTTGGTTGAAATTGGAAATTTACATTTTTCAGTTTGGTCAGACGTTTGTAATATTCTCACAATAAGCTAATTAGCTCAATTGGAGCATTTTTAGCATGTTTGGTTGAAATTGGAAATTTACATTTTTCAGTTTTGTCAGACGTTTGTAATATTCTCACAATAAGCTAATTAGCTCAATTTGAGCATTTCTAGCATGTTTGGTTGAAATTGGAAATTTACATTTTTCAGTTTTGTCAGACGTTTGTAATATTCTCACAATAAGCTAATTAGCTCAATTGGAGCATTTCTAGCATGTTTGGTTGAAGTTGAAAATTTACATTTTTCAGTTTTGTCAGAGGTTTGTAATATTCTCACAATAAGCTAACTAGCTCAATTGGAGCATTTCTAGCATGTTTGGTTGAAATTGGAAATTTACATTTTTCAGTTTTGTCAGACGTTTGTAATATTCTCACAATAAGCTAATTAGCACAATTGGAGCATTTCTAGCAAGTTTAGTTAAAATTGGAAATTTGCATTTTTCACTTTTGTCAGACGTTTGCACACTTCTTACAGTAAGCTTATTTCCGCATTTGGAGCATTTCTAGCATGTTTGGTTGAAATTGGAAATTTACATTTTTCAGTTTTGTCAGACGTTTGTAATATTCTCAAAATAAGCTAATTAGCTCAATTGGAGCATTTCTAGCATGTTTAGTTGAAATTGGAAATTTGCATTTTTCACTTTTGTCAGACAATTGCAATATTCTCTCAATAAGCTAATTAGCTCAATTGGAGCATTTCTAGCATGTTTGGTTGAAATTGTAAATTTACATTTTTCAGCTTTGTCAGACGTTTGTAAAATTCTTACAGTAGGCTTATTTGCGCAATTGGAGCATTTCTAGCATGTTTGGTTGAAATTGGAAATTTACATTTTTCAGTTTTGTCAGACGTTTGTAATATTCTCACAATAAGCTAATTAGCTCAATTGGAGCATTTCTAGCATGTTTGGTTGAAATTGAAAATTTAAATTTTCAGTTTTGTCAGACGTTTGTAAAATTCTTACAGTAGGCTTATTTGCGCAATTGGAGCATTTCTAGCATGTTTGATTGAAATTGGAACTATAAATTTTTCACTTTTGTCAGACGTTTGTAATATTCTCACAATAAGCTAATTAGCTCAATTGGAGCATTTCTAGCATGTTTGGTTGAAATTGGAAATTTACATTTTTCAGTTTTGTCAGACGTTTGTAATATTCTCACAATAAGCGAATTAGCTCAATTGGAACATTTCTAGCATGTTTGGTTGAAATTGGAAATTTACATTTTTCACTTTTGTCAGACAATTGCAATATTCTCTCAATAAGCTAATTAGCTCAATTGGAGCATTTCTAACATGTTTGGTTGAAATTGGAAATTTACATTTTTCAGTTTTGTCAGACGTTTGTAATATTCTCACAATAAGCTAATTAGCTCAATTGGAGCATTTCTAGCTTGTTTGGTTGAAATTGGAAATTTACATTTTTCAGTTTGGTCAGACGTTTGTAATATTCTCACAATAAGCTAATTAGCTCAATTGGAGCATTTTTAGCATGTTTGGTTGAAATTGGAAATTTACATTTTTCAGTTTTGTCAGACGTTTGTAATATTCTCACAATAAGCTAATTAGCACAATTGGAGCATTTCTAGCATGTTTCGTTGAAATTGGCAATTTACATTTTTCACTTTTGTCAGACAATTGCAATATTCTCACAATAAGCTAATTAGCTCAATTGGAACATTTCTAGCATGTTTGGTTGAAATTGGAAATTTACATTTTTCACTTTTGTCAGACAATTGCAATATTCTCTCAATAAGCTAATTAGCTCAATTGGAGCATTTCTAACATGTTTGGTTGAAATTGGAAATTTACATTTTTCAGTTTTGTCAGACGTTTGTAATATTCTCACAATAAGCTAATTAGCTCAATTGGAGCATTTCTAGCATGTTTGGTTGAAATCAGAAATTTACATTTTTTACTTTTGTCAGACGTTTGTAATATTCTCACAATAAGCTAATTAGCTCAATTGGAGCATTTCTAGCATGTTTGGTTGAAATTGGAAATTTACATTTTTCAGTTTTGTCAGACGTTTGTAATATTCTCACAATAAGCTAATTAGCTCAATTGGAGCATTTCTAGCATGTTTGGTTGAAATTGGAAATTTACATTTTTCAGTTTGGTCAGACGTTTGTAATATTCTCACAATAAGCTAATTAGCTCAATTGGAGCATTTCTAGCATGTTTGGTTGAAATTGGAAATTTACATTTTTCAGTTTTGTCAGACGTTTGTAATATTCTCACAATAAGCTAATTAGCTCAATTGGAGCATTTCTAGCTTGTTTGGTTGAAATTGGAAATTTACATTTTTCAGTTTGGTCAGACGTTTGTAATATTCTCACAATAAGCTAATTAGCTCAATTGGAGCATTTTTAGCATGTTTGGTTGAAATTGGAAATTTACATTTTTCAGTTTTGTCAGACGTTTGTAATATTCTCACAATAAGCTAATTAGCTCAATTTGAGCATTTCTAGCATGTTTGGTTGAAATTGGAAATTTACATTTTTCAGTTTTGTCAGACGTTTGTAATATTCTCACAATAAGCTAATTAGCTCAATTGGAGCATTTCTAGCATGTTTGGTTGAAGTTGAAAATTTACATTTTTCAGTTTTGTCAGAGGTTTGTAATATTCTCACAATAAGCTAACTAGCTCAATTGGAGCATTTCTAGCATGTTTGGTTGAAATTGGAAATTTACATTTTTCAGTTTTGTCAGACGTTTGTAATATTCTCACAATAAGCTAATTAGCACAATTGGAGCATTTCTAGCAAGTTTAGTTAAAATTGGAAATTTGCATTTTTCACTTTTGTCAGACGTTTGCACACTTCTTACAGTAAGCTTATTTCCGCATTTGGAGCATTTCTAGCATGTTTGGTTGAAATTGGAAATTTACATTTTTCAGTTTTGTCAGACGTTTGTAATATTCTCAAAATAAGCTAATTAGCTCAATTGGAGCATTTCTAGCATGTTTAGTTGAAATTGGAAATTTGCATTTTTCACTTTTGTCAGACAATTGCAATATTCTCTCAATAAGCTAATTAGCTCAATTGGAGCATTTCTAGCATGTTTGGTTGAAATTGTAAATTTACATTTTTCAGCTTTGTCAGACGTTTGTAAAATTCTTACAGTAGGCTTATTTGCGCAATTGGAGCATTTCTAGCATGTTTGGTTGAAATTGGAAATTTACATTTTTCAGTTTTGTCAGACGTTTGTAATATTCTCACAATAAGCTAATTAGCTCAATTGGAGCATTTCTAGCATGTTTGGTTGAAATTGAAAATTTAAATTTTCAGTTTTGTCAGACGTTTGTAAAATTCTTACAGTAGGCTTATTTGCGCAATTGGAGCATTTCTAGCATGTTTGATTGAAATTGGAATTATAAATTTTTCACTTTTGTCAGACGTTTGTAATATTCTCACAATAAGCTAATTAGCTCAATTGGAGCATTTCTAGCATGTTTGGTTGAAATTGGAAATTTACATTTTTCAGTTTTGTCAGACGTTTGTAATATTCTCACAATAAGCTAATTAGCACAATTGGAGCATTTCTAGCATGTTTCGTTGAAATTGGCAATTTACATTTTTCACTTTTGTCAGACAATTGCAATATTCTCACAATAAGCGAATTAGCTCAATTGGAACATTTCTAGCATGTTTGGTTGAAATTGGAAATTTACATTTTTCACTTTTGTCAGACAATTGCAATATTCTCTCAATAAGCTAATTAGCTCAATTGGAGCATTTCTAACATGTTTGGTTGAAATTGGAAATTTACATTTTTCAGTTTTGTCAGACGTTTGTAATATTCTCACAATAAGCTAATTAGCTCAATTGGAGCATTTCTAGCTTGTTTGGTTGAAATTGGAAATTTACATTTTTCAGTTTGGTCAGACGTTTGTAATATTCTCACAATAAGCTAATTAGCTCAATTGGAGCATTTTTAGCATGTTTGGTTGAAATTGGAAATTTACATTTTTCAGTTTTGTCAGACGTTTGTAATATTCTCACAATAAGCTAATTAGCTCAATTGAAGCATTTCTAGCATGTTTGGTTGAAGTTGAAAATTTACATTTTTCAGTTTTGTCAGAGGTTTGTAATATTCTCACAATAAGCTAACTAGCTCCATTGGAGCATTTCTAGCATGTTTGGTTGAAATTGGAAATTTACATTTTTCAGTTTTGTCAGACGTTTGTAATATTCTCAAAATAAGCTAATTAGCTCAATTGGAGCATTTCTAGCATGTTTAGTTGAAATTGGAAATTTGCATTTTTCACTTTTGTCAGACAATTGCAATATTCTCTCAATAAGCTAATTAGCTCAATTGGAGCATTTCTAGCATGTTTGGTTGAAATTGGAAATTTACATTTTTCAGCTTTGTCAGACGTTTGTAAAATTCTTACAGTAGGCTTATTTGCGCAATTGGAGCATTTCTAGCATGTTTGGTTGAAATTGGAAATTTACATTTTTCAGTTTTGTCAGACGTTTGTAATATTCTCACAATAAGCTAATTAGCTCAATTGGAGCATTTCTAGCATGTTTGGTTGAAATTGGAAATTTACATTTTTCACTTTTGTCAGACAATTGCAATATTCTCACAATAAGCTAATTAGCTCAATTGGAGCATTTCTAGCATGTTTGGTTGAAATTGGAAATTTACATTTTTCAGCTTTGTCAGACGTTTGTAATATTCTCACAATAAGCTAATTAGCTCAATTGGAGCATTTCTAGCATGTTTGGTTGAAATTGGAAATTTACATTTTTCACTTTTGTCAGACAATTGCAATATTCTCACAATAAGCTAATTAGCTCAATTGGAGCATTTCTAGCATGTTTGGTTGAAATTGGAAATTTACATTTTTCACTTTTGTCAGACGTTTGTAAAATTCTTACAGTAGGCTTATTTGCGCAATTGGAGCATTTCTAGCATGTTTGATTGAAATTGGAATTATAAATTTTTCACTTTTGTCAGACGTTTGTAATATTCTCACAATAAGCTAATTAGCTCAATTGGAGCATTTCTAGCATGTTTGGTTGAAATTGGAAATTTACATTTTTCAGTTTTGTCAGACGTTTGTAATATTCTCACAATAAGCTAATTAGCACAATTGGAGCATTTCTAGCATGTTTCGTTGAAATTGGAAATTTACATTTTTCACTTTTGTCAGACAATTGCAATATTCTCACAATAAGCTAATTAGCTCAATTGGAACATTTCTAGCATGTTTGGTTGAAATTGGAAATTTACATTTTTCACTTTTGTCAGACAATTGCAATATTCTCTCAATACGCTAATTAGCTCAATTGGAGCATTTCTAACATGTTCGGTTGAAATTGGAAATTTAAATTTTTCAGTTTGGTCAGACGTTTGTAATATTCTCACAATAAGCTAATTAGCTCAATTGGAGCATTTCTAGCATGTTTGGTTGAAATCAGAAATTTACATTTTTTACTTTTGTCAGACGTTTGTAATATTCTCACAATAAGCTAATTAGCTCAATTGGAGCATTTCTAGCATGTTTGGTTGAAATTGGAAATTTACATTTTTCAGTTTTGTCAGACGTTTGTAATATTCTCACAATAAGCTAATTAGCTCAATTGGAGCATTTCTAGCATGTTTGGTTGAAATTGGGAATTTACATTTTTCTCTTTTGTCAGACAATTGCAATATTCTCACAATAAGCTAATTAGCTCAATTGGAGCATTTCTAGCATGTTTGGTTGAAATTGGAAATTTACATTTTTCAGCTTTGTCAGACGTTTGTAATATTCTCACAATAAGCTAATTAGCTCAATTGGAGCATTTCTAGCATGTTTGGTTGAAATTGGAAATTTACATTTTTCAGTTTTGTCAGACGTTTGTAATATTCTCACAATAAGCTAATTAGCTCAATTGGAGCATTTCTAGCATGTTTGGTTGAAATTGGAATTTTACATTTTTCACTTTTGTCAGACAATTGCAATATTCCCACAATAAGCTAATTAGCTCAATTGGAGCATTTCTAGCATGTTTGGTTGAAATTTGAAATTTACATATTTCAGCTTTGTCAGACGTTTGTAATATTCTCACAATAAGCTAATTAGCTCAATTGGAGCATTTCTAGCATGTTTGGTTGAAATTGGAAATTTACATTTTTCACTTTTGTCAGACAATTGCAATATTCTCACAATAAGCTAATTAGCTCAATTGGAGCATTTCTAGCATGTTTGGTTGAAATTGGAAATTTACATTTTTCACTTTTGTCAGACAATTGCAATATTCTCACAATAAGCTAATTAGCTCAATTGGAGCATTTCTAGCATGTTTAGTTGAAATTGGAAATTTACATTTTTCAGTTTTGTCATACGTTTGTAATATTCTCACAATAATCTAATTAGCTCAATTGGAGCATTTCTAGCATGTTTGGTTAAAATTGGAAAGTTACATTTTTTGCTTTTGTCATACAGTTGCAATATTCTCACTATAAGCTAATTAGCTCAATTGGAACATTTCTAGCATGTTTGGTTGAAATTGGAAATTTACATTTTTCAGTTTTGTCAGACGTTTGTAATATTCTCACAATAAGCTAATTAGCTCAATTGGAGCATTTCTAGCATGTTTGGTTGAAATTGGAAATTTACATTTTTCACTATTGTCAAACAATTGCAATATTCTCACAATAAGCTAATTAGCTCAATTGGAGCATTTCTAGCATGTTTGGTTGAAATTGAAAATTTAAATTTTCAGTTTTGTCAGACGTTTGTAAAATTCTCACAATAAGCTAATTAGCTCAATTGGAGCATTTCTAGCATGTTTGGTTGAAATTGGCAATTTACATTTTTCAGTTTTGTCAGACGTTTGTAATATTCTCACAATAAGCTAATTAGCTCAATTGGAGCATTTCTAGCATGTTTGGTTAAAATTGGAAATTTACATTTTTCACTTTTGTCAAACGTTTGTAATATTCTCACAATAAGCTAATTAGCTCAATTGGAGCATTTCTAGCATGTTTGGTTGAAATTGGAAATTTACATTTTTCGCTTTTGTCATACAATTGCAATATTCTCACAATAAGCTAATTAGCTCAATTGGAGCATTTCTAGCATGTTTGGTTGAAATTGGAAATTTACATTTTTCACTTATGTCAAACAATTGCAATATTCTCACAATAAGCTAATTAGCTCAATTGGAGCATTTCTAGCATGTTTGGTTGAAATTGGAAATTTACATTTTTCAATTTTGTCAGACAATTGCAATATTCTCACAATAAGCTAATTAGCTCAATTGGAACATTTCTAGCATGTTTGGTTGAAATTGGAAATTTACATTTTTCACTTTTGTCAGACATTTGCAATATTCTCTCAATAAGCTAATTAACTCAATTGGAGCATTTCTAACATGTTTGGTTGAAATTGGAAATTTACATTTTTCAGTTTTGTCAGACGTTTGTAATATTCTCACAATAAGCTAATTAGCTCAATTGGAGCATTTCTAGCATGTTTGGTTGAAATCAGAAATTTACATTTTTTACTTTTGTCAGACGTTTGTAATATTCTCACAATAAGCTAATTAGCTCAATTGGAGCATTTCTAGCGTGTTTGGTTGAAATTGGAAATTTACATTTTTCAGTTTTGTCATACGTTTGCACACTTCTTACAGTAAGCTTATTTCCGCATTTGGAGCATTTCTAGCATGTTTGGTTGAAATTGGAAATTTACATTTTTCGCTTTTGTCATACAATTGCAATATTCTCACAATAAGCTAATTAGCTCAATTGGAGCATTTCTAGCATGTTTGGTTGAAATTGGAATTTTACATTTTTCAGTTTTGTCAGACGTTTGTAATATTCTCACAATAAGCTAATTAGCTCAATTGGAGCATTTCTAGCATGTTTGGTTGAAATTGGAAATTTACATTTTTCACTTATGTCAAACAATTGCAATATTCTCACAATAAGCTAATTAGCTCAATTGGAGCATTTCTAGCATGTTTGGTTGAAATTGAAAATTTAAATTTTCAGTTTTTTCAGACGTTTGTAAAATTCTTACAGTAGGCTTATTTGCGCAATTGGAACATTTCTAGCATGTTTGGTTGAAATTGGAAATTTACATTTTTCAGTTTTGTCAGACGTTTGTAATATTCTCACAATAAGCTAATTAGCTCAATTTGAGCATTTCTAGCATGTTTGGTTGAAATTGGAAATTTACATTTTTCAGTTTTGTCAGACGTTTGTAATATTCTCACAATAAGCTAATTAGCTCAATTGGAGCATTTCTAGCATGTTTGGTTGAAGTTGAAAATTTACATTTTTCAGTTTTGTCAGAGGTTTGTAATATTCTCACAATAAGCTAACTAGCTCAATTGGAGCATTTCTAGCATGTTTGGTTGAAATTGGAAATTTACATTTTTCAGTTTTGTCAGACGTTTGTAATATTCTCACAATAAGCTAATTAGCTCAATTGGAGCATTTCTAGCATGTTTAGTTGAAATTGAAAATTTGCATTTTTTAATTTTGTCAAACAATTGCAATATTCTCTCAATAAGCTAATTAGCTCAATTGGAGCATTTCTAGCGTGTTTGGTTGAAATTGGAAATTTACATTTTTCAGTTTTGTCAGACGTTTGCACACTTCTTACAGTAAGCTTATTTCCGCATTTGGAGCATTTCTAGCATGTTTGGTTGAAATTGGAAATTTACATTTTTCAGTTTTGTCAGACGTTTGTAATATTCTCAAAATAAGCTAATTAGCTCAATTGGAGCATTTCTAGCATGTTTAGTTGAAATTGGAAATTTTCATTTTTCACTTTTGTCAGACAATTGCAATATTCTCTCAATAAGCTAATTAGCTCAATTGGAGCATTTCTAGCATGTTTGGTTGAAATTGGAAATTTAAATTTTTCAGTTTTGTCAGACGTTTGTAATATTCTCACAATAAGCTAATTAGCTCAATTGGAGCATTTCTAGCATGTTTGGTTGAAATTGGAAATTTACATTTTTCACTTTTGTCAGACAATTGCAATATTCTCACAATAAGCTAATTAGCTCAATTGGAGCATTTCTAGCATGTTTGGTTGAAATTGGAAATTTACATTTTTCAGCTTTGTCAGACGTTTGTAATATTCTCACAATAAGCTAATTAGCTCAATTGGAGCATTTCTAGCATGTTTGGTTGAAATTGGAAATTTACATTTTTCACTTTTGTCAGACAATTGCAATATTCTCACAATAAGCTAATTAGCTCAATTGGAGCATTTCTAGCATGTTTGGTTGAAATTGGAAATTTACATTTTTCACTTTTGTCAGACAATTGCAATATTCTCACAATAAGCTAATTAGCTCAATTGGAGCATTTCTAGCATGTTTAGTTGAAATTGGAAATTTACATTTTTCAGTTTTGTCATACGTTTGTAATATTCTCACAATAAGCTAATTAGCTCAATTGGAGCATTTCTAGCATGTTTGGTTGAAATTGGAAATTTGCAATTTTCGCTTTTGTCATACAGTTGCAATATTCTCACAATAAGCTAATTAGCTCAATTGGAACATTTCTAGCATGTTTGGTTGAAATTGGAAATTTAAATTTTCAGTTTGTTCAGACGTTTGTAAAATTCTTACAGTAGGCTTATTTGCGCAATTGGAGCATTTCTAGCATGTTTGATTGAAATTGGAATTATAAATTTTTCACTTTTGTCAGACGTTTGTAATATTCTCACAATAAGCTAATTAGCTCAATTGGAGCATTTCTAGCATGTTTGGTTGAAATTGGAAATTTACATTTTTCAGTTTTGTCAGACGTTTGTAATATTCTCACAATAAGCTAATTAGCACAATTGGAGCATTTCTAGCATGTTTGGTTGAAATTGGAAATTTACATTTTTCAGCTTTGTCAGACGTTTGTAATATTCTCACAATAAGCTAATTAGCTCAATTGGAGCATTTCTAGCATGTTTGGTTGAAATTGGCAATTTACATTTTTCAGTTTTGTCAGACGTTTGTAAAATTCTCACAATAAGCTAATTAGCTCAATTGGAGCATTTCTAGCATGTTTGGTTGAAATTGGCAATTTACATTTTTCAGTTTTGTCAGACGTTTGTAATATTCTCACAATAAGCTAATTAGCTCAATTGGAGCATTTCTAGCATGTTTGGTTAAAATTGGAAATTTACATTTTTCACTTTTGTCAAACGTTTGTAATATTCTCACAATAAGCTAATTAGCTCAATTGGAGCATTTCTAGCATGTTTGGTTGAAATTGGAAATTTACATTTTTCGCTTTTGTCATACAATTGCAATATTCTCACAATAAGCTAATTAGCTCAATTGGAGCATTTCTAGCATGTTTGGTTGAAATTGGAAATTTACATTTTTCAGTTTTGTCAGACGTTTGTAATATTCTCACAATAAGCTAATTAGCTCAATTGGAGCATTTCTAGCATGTTTGGTTGAAATTGGAAATTTACATTTTTCACTTATGTCAAACAATTGCAATATTCTCACAATAAGCTAATTAGCTCAATTGGAGCATTTCTAGCATGTTTGGTTGAAATTGGAAATTTACATTTTTCAATTTTGTCAGACAATTGCAATATTCTCACAATAAGCTAATTAGCTCAATTGGAACATTTCTAGCATGTTTGGTTGAAATTGGAAATTTACATTTTTCACTTTTGTCAGACATTTGCAATATTCTCTCAATAAGCTAATTAACTCAATTGGAGCATTTCTAACATGTTTGGTTGAAATTGGAAATTTACATTTTTCAGTTTTGTCAGACGTTTGTAATATTCTCACAATAAGCTAATTAGCTCAATTGGAGCATTTCTAGCATGTTTGGTTGAAATCAGAAATTTACATTTTTTACTTTTGTCAGACGTTTGTAATATTCTCACAATAAGCTAATTAGCTCAATTGGAGCATTTCTAGCGTGTTTGGTTGAAATTGGAAATTTACATTTTTCAGTTTTGTCAGACGTTTGCACACTTCTTACAGTAAGCTTATTTCCGCATTTGGAGCATTTCTAGCATGTTTGGTTGAAATTGGAAATTTACATTTTTCGCTTTTGTCATACAATTGCAATATTCTCACAATAAGCTAATTAGCTCAATTGGAGCATTTCTAGCATGTTTGGTTGAAATTGGAAATTTACATTTTTCAGTTTTGTCAGACGTTTGTAATATTCTCACAATAAGCTAATTAGCTCAATTGGAGCATTTCTAGCATGTTTGGTTGAAATTGGAAATTTACATTTTTCACTTATGTCAAACAATTGCAATATTCTCACAATAAGCTAATTAGCTCAATTGGAGCATTTCTAGCATGTTTGGTTGAAATTGAAAATTTAAATTTTCAGTTTTTTCAGACGTTTGTAAAATTCTTACAGTAGGCTTATTTGCGCAATTGGAACATTTCTAGCATGTTTGATTGAAATTGGAATTATAATTTTTTCACTTTTGTCAGACGTTTGTAATATTCTCACAATAAGCTAATTAGCTCAATTGGAGCATTTCTAGCATGTTTGGTTGAAATTGGAAATTTACATTTTTCAGTTTTGTCAGACGTTTGTAATATTCTCACAATAAGCTAATTAGCACAATTGGAGCATTTCTAGCATGTTTGGTTGAAAATGGAAATTTACATTTTTCAATTTTGTCAGACAATTGCAATATTCTCACAATAAGCTAATTAGCTCAATTGGAACATTTCTAGCATGTTTGGTTGAAATTGGAAACTTACATTTTTCACTTTTGTCAGACAATTGCAATATTCTCTCAATAAGCTAATTAGCTCAATTGGAGCATTTCTAACATGTTTGGTTGAAATTGGAAATTTACATTTTTCAGTTTTGTCAGACGTTTGTAATATTCTCACAATAAGCTAATTAGCTCAATTGGAGCATTTCTAGCATGTTTGGTTGAAATCAGAAATTTACATTTTTTACTTTTGTCAGACGTTTGTAATATTCTCACAGTAAGCTAATTAGCTCAATTGGAGCATTTCTAGCATGTTTGGTTGAAATTCGAAATTTACATTTTTCAGTTTTGTCAGACGTTTGTAATATTCTCACAATAAGCTAATTAGCTCAATTGGAGCATTTCTAGCATGTTTGGTTGAAATTGGAAATTTACATTTTTCAGTTTGGTCAGACGTTTGTAATATTCTCACAATAAGCTAATTAGCTCAATTGGAGCATTTCTAGCATGTTTGGTTGAAATTCGAAATTTACATTTTGCAGTTTTGTCAGACGTTTGTAATATTCTCACAATAAGCTAATTAGCTCAATTGGAGCATTTCTAGCTTGTTTGGTTGAAATTGGAAATTTACATTTTTCAGTTTGGTCAGACGTTTGTAATATTCTCACAATAAGCTAATTAGCTCAATTGGAGCATTTTTAGCATGTTTGGTTGAAATTGGAAATTTACATTTTTCAGTTTTGTCAGACGTTTGTAATATTCTCACAATAAGCTAATTAGCTCAATTTGAGCATTTCTAGCATGTTTGGTTGAAATTGGAAATTTACATTTTTCAGTTTTGTCAGACGTTTGTAATATTCTCACAATAAGCTAATTAGCTCAATTGGAGCATTTCTAGCATGTTTGGTTGAAGTTGAAAATTTACATTTTTCAGTTTTGTCAGAGGTTTGTAATATTCTCACAATAAGCTAACTAGCTCAATTGGAGCATTTCTAGCATGTTTGGTTGAAATTGGAAATTTACATTTTTCAGTTTTGTCAGACGTTTGTAATATTCTCACAATAAGCTAATTAGCTCAATTGGAGCATTTCTAGCATGTTTAGTTGAAATTGAAAATTTGCATTTTTTAATTTTGTCAAACAATTGCAATATTCTCTCAATAAGCTAATTAGCTCAATTGGAGCATTTCTAGCGTGTTTGGTTGAAATTGGAAATTTACATTTTTCAGTTTTGTCAGACGTTTGCACACTTCTTACAGTAAGCTTATTTCCGCATTTGGAGCATTTCTAGCATGTTTGGTTGAAATTGGAAATTTACATTTTTCAGTTTTGTCAGACGTTTGTAATATTCTCAAAATAAGCTAATTAGCTCAATTGGAGCATTTCTAGCATGTTTAGTTGAAATTGGAAATTTTCATTTTTCACTTTTGTCAGACAATTGCAATATTCTCTCAATAAGCTAATTAGCTCAATTGGAGCATTTCTAGCATGTTTGGTTGAAATTGGAAATTTACATTTTTCAGTTTTGTCAGACGTTTGTAATATTCTCACAATAAGCTAATTAGCTCAATTGGAGCATTTCTAGCATGTTTGGTTGAAATTGGAAATTTACATTTTTCACTTTTGTCAGACAATTGCAATATTCTCACAATAAGCTAATTAGCTCAATTGGAGCATTTCTAGCATGTTTGGTTGAAATTGGAAATTTACATTTTTCAGCTTTGTCAGACGTTTGTAATATTCTCACAATAAGCTAATTAGCTCAATTGGAGCATTTCTAGCATGTTTGGTTGAAATTGGAAATTTACATTTTTCACTTTTGTCAGACAATTGCAATATTCTCACAATAAGCTAATTAGCTCAATTGGAGCATTTCTAGCATGTTTGGTTGAAATTGGAAATTTACATTTTTCACTTTTGTCAGACAATTGCAATATTCTCACAATAAGCTAATTAGCTCAATTGGAGCATTTCTAGCATGTTTGGTTGAAATTGGAAAGTTACATTTTTCAGTTTTGTCATACGTTTGTAATATTCTCACAATAAGCTAATTAGCTCAATTGGAGCATTTCTAGCATGTTTGGTTGAAATTGGAAATTTGCAATTTTCGCTTTTGTCATACAGTTGCAATATTCTCACAATAAGCTAATTAGCTCAATTGGAACATTTCTAGCATGTTTGGTTGAAATTGGAAATTTAAATTTTCAGTTTGTTCAGACGTTTGTAAAATTCTTACAGTAGGCTTATTTGCGCAATTGGAGCATTTCTAGCATGTTTGATTGAAATTGGAATTATAAATTTTTCACTTTTGTCAGACGTTTGTAATATTCTCACAATAAGCTAATTAGCTCAATTGGAGCATTTCTAGCATGTTTGGTTGAAATTGGAAATTTACATTTTTCAGTTTTGTCAGACGTTTGTAATATTCTCACAATAAGCTAATTAGCACAATTGGAGCATTTCTAGCATGTTTGGTTGAAATTGGAAATTTACATTTTTCAGCTTTGTCAGACGTTTGTAATATTCTCACAATAAGCTAATTAGCTCAATTGGAGCATTTCTAGCATGTTTGGTTGAAATTGGAAATTTACATTTTTCACTTTTGTCAGACAATTGCAATATTCTCACAATAAGCTAATTAGCTCAATTGGAACATTTCTAGCATGTTTGGTTGAAATTGGAAATTTACATTTTTCACTTTTGTCAGACAATTGCAAAATTCTCTCAATAAGCTAATTAGCTCAATTGGAGCATTTCTAACATGTTTGGTTGAAATTGGAATTTTACATTTTTCAGTTTTGTCAGACGTTTGTAATATTCTCACAATAAGCTAATTAGCTCAATTGGAGCATTTCTAGCATGTTTGGTTGAAATCAGAAATTTACATTTTTTACTTTTGTCAGACGTTTGTAATATTCTCACAGTAAGCTAATTAGCTCAATTGGAGCATTTCTAGCATGTTTGGTTGAAATTGGAAATTTACATTTTTCAGTTCTGTCAGACGTTTGTAATATTCTCACAATAAGCTAATTAGCTCAATTGGAGCATTTCTAGCATGTTTGGTTGAAATTGGAAATTTACATTTTTCACTTTTGTCAGACAATTGCAATATTCTCACAATAAGCTAATTAGCTCAATTGGAGCATTTCTAGCATGTTTGGTTGAAATTGGAAATTTACATTTTTCAGCTTTGTCAGACGTTTGTAATATTCTCACAATAAGCTAATTAGCTCAATTGGAGCATTTCTAGCATGTTTGGTTGAAATTGGAAAGTTACATTTTTCGCTTTTGTCATACAGTTGCAATATTCTCGCAATAAGCTAATTAGCTCAATTGGAACATTTCTAGCATGTTTGGTTGAAATTGGAAATTTACATTTTTCAGTTTTGTCAGACGTTTGTAATATTCTCACAATAAGCTAATTAGCTCAATTGGAGCATTTCTAGCATGTTTGGTTGAAATTGGAAATTTACATTTTTCACTTTTGTCAAACAATTGCAATATTCTCACAATAAGCTAATTAGCTCAATTGGAGCATTTCTGGCATGTTTGGTTGAAATTTGAAATTTACATTTTTCAGCTTTGTCAGACGTTTGTAATATTCTTACAATAAGCTAATTAGCTCAATTGGAGCATTTCTAGCATGTTTGGTTGAAATTGGAAATTTACATTTTTCTCTTTTGTCAGACAATTGCAATATTCTCACAATAAGCTAATTAGCTCAATTGGAGCATTTCTAGCATGTTTGGTTGAAATTGGAAATTTACATTTTTCACTTTTGTCAGACAATTGCAATATTCTCACAATAAGCTAATTAGCTCAATTGGAGCATTTCTAGCATGTTTAGTTGAAATTGGAAATTTACATTTTTCAGTTTTGTCATACGTTTGTAATATTCTCACAATAAGCTAATTAGCTCAATTGGAGCATTTCTAGCATGTTTGGTTGAAATTGGAAAGTTACATTTTACGCTTTTGTCATACAGTTGCAATATTCTCACAATAAGCTAATTAGCTCAATTGGAACATTTCTAGCATGTTTGGTTGAAATTGGAAATTTACATTTTTCAGTTTTGTCAGACGTTTGTAATATTCTCACAATAAGCTAATTAGCTCAATTGGAGCATTTCTAGCATGTTTGGTTGAAATTGGAAATTTACATTTTTCACTTTTGTCAAACAATTGCAATATTCTCACAATAAGCTAATTAGCTCAATTGGAGCATTTCTAGCATGTTTGGTTGAAATTGAAAATTTAAATTTTCAGTTTTGTCAGACGTTTGTAAAATTCTCACAAAAAGCTAATTAGCTCAATTGGAGCATTTCTAGCATGTTTGGTTGAAATTGGCAATTTACATTTTTCAGTTTTGTCAGACGTTTGTAATATTCTCACAATAAGCTAATTAGCTCAATTGGAGCATTTCTAGCATGTTTGGTTGAAATTGGAAATTTACATTTTTCACTTTTGTCAAACGTTTGTAATATTCTCACAATAAGCTAATTAGCTCAATTGGAGCATTTCTAGCATGTTTGGTTGAAATTGGAAATTTACATTTTTCGCTTTTGTCATACAATTGCAATATTCTCACAATAAGCTAATTAGCTCAATTGGAGCATTTCTAGCATGTTTGGTTGAAATTGGAAATTTACATTTTTCAGTGTTTTCAGACGTTTGTAATATTCTCACAATAAGCTATTTAGCTCAATTGGAGCATTTCTAGCATGTTTGGTTGAAATTGGAAATTTACATTTTTCACTTATGTCAAACAATTGCAATATTCTCACAATAAGCTAATTAGCTCAATTGGAGCATTTCTAGCATGTTTGGTTGAAATTGAAAATTTAAATTTTCAGTTTTTTCAGACGTTTGTAAAATTCTTACAGTAGGCTTATTTGCGCAATTGGAGCATTTCTAGCATGTTTGATTGAAATTGGAATTATAAATTTTTCACTTTTGTCAGACGTTTGTAATATTCTCACAATAAGCTAATTAGCTCAATTGGAGCATTTCTAGCATGTTTGGTTGAAATTGGAAATTTACATTTTTCAGTTTTGTCAGACGTTTGTAATATTCTCACAATAAGCTAATTAGCTCAATTGGAGCATTTCTAGCATGTTTGGTTGAAATTGGAAATTTACATTTTTCACTTTTGTCAGACAATTGCAATATTCTCACAATAAGCTAATTAGCTCAATTGGAACATTTCTAGCATGTTTGGTTGAAATTGGAATATTACATTTTTCACTTTTGTCAGACAATTGCAATATTCTCTCAATAAGCTAATTAGCTCAATTGGAGCATTTCTAACATGTTTGGTTGAAATTGGAAATTTACATTTTTTAGTTTTGTCAGACGTTTGTAATATTCTCACAATAAGCCAATTAGCTCAATTGGAGCATTTCTAGCATGTTTGGTTGAAATCAGAAATTTACATTTTTTACTTTTGTCTGACGTTTGTAATATTCTCACAATAAGCTAATTAGCTCAATTGGAGCATTTCTAGCATGTTTGGTTGAAATTGGAACTTTACATTTTTCAGTTTTGTCAGACGTTTGTAATATTCTCACAATAAGCTAATTAGCTCAATTGGAGCATTTCTAGCATGTTTGGTTGAAATTGGAAATTTTACATTTTTCAGTTTGGTCAGACGTTTGTAATATTCTCACAATAAGCTAATTAGCTCAATTGGAGCATTTCTAGCATGTTTGGTTGAAATTGGAAATTTACATTTTTCAGCTTTGTCAGAGGTTTGTAATATTCTCACAATAAGCTAATTAGCTCAATTGGAGCATTTCTAGCATGTTTGGTTGAAATTGGAAATTTACATTTTTCAGTTTTGTCAGACAATTGTAATATTCTCACAATAAGCTAATTAGCTCAATTGGAGCATTTCTAGCATGTTTAGTTGGAATTGGAAATTTGCATTTTTTAATTTTGTCAGACAATTGCAATATTCTCTCAATAAGCTAATTAGCTCAATTGGAGCATTTCTAGCGTGTTTGGTTGAAATTGGAAATTTACATTTTTCAGTTTTGTCAGACGTTTGCACACTTCTTACAGTAAGCTTATTTCCGCATTTGGAGCATTTCTAGCATGTTTGGTTGAAATTGGAAATTTACATTTTTCAGTTTTGTAAGACGTTTGTAATATTCTCAAAATAAGCTAATTAGCTCAATTGGAGCATTTCTAGCATGTTTAGTTGAAATTGGAAATTTGCATTTTTCACTTTTGTCAGACAATTGCAATATTCTCTCAATGAGCTAATTAGCTCAATTGGAGCATTTCTAGCATGTTTGGTTGAAATTGGAAATTTACATTTTTCAGCTTTGTCAGACGTTTGTAAAATTCTTACAGTAGGCTTATTTGCGCAATTGGAGCATTTCTAGCATGTTTGGTTGAAATTGGAAATTTACATTTTTCAGTTTTGTCAGACGTTTGTAATATTCTCACAATATGCTAATTAGCTCAATTGGAGCATTTCTAGCATGTTTGGTTGAAATTGGAAATTTACATTTTTCAGTTTTGTCAGACAATTGCAATATTCTCACAATAAGCTAATTAGCTCAATTGGAGCATTTCTAGCATGTTTGGTTGAAATTGGATAATTTACATTTTTCAGTTTTGTCAGACGTTTGCACACTTCTTACAGTAAGCTTATTTCCGCATTTGGAGCATTTCTAGCATGTTTGGTTGAAATTGGAAATTTACATTTTTCAGTTTTGTCAGACGTTTGTAATATTCTCAAAATAAGCTAATTTGCTCAATTGGAGCATTTCTAGCATGTTTAGTTGAAATTGGAAATTTTCATTTTTCACTTTTGTCAGACAATTGCAATATTCTCTCAATAAGCTAATTAGCTCAATTGGAGCATTTCTAGCATGTTTGGTTGAAATTGGAAATTTACATTTTTCAGTTTTGTCAGACGTTTGTAATATTCTCACAATAAGCTAATTAGCTCAATTGGAGCATTTCTAGCATGTTTGGTTGAAATTGGAAATTTACATTTTTCAGCTTTGTCAGACGTTTGTAATATTCTCACAATAAGCTAATTAGCTCAATTGGAGCATTTCTAGCATGTTTGGTTGAAATTGGAAATTTACATTTTTCACTTTTGTCAGACAATTGCAATATTCTCACAATAAGCTAATTAGCTCAATTGGAGCATTTCTAGCATGTTTGGTTGAAATTGGAAATTTACATTTTTCACTTTTGTCAGACAATTGCAATATTCTCACAATAAGCTAATTAGCTCAATTGGAGCATTTCTAGCATGTTTGGTTGAAATTGGAAAGTTACATTTTTCAGTTTTGTCATACGTTTGTAATATTCTCACAATAAGCTAATTAGCTCAATTGGAGCATTTCTAGCATGTTTGGTTGAAATTGGAAATTTGCAATTTTCGCTTTTGTCATACAGTTGCAATATTCTCACAATAAGCTAATTAGCTCAATTGGAACATTTCTAGCATGTTTGGTTGAAATTGGAAATTTAAATTTTCAGTTTGTTCAGACGTTTGTAAAATTCTTACAGTAGGCTTATTTGCGCAATTGGAGCATTTCTAGCATGTTTGATTGAAATTGGAATTATAAATTTTTCACTTTTGTCAGACGTTTGTAATATTCTCACAATAAGCTAATTAGCTCAATTGGAGCATTTCTAGCATGTTTGGTTGAAATTGGAAATTTACATTTTTCAGTTTTGTCAGACGTTTGTAATATTCTCACAATAAGCTAATTAGCACAATTGGAGCATTTCTAGCATGTTTGGTTGAAATTGGAAATTTACATTTTTCAGCTTTGTCAGACGTTTGTAATATTCTCACAATAAGCTAATTAGCTCAATTGGAGCATTTCTAGCATGTTTGGTTGAAATTGGAAATTTACATTTTTCACTTTTGTCAGACAATTGCAATATTCTCACAATAAGCTAATTAGCTCAATTGGAACATTTCTAGCATGTTTGGTTGAAATTGGAAATTTACATTTTTCACTTTTGTCAGACAATTGCAATATTCTCTCAATAAGCTAATTAGCTCAATTGGAGCATTTCTAACATGTTTGGTTGAAATTGGAATTTTACATTTTTCAGTTTTGTCAGACGTTTGTAATATTCTCACAATAAGCTAATTAGCTCAATTGGAGCATTTCTAGCATGTTTGGTTGAAATCAGAAATTTACATTTTTTACTTTTGTCAGACGTTTGTAATATTCTCACAGTAAGCTAATTAGCTCAATTGGAGCATTTCTAGCATGTTTGGTTGAAATTGGAAATTTACATTTTTCAGTTCTGTCAGACGTTTGTAATATTCTCACAATAAGCTAATTAGCTCAATTGGAGCATTTCTAGCATGTTTGGTTGAAATTGGAAATTTACATTTTTCACTTTTGTCAGACAATTGCAATATTCTCACAATAAGCTAATTAGCTCAATTGGAGCATTTCTAGCATGTTTGGTTGAAATTGGAAATTTACATTTTTCAGCTTTGTCAGACGTTTGTAATATTCTCACAATAAGCTAATTAGCTCAATTGGAGCATTTCTAGCATGTTTGGTTGAAATTGGAAAGTTACATTTTTCGCTTTTGTCATACAGTTGCAATATTCTCACAATAAGCTAATTAGCTCAATTGGAACATTTCTAGCATGTTTGGTTGAAATTGGAAATTTACATTTTTCAGTTTTGTCAGACGTTTGTAATATTCTCACAATAAGCTAATTAGCTCAATTGGAGCATTTCTAGCATGTTTGGTTGAAATTGGAAATTTACATTTTTCACTTTTGTCAAACAATTGCAATATTCTCACAATAAGCTAATTAGCTCAATTGGAGCATTTCTGGCATGTTTGGTTGAAATTTGAAATTTACATTTTTCAGCTTTGTCAGACGTTTGTAATATTCTTACAATAAGCTAATTAGCTCAATTGGAGCATTTCTAGCATGTTTGGTTGAAATTGGAAATTTACATTTTTCTCTTTTGTCAGACAATTGCAATATTCTCACAATAAGCTAATTAGCTCAATTGGAGCATTTCTAGCATGTTTGGTTGAAATTGGAAATTTACATTTTTCACTTTTGTCAGACAATTGCAATATTCTCACAATAAGCTAATTAGCTCAATTGGAGCATTTCTAGCATGTTTAGTTGAAATTGGAAATTTACATTTTTCAGTTTTGTCATACGTTTGTAATATTCTCACAATAAGCTAATTAGCTCAATTGGAGCATTTCTAGCATGTTTGGTTGAAATTGGAAAGTTACATTTTACGCTTTTGTCATACAGTTGCAATATTCTCACAATAAGCTAATTAGCTCAATTGGAACATTTCTAGCATGTTTGGTTGAAATTGGAAATTTACATTTTTCAGTTTTGTCAGACGTTTGTAATATTCTCACAATAAGCTAATTAGCTCAATTGGAGCATTTCTAGCATGTTTGGTTGAAATTGGAAATTTACATTTTTCACTTTTGTCAAACAATTGCAATATTCTCACAATAAGCTAATTAGCTCAATTGGAGCATTTCTAGCATGTTTGGTTGAAATTGAAAATTTAAATTTTCAGTTTTGTCAGACGTTTGTAAAATTCTCACAAAAAGCTAATTTGCTCAATTGGAGCATTTCTAGCATGTTTGGTTGAAATTGGCAATTTACATTTTTCAGTTTTGTCAGACGTTTGTAATATTCTCACAATAAGCTAATTAGCTCAATTGGAGCATTTCTAGCATGTTTGGTTGAAATTGGAAATTTACATTTTTCACTTTTGTCAAACGTTTGTAATATTCTCACAATAAGCTAATTAGCTCAATTGGAGCATTTCTAGCATGTTTGGTTGAAATTGGAAATTTACATTTTTCGCTTTTGTCATACAATTGCAATATTCTCACAATAAGCTAATTAGCTCAATTGGAGCATTTCTAGCATGTTTGGTTGAAATTGGAAATTTACATTTTTCAGTGTTTTCAGACGTTTGTAATATTCTCACAATAAGCTATTTAGCTCAATTGGAGCATTTCTAGCATGTTTGGTTGAAATTGGAAATTTACATTTTTCACTTATGTCAAACAATTGCAATATTCTCACAATAAGCTAATTAGCTCAATTGGAGCATTTCTAGCATGTTTGGTTGAAATTGAAAATTTAAATTTTCAGTTTTTTCAGACGTTTGTAAAATTCTTACAGTAGGCTTATTTGCGCAATTGGAGCATTTCTAGCATGTTTGATTGAAATTGGAATTATAAATTTTTCACTTTTGTCAGACGTTTGTAATATTCTCACAATAAGCTAATTAGCTCAATTGGAGCATTTCTAGCATGTTTGGTTGAAATTGGAAATTTACATTTTTCAGTTTTGTCAGACGTTTGCACACTTCTTACAGTAAGCTTATTTCCGCATTTGGAGCATTTCTAGTATGTTTGGTTGAAGTTGAAAATTTACATTTTTCAGTTTTGTCAGAGGTTTGTAATATTCTCACAATAAGCTAATTAGCTCAATTGGAGCATTTCTAGCATGTTTGGTTGAAATTGGAATTTTACATTTTTCACTTTTGTCAGACAATTGCAATATTCCCACAATAAGCTAATTAGCTCAATTGGAGCATTTCTAGCATGTTTGGTTGAAATTGGAAATTTACATTTTTCAGCTTTGTCAGACGTTTGTAATATTCTCACAATAAGCTAATTAGCTCAATTGGAGCATTTCTAGCATGTTTGGTTGAAATTGGAAATTTACATTTTTCAGCTTTGTCAGACGTTTGTAAAATTCTTACAGTAGGCTTATTTGCGCAATTGGAGCATTTCTAGCATGTTTGGTTGAAATTGGAAATTTACATTTTTCAGTTTTGTCAGACGTTTGTAATATTCTCACAATATGCTAATTAGCTCAATTGGAGCATTTCTAGCATGTTTGGTTGAAATTGGAAATTTACATTTTTCAGTTTTGTCAGACAATTGCAATATTCTCACAATAAGCTAATTAGCTCAATTGGAGCATTTCTAGCATGTTTGGTTGAAATTGGAAATTTACATTTTTCAGCTTTGTCAGACGTTTGTAATATTCTCACAATAAGCTAATTAGCTCAATTGGAGCATTTCTAGCATGTTTGGTTGAAATTGGAAATTTACATTTTTCACTTTTGTCAGACAATTGCAATATTCTCACAATAAGCTAATTAGCTCAATTGGAGCATTTCTAGCATGTTTGGTTGAAATTGGAAATTTACATTTTTCACTTTTGTCAGACAATTGCAATATTCTCACAATAAGCTAATTAGCTCAATTGGAGCATTTCTAGCATGTTTAGTTGAAATTGGAAATTTACATTTTTCAGTTTTGTCATACGTTTGTAATATTCTCACAATAAGCTAATTAGCTCAATTGGAGCATTTCTAGCATGTTTGGTTGAAATTGGAAATTCACAATTTTCGCTTTTGTCATACAGTTGCAATATTCTCACAATAAGCTAATTAGCTCAATTGGAACATTTCTAGCATGTTTGGTTGAAATTGGAAATTTACATTTTTCAGTTTTGTCAGACGTTTGTAATATTCTCACAATAAGCTAATTAGCTCAATTGGAGCATTTCTAGCATGTTTAGTTGAAATTGGAAATTTACATTTTTCACTTTTGTCAAACAATTGCAATATTCTCACAATAAGCTAATTAGCTCAATTGGAGCATTTCTAGCATGTTTGGTTGAAATTGAAAATTTAAATTTTCAGTTTTGTCAGACGTTTGTAAAATTCTTACAGTAGGCTTATTTGCGCAATTGGAGCATTTCTAGCATGTTTGATTGAAATTGGAATTATAAATTTTTCACTTTTGTCAGACGTTTGTAATATTCTCACAATAAGCTAATTAGCACAATTGGAGCATTTCTAGCATGTTTGGTTGAAATTGGAAATTTACATTTTTCACTTTTGTCAGACAATTGCAATATTCTCACAATAAGCTAATTAGCTCAATTGGAACATTTCTAGCATGTTTGGTTGAAATTGGAAATTTACATTTTTCACTTTTGTCAAACAATTGCAATATTCTCACAATAAGCTAATTAGCTCAATTGGAGCATTTCTAGCATGTTTGGTTGAAATTGGAAATTTACATTTTTCAGTTTTGTCAGACGTTTGTAATATTCTCACAATAAGCTAATTAGCTCAATTGGAGCATTTCTAGCATGTTTGGTTGAAATCAGAAATTTACATTTTTTACTTTTGTCAGACGTTTGTAATATTCTCACAATAAGCTAATTAGCTCAATTGGAGCATTTCTAGCATGTTTGGTTGAAATTGGAAATTTACATTTTTCAGTTTTGTCAGACGTTTGTAATATTCTCACAATAAGCTAATTAGCTCAATTGGAGCATTTCTAGCATGTTTGGTTGAAATTGGAAATTTACATTTTTCACTTTTGTCAGACGTTTGTAATATTCTAACAATAAGCTAATTAGCTCAATTGGAGCATTTCTAGCGTGTTTGGTTGAAATTGGAAATTTACATTTTTCACTTTTGTCAGACAATTGCAATATTCTATCAATAAGCTAATTAGCTCAATTGGAGCATTTCTAGCATGTTTGGTTGAAATTGGAAATTTCTATTTTTCAGTTTTGTCAGACGTTTGTAATATTCTCACAATAAGTTAATTAGCTCAATTGGAGCATTTCTAGCTTGTTTGGTTGAAATTGGAAATTTACATTTTTCAGTTTGGTCAGACGTTTGTAATATTCTCACAATAAGCTAATTAGCTCAATTGGAGCATTTCTAGCATGTTTGGTTGAAATTGGAAATTTACATTTTTCAGTTTTGTCAGACGTTTGTAATATTCTCACAATAAGCTAATTAGCTCAATTGGAGCATTTCTAGCATGTTTGGTTGAAATTGAAAATTTAAATTTTCAGTTTTGTCAGACGTTTGTAAAATTCTTACAGCAGGCTGATTTGCGCAATTGGAGCATTTCTAGCATGTTTGATTGAAATTGGAATTTTAAATTTTTCACTTTTGTCAGACGTTTGTAATATTCTCACAATAAGCTAATTAGCTCAAGTGGAGCATTTCTAGCATGTTTGGTTGAAATTGGAAATTTACATTTTTCACTTTTGTCAGACAATTGCGATATTCTCACAATAAGCTAATTAGCTCAATTGGAACATTTCTAGCATGTTTGGTTGAAATTGGAAGTTTACATTTTTCACTTTTTTCAGACAATTGCAATATTCTCACAATAAGCTAATTAGCTCAATTAGAGCCTCTCTAGCATGTTTGGTTGAAATTGGAAATTTCTATTTTTCAGTTTTGTCAGACAATTGCAATATTCTCTCAATAAGCTAATTAGCTCAATTGGAGCATTTCTAGCGTGTTTGGTTGAAATTGGAAATTTACATTTTTCAGTTTTGTCAGACGTTTGTACACTTCTTACAGTAAGCTTATTTCCGCATTTGGAGCATTTCTAGCATGTTTGGTTGAAATTGGAAATTTACATTTTTCAGTTTTGTCAGACGTTTGTAATATTCTCAAAATAAGCTAATTAGCTCAATTGGAGCATTTCTAGCATGTTTGGTTGAAATTGGAAATTTACATTTTTCAGCTTTGTCAGACGTTTGTAAAATTCTTACAGTAGGCTTATTTGCGGAATTTGAGCATTTCTAGCATGTTTGGTTGAAATTGGAAATTTACATTTTTCAGTTTTGTCAGACGTTTGTAATATTCTCACAATAAGCTAATTAGCTCAATTGGAGCATTTCTAGCATGTTTGGTTGAAATTGGAAATTTACATTTTTCACTTTTGTCAGACAATTGCAATATTCTCACAATAAGCTAATTAGCTCAATTGGAACATTTCTAGCATGTTTGGTTGAAATTGGAAATTTACATTTTTCAGCTTTGTCAGACGTTTGTAATATTCTCACAATAAGCTAATTAGCTCAATTGGAGCATTTCTAGCATGTTTGGTTGAAATTGGAAATTTATATTTTTCACTTTTGTCAGACAATTGCAATATTCTCACAATAAGCTAATTAGCTCAATTGGAGCATTTCTAGCATGTTTGGTTGAAATTGGAAATTTACATTTTTCACTTTTGTCAGACAATTGCAATATTCTCACAATAAGCTAATTAGCTCAATTGGAGCATATCTAGCATGTTTAGTTGAAATTGGAAATTTACATTTTTCAGTTTTGTCATACGTTTGTAATATTCTCACAATAAGCTAATTAGCTCAATTGGAGCATTTCTAGCATGTTTGGTTGAAATTGGAAATTTACATTTTTCAGTTTTGTCAGACGTTTGTAATATTCTCACAATAAGCTAATTAGCTCAATTGGAGCATTTCTAGCATGTTTGGTTGAAATTGGAAATTTACATTTTTCAGTTTTGTCAGACGTTTGTAATATTCTCACAATAAGCTAATTAGCTCAATTGGAGCATTTCTAGCATGTTTGGTTGAAATTGGAAATTTACATTTTTCAGTTTTGTCAGACGTTTGTAATATTCTCACAATAAGCTAATTAGCTCAATTGGAGCATTTCTAGCATGTTTGGTTGAAATTGGAAATTTACATTTTTCACTTTTGTCAAACAATTGCAATATTCTCACAATAAGCTAATTAGCTCAATTGGAGCATTTCTAGCATGTTTGATTGAAATTGGAAATTTACATTTTTCAGCTTTGTCAGACGTTTGTAAAATTCTTACAGTAGGCTTATTTGCGCAATTTGAGCATTTCTAGCATGTTTGGTTGAAATTGGAAATTTACATTTTTCAGTTTTGTCAGACGTTTGTAATATTCTCACAATAAGCTAATTAGCTCAATTGGAGCATTTCTAGCATGTTTGGTTGAAATTGGAAATTTACATTTTTCAGCTTTGTCAGACGTTTGTAATATTCTCACAATAAGCTAATTAGCTCAATTGGAGCATTTCTAGCATGTTTGGTTGAAATTGGAAATTTACATTTTTCAGTTTTGTCAGACGTTTGTAATATTCTCACAATAAGCTAATTAGCTCAATTGGAGCATTTCTAGCATGTTTGGTTGAAATTGGAAATTTACATTTTTCACTTTTGTCAGACAATTGCAATATTCTCACAATAAGCTAATTAGCTCAATTGGAGCATTTCTAGCATGTTTGGTTGAAATTGGAAATTTACATTTTTCACTTTTGTCAAACAATTGCAATATTCTCACAATAAGCTAATTAGCTCAATTGGAGCATTTCTAGCATGTTTGGTTGAAATTGAAAATTTAAATTTTCAGTTTTGTCAGACATTTGTAAAATTCTTACAGTAGGCTTATTTGCGCAATTGGAGCATTTCTAGCATGTTTAGTTGAAATTGAAAATTTACATTTTTCACTTTTGTCAGACAATTGCAATATTCTAACAATAAGCTAACTAGCTCAATTGGAGCATTTCTAGCATGTTTGGTTGAAATTGAAAATTTACATTTTTCACTTTTGTCAGACAATTGCAATATTCTCACAATAAGCTAACTAGCTCAATGGGAGCATTTCTAGCATGTTTGGTTGAAATTGGAAATTTACATTTTTCACATTTGTCAGACAATTGCAATATTCTCACAATAAGCTAATTAGCTCAATTGGAACATTTCTAGCATGTTTGGTTGAAATTAGAACTTTACATTTTTCACTTTTGTCAGACAATTGCAATATTTTCACAATAAGCTAATTAGCTCAATTGGAGCATTTCTAGCATGTTTGGTTGAAATTGGAAATTTACATTTTTCAGTTTTGTCAGACGTTTGTAATATTCTCACAATAAGCTAATTAGCTCAATTGGAGCATTTCTAGCATGTTTGGTTGAAATTGGAAATTTACATTTTTCACTTTTGTCAGAGAATTGCAATATTCTCACAATAAGCTAATTAGCTCAATTGGAGCATTTCTAGCATGTTTGGTTGAAATTGGAACTTTATATTTTTCACTTTTGTCAGACAATTGCAATATTCTCACAATAAGCTAATTAGCTCAATTGGAGCATTTCTAGCATGTTTGGTTGAAATTGAAAATTTACATTTTTCAGTTTTGTCAAACCTTTGTAAAATTCTTACAGTAGGCTTATTTGCGCAATTGGAGCATTTCTAGCATGTTTGATTGAAATTGGAATTTTAAATTTTTCACTTTTGTCAGACGTTTGTAATATTCTCACAATAAGCTAATTAGCTCAATTGGAGCATTTCTAGCATGTTTGGTTGAAATTGAAAAATTACATTTTTCACTTTTGTCAGACAATTGCAATATTCTCACAATAAGCTAACTAGCTCAATTGGAGCATTTCTAGCATGTTTGGTTGAAATTGAAAATTTACATTTTTCACTTTTGTCAGACAATTGCAATATTCTCACAATAAGCTAATTAGCTCAATTGGAACATTTCTAGCATGTTTGGTTGAAATTGGAAATTTACATTTTTCACTTTTGTCAGACAATTGCAATATTCTCACAATAAGCTAATTAGCTCAATTGGAGCATTTCTAGCATGTTTGGTTGAAATTGGAAATTTACATTTTTCACTTTTGTCAGACGTTTGTAATATTCTCACAATAAGCTAATTAGCTCAATTGGAGCATTTCTAGCATGTTTGGTTGAAATTGAAAATTTACATTTTTCACTTTTGTCAGACAATTGCAATATTCTCACAATAAGCTAACTAGCTCAATGGGAGCATTTCTAGCATGTTTGGTTGAAATTGGAAATTTACATTTTTCAGTTTTGTCAGACGTTTGTAATATTCTCACAATAAGCTAATTAGCTCAATTGGAGCATTTCTAGCATGTTTGGTTGAAATTGGAAATTTATATTTTTCACTTTTGTCAGACAATTGCAATATTCTCACAATAAGCTAATTAGCTCAATTGGAGCATTTCTAGCATGTTTGGTTGAAATTGGAAATTTATATTTTTCACTTTTGTCAGACAATTGCAATATTCTCACAATAAGCTAATTAGCTCAATTGGAGCATTTCTAGCATGTTTGGTTGAAATTGGAAATTTACATTTTTCACTTTTGTCAGACAATTGCAATATTCTCACAATAAGCTAATTAGCTCAATTGGAGCATTTCTAGCATGTTTAGTTGAAATTGGAAATTTACATTTTTCAGTTTTGTCATACGTTTGTAATATTCTCACAATAAGCTAATTAGCTCAATTGGAGCATTTCTAGCATGTTTGGTTGAAATTGGAAATTTACATTTTTCAGTTTTGTCAGACGTTTGTAATATTCTCACAATAAGCTAATTAGCTCAATTGGAGCATTTCTAGCATGTTTGGTTGAAATTGGAAATTTACATTTTTCAGTTTTGTCAGACGTTTGTAATATTCTCACAATAAGCTAATTAGCTCAATTGGAGCATTTCTAGCATGTTTGGTTGAAATTGGAAATTTACATTTTTCAGTTTTGTCAGACGTTTGTAATATTCTCACAATAAGCTAATTAGCTCAATTGGAGCATTTCTAGCATGTTTGGTTGAAATTGGAAATTTACATTTTTCACTTTTGTCAAACAATTGCAATATTCTCACAATAAGCTAATTAGCTCAATTGGAGCATTTCTAGCATGTTTGATTGAAATTGGAAATTTACATTTTTCAGCTTTGTCAGACGTTTGTAAAATTCTTACAGTAGGCTTATTTGCGCAATTTGAGCATTTCTAGCATGTTTGGTTGAAATTGGAAATTTACATTTTTCAGTTTTGTCAGACGTTTGTAATATTCTCACAATAAGCTAATTAGCTCAATTGGAGCATTTCTAGCATGTTTGGTTGAAATTGGAAATTTACATTTTTCAGCTTTGTCAGACGTTTGTAATATTCTCACAATAAGCTAATTAGCTCAATTGGAGCATTTCTAGCATGTTTGGTTGAAATTGGAAATTTACATTTTTCAGTTTTGTCAGACGTTTGTAATATTCTCACAATAAGCTAATTAGCTCAATTGGAGCATTTCTAGCATGTTTGGTTGAAATTGGAAATTTACAATTTTCACTTTTGTCAGACAATTGCAATATTCTCACAATAAGCTAATTAGCTCAATTGGAGCATTTCTAGCATGTTTGGTTGAAATTGGAAATTTACATTTTTCACTTTTGTCAAACAATTGCAATATTCTCACAATAAGCTAATTAGCTCAATTGGAGCATTTCTAGCATGTTTGGTTGAAATTGAAAATTTAAATTTTCAGTTTTGTCAGACATTTGTAAAATTCTTACAGTAGGCTTATTTGCGCAATTGGAGCATTTCTAGCATGTTTAGTTGAAATTGAAAATTTACATTTTTCACTTTTGTCAGACAATTGCAATATTCTAACAATAAGCTAACTAGCTCAATTGGAGCATTTCTAGCATGTTTGGTTGAAATTGAAAATTTACATTTTTCACTTTTGTCAGACAATTGCAATATTCTCACAATAAGCTAACTAGCTCAATGGGAGCATTTCTAGCATGTTTGGTTGAAATTGGAAATTTACATTTTTCACATTTGTCAGACAATTGCAATATTCTCACAATAAGCTAATTAGCTCAATTGGAACATTTCTAGCATGTTTGGTTGAAATTAGAACTTTACATTTTTCACTTTTGTCAGACAATTGCAATATTTTCACAATAAGCTAATTAGCTCAATTGGAGCATTTCTAGCATGTTTGGTTGAAATTGGAAATTTACATTTTTCAGTTTTGTCAGACGTTTGTAATATTCTCACAATAAGCTAATTAGCTCAATTGGAGCATTTCTAGCATGTTTGGTTGAAATTGGAAATTTACATTTTTCACTTTTGTCAGAGAATTGCAATATTCTCACAATAAGCTAATTAGCTCAATTGGAGCATTTCTAGCATGTTTGGTTGAAATTGGAACTTTATATTTTTCACTTTTGTCAGACAATTGCAATATTCTCACAATAAGCTAATTAGCTCAATTGGAGCATTTCTAGCATGTTTGGTTGAAATTGAAAATTTACATTTTTCAGTTTTGTCAAACGTTTGTAAAATTCTTACAGTAGGCTTATTTGCGCAATTGGAGCATTTCTAGCATGTTTGATTGAAATTGGAATTTTAAATTTTTCACTTTTGTCAGACGTTTGTAATATTCTCACAATAAGCTAATTAGCTCAATTGGAGCATTTCTAGCATGTTTGGTTGAAATTGAAAAATTACATTTTTCACTTTTGTCAGACAATTGCAATATTCTCACAATAAGCTAACTAGCTCAATTGGAGCATTTCTAGCATGTTTGGTTGAAATTGAAAATTTACATTTTTCACTTTTGTCAGACAATTGCAATATTCTCACAATAAGCTAATTAGCTCAATTGGAACATTTCTAGCATGTTTGGTTGAAATTGGAAATTTACATTTTTCACTTTTGTCAGACAATTGCAATATTCTCACAATAAGCTAATTAGCTCAATCGGAGCATTTCTAGCATGTTTGGTTGAAATTGGAAATTTACATTTTTCACTTTTGTCAGACGTTTGTAATATTCTCACAATAAGCTAATTAGCTCAATTAGAGCATTTCTAGCATGTTTGGTTGAACGTGAAAATTTACATTTTTCACTTTTGTCAGACAATTGCAATATTCTCACAATAAGCTAACTAGCTCAATGGGAGCATTTCTAGCATGTTTGGTTGAAATTGGAAATTTACATTTTTCACTTTTGTCGACAATTGCAATATTCTCACAATAAGCTAATTAGCTCAATTGGAACATTTCTAGCATGTTTGGTTGAAATTAGAAATTTACATTTTTCACTTTTGTCAGACAATTGCAATATTCTCACAATAAGCTAATTAGCTCAATTGGAGCATTTCTAGCATGTTTGGTTGAAATTGGAAATTTACATTTTTCAGTTTTGTCAGACGTTTGTAATATTCTCACAATAAGCTAATTAGCTCAATTGGAGCATTTCTAGCATGTTTGGTTGAAATTGGAAATTTACATTTTTCACTTTTGTCAGACAATTGCAATATTCTCACAATAAGCTAATTAGCTCAATTGGAGCATTTCTAGCATGTTTGGTTGAAATTGGAACTTTATATTTTTCACTTTTGTCAGACAATTGCAATATTCTCACAATAAGCTAATTAGCTCAATTGGAGCATTTCTAGCATGTTTGGTTGAAATTGAAAATTTACATTTTTCAGTTTTGTCAAACGTTTGTAAAATTCTTACAGTAGGCTTATTTCGCAATTCGAGCATTTCTAGCATGTTTGGTTGAAATTGGAAATTCACATTTTTCAGTTTTGTCAGACGTTTGTAATATTCTCACAATAAGCTAATTAGCTCAATTGGAGCATTTCTAGCATGTTTGGTTGAAATTGGAAATTTACACTTTTCACTTTTGTCAGGCAATTGCAATATTCTCTCAATAAGCTAATTAGCTCAATTGGAGCATTTCTAGCATGTTTGGTTGAAATTGGAAATTTACATTTATCAGTTTTGTCAGACGTTTGTAATATTCTCACAAAAAGCTAATTAGCTCAAATGGAGCATTTCTAGCATGTTTGATTGAAATTGGCAATTTACATTTTTCAGTTTTGTCAGACGTTTGTAATATTCTCACAATAAGCTAATTAGCTCAATTGGAGCATTTCTAGCATGTTTGGTTGAAATTGGAAATTTACATTTTTCACTTTTGTCAAACAATTGCAATATTCTCACAATAAGCTAATTAGCTCAATTGGAGCATTTCTAGCATGTTTGGTTGAAATTGAAAATTTAAATTTTCAGTTTTGTCAGACATTTGTAAAATTCTTACAGTAGGCTTATTTGCGCAATTGGAGCATTTCTAGCATGTTTAGTTGAAATTGAAAATTTACATTTTTCACTTTTGTCAGACAATTGCAATATTCTAACAATAAGCTAACTAGCTCAATTGGAGCATTTCTAGCATGTTTGGTTGAAATTGAAAATTTACATTTTTCACTTTTGTCAGACAATTGCAATATTCTCACAATAAGCTAACTAGCTCAATGGGAGCATTTCTAGCATGTTTGGTTGAAATTGGAAATTTACATTTTTCACTTTTGTCAGACAATTGCAATATTCTCACAATAAGCTAATTAGCTCAATTGGAACATTTCTAGCATGTTTGGTTGAAATTAGAACTTTACATTTTTCACTTTTGTCAGACAATTGCAATATTTTCACAATAAGCTAATTAGCTCAATTGGAGCATTTCTAGCATGTTTGGTTGAAATTGGAAATTTACATTTTTCAGTTTTGTCAGACGTTTGTAATATTCTCACAATAAGCTAATTAGCTCAATTGGAGCATTTCTAGCATGTTTGGTTGAAATTGGAAATTTACATTTTTCACTTTTGTCAGAGAATTGCAATATTCTCACAATAAGCTAATTAGCTCAATTGGAGCATTTCTAGCATGTTTGGTTGAAATTGGAACTTTATATTTTTCACTTTTGTCAGACAATTGCAATATTCTCACAATAAGCTAATTAGCTCAATTGGAGCATTTCTAGCATGTTTGGTTGAAATTGAAAATTTACATTTTTCAGTTTTGTCAAACGTTTGTAAAATTCTTACAGTAGGCTTATTTGCGCAATTGGAGCATTTCTAGCATGTTTGATTGAAATTGGAATTTTAAATTTTTCACTTTTGTCAGACGTTTGTAATATTCTCACAATAAGCTAATTAGCTCAATTGGAGCATTTCTAGCATGTTTGGTTGAAATTGGAAATTTACATTTTTCAGTTTTGTCAGACGTTTGTAATATTCTCACAATAAGCTAATTAGCTCAATTGGAGCATTTCTAGCATGTTTGGTTGAAATTGAAAATTTACATTTTTCACTTTTGTCAGACAATTGCAATATTCTCACAATAAGCTAACTAGCTCAATTGGAGCATTTCTAGCATGTTTGGTTGAAATTGAAAATTTACATTTTTCACTTTTGTCAAACAATTGCAATATTCTCACAATAAGCTAATTAGCTCAATTGGAACATTTCTAGCATGTTTGGTTGAAATTGGAAATTTACATTTTTCACTTTTGTCAGACAATTGCAATATTCTCACAATAAGCTAATTAGCTCAATTGGAGCATTTCTAGCATATTTGGTTGAAATTGGAAATTTACATTTTTCACTTTTGTCAGACGTTTGTAATATTCTCACAATAAGCTAATTAGCTCAATTGGAGCATTTCTAGCATGTTTGGTTGAAATTGAAAATTTACATTTTTCACTTTTGTCAGACAATTGCAATATTCTCACAATAAGCTAACTAGCTCAATGGGAGCATTTCTAGCATGTTTGTTTGAAATTGGAAATTTACATTTTTCACTTTTGTCAGACAATTGCAATATTCTCACAATAAGCTAACTAGCTCAATTGGAACATTTCTAGCATGTTTGGTTGAAATTAGAAATTTACATTTTTCACTTTTGTCAGACAATTGCAATATTCTCACAATAAGCTAATTAGCTCAATTGGAGCATTTCTAGCATGTTTGGTTGAAATTGGAAATTTACATTTTTCAGTTTTGTCAGACGTTTGTAATATTCTCACAATAAGCTAATTAGCTCAATTGGAGCATTTCTAGCATGTTTGGTTGAAATTGGAAATTTACATTTTTCACTTTTGTCAGACAATTGCAATATTCTCACAATAAGCTAATTAGCTCAATTGGAGCATTTCTAGCATGTTTGGTTGAAATTGGAACTTTATATTTTTCACTTTTGTCAGACAATTGCAATATTCTCACAATAAGCTAATTAGTTCAATTGGAGCATTTCTAGCATGTTTGGTTGAAATTGAAAATTTACATTTTTCAGTTTTGTCAAACGTTTGTAAAATTCTTACAGTAGGCTTATTTCGCAATTCGAGCATTTCTAGCATGTTTGGTTGAAATTGGAAATTCACATTTTTCAGTTTTGTCAGACGTTTGTAATATTCTCACAATAAGCTAATTAGCTCAATTGGAGCATTTCTAGCATGTTTGGTTGAAATTGGAAATTTACATTTTTCACTTTTGTCAGACAATTGCAATATTCTCACAATAAGCTAATTAGCTCAATTGGAACATTTCTAGCATGTTTGGTTGAAATTGGAAATTAACATTTTTCACTTTTGTCAGACAATTGCAATATTCTCTCAATAAGCTAATTAGCTCAATTGGAGCATTTCTAACATGTTTGGTTGAAATTGGAAATTTACATTTTTCAGTTTTGTCAGACGTTTGTAATATTCTCACAATAAGCCAATTAGCTCAATTGGAGCATTTCTAGCATGTTTGGTTGAAATCAGAAATTTACATTTTTTACTTTTGTCTGACGTTTGTAATATTCTCACAATAAGCTAATTAGCTCAATTGGAGCATTTCTAGCATGTTTGGTTGAAATTGGAACTTTACATTTTTCAGTTTTGTCAGACGTTTGTAATATTCTCACAATAAGCTAATTAGCTCAATTGGAGCATTTCTAGCATGTTTGGTTGAAATTGGAAATTTTACATTTTTCAGTTCGGTCAGACGTTTGTAATATTCTCACAATAAGCTAATTAGCTCAATTGGAGCATTTCTAGCATGTTTGGTTGAAATTGGAAATTTACATTTTTCAGTTTTGTCAGACGTTTGTAATATTCTCACAATAAGCTAATTAGCTCAATTGGAGCATTTCTAGCTTGTTTGGTTGAAATTGGAAATTTACATTTTTCAGTTTGGTCAGACGTTTGTAATATTCTCACAATAAGCTAATTAGCTCAATTGGAGCATTTTTAGCATGTTTGGTTGAAATTGGAAATTTACATTTTTCAGTTTTGTCAGACGTTTGTAATATTTTCACAATAAGCTAATTAGCTCAATTTGAGCATTTCTAGCATGTTTGGTTGAAATTGGAAATTTACATTTTTCAGTTTTGTCAGACGTTTGTAATATTCTCACAATAAGCTAATTAGCTCAATTGGAGCATTTCTAGCATGTTTGGTTGAAGTTGAAAATTTACATTTTTCAGTTTTGTCAGAGGTTTGTAATATTCTCACAATAAGCTAACTAGCTCAATTGGAGCATTTCTAGCATGTTTGGTTGAAATTGGAAATTTACATTTTTCAGTTTTGTCAGACAATTGTAATATTCTCACAATAAGCTAATTAGCTCAATTGGAGCATTTCTAGCATGTTTAGTTGGAATTGGAAATTTGCATTTTTTAATTTTGTCAGACAATTGCAATATTCTCTCAATAAGCTAATTAGCTCAATTGGAGCATTTCTAGCGTGTTTGGTTGAAATTGGAAATTTACATTTTTCAGTTTTGTCAGACGTTTGCACACTTCTTACAGTAAGCTTATTTCCGCATTTGGAGCATTTCTAGCATGTTTGGTTGAAATTGGAAATTTACATTTTTCAGTTTTGTAAGACGTTTGTAATATTCTCAAAATAAGCTAATTAGCTCAATTGGAGCATTTCTAGCATGTTTAGTTGAAATTGGAAATTTGCATTTTTCACTTTTGTCAGACAATTGCAATATTCTCTCAATGAGCTAATTAGCTCAATTGGAGCATTTCTAGCATGTTTGGTTGAAATTGGAAATTTACATTTTTCAGCTTTGTCAGACGTTTGTAAAATTCTTACAGTAGGCTTATTTGCGCAATTGGAGCATTTCTAGCATGTTTGGTTGAAATTGGAAATTTACATTTTTCAGTTTTGTCAGACGTTTGTAATATTCTCACAATATGCTAATTAGCTCAATTGGAGCATTTCTAGCATGTTTGGTTGAAATTGGAAATTTACATTTTTCACTTTTGTCAGACAATTGCAATATTCTCACAATAAGCTAATTAGCTCAATTGGAGCATTTCTAGCATGTTTAGTTGAAATTGGAAATTTACATTTTTCAGCTTTGTCAGACGTTTGTAATATTCTCACAATAAGCTAATTAGCTCAATTGGAGCATTTCTAGCATGTTTGGTTGAAATTGGAAATTTACATTTTTCACTTTTGTCAGACAATTGCAATATTCTCACAATAAGCTAATTAGCTCAATTGGAGCATTTCTAGCATGTTTAGTTGAAATTGGAAATTTACATTTTTCAGTTTTGTCATACGTTTGTAATATTCTCACAATAAGCTAATTAGCTCAATTGGAGCATTTCTAGCATGTTTGGTTGAAATTGGAAATTCACAATTTTCGCTTTTGTCATACAGTTGCAATATTCTCACAATAAGCTAATTAGCTCAATTGGAACATTTCTAGCATGTTTGGTTGAAATTGGAAATTTACATTTTTCAGTTTTGTCAGACGTTTGTAATATTCTCACAATAAGCTAATTAGCTCAATTGGAGCATTTCTAGCATGTTTGGTTGAAATTGGAAATTTACATTTTTCACTTTTGTCAAACAATTGCAATATTCTCACAATAAGCTAATTAGCTCAATTGGAGCATTTCTAGCATGTTTGGTTGAAATTGAAAATTTAAATTTTCAGTTTTGTCAGACGTTTGTAAAATTCTTACAGTAGGCTTATTTGCGCAATTGGAGCATTTCTAGCATGTTTGATTGAAATTGGAATTATAAATTTTTCACTTTTGTCAGACGTTTGTAATATTCTCACAATAAGCTAATTAGCACAATTGGAGCATTTCTAGCATGTTTGGTTGAAATTGGAAATTTACATTTTTCACTTTTGTCAGACAATTGCAATATTCTCACAATAAGCTAATTAGCTCAATTGGAACATTTCTAGCATGTTTGCTTGAAATTGGAAATTTACATTTTTCACTTTTGTCAAACAATTGCAATATTCTCACAATAAGCTAATTAGCTCAATTGGAGCATTTCTAGCATGTTTGGTTGAAATTGGAAATTTACATTTTTCAGTTTTGTCAGACGTTTGTAATATTCTCACAATAAGCTAATTAGCTCAATTGGAGCATTTCTAGCATGTTTGGTTGAAATCAGAAATTTACATTTTTTACTTTTGTCAGACGTTTGTAATATTCTCACAATAAGCTAATTAGCTCAATTGGAGCATTTCTAGCATGTTTGGTTGAAATTGGAAATTTACATTTTTCAGTTTTGTCAGACGTTTGTAATATTCTCACAATAAGCTAATTAGCTCAATTGGAGCATTTCTAGCATGTTTGGTTGAAATTGGAAATTTACATTTTTCACTTTTGTCAGACGTTTGTAATATTCTCACAATAAGCTAACTAGCTCAATTGGAGCATTTCTAGCATGTTTGGTTGAAATTGGAAATTTACATTTTTCAGTTTTGTCAGACAATTGTAATATTCTCACAATAAGCTAATTAGCTCAATTGGAGCATTTCTAGCATGTTTAGTTGGAATTGGAAATTTGCATTTTTTAATTTTGTCAGACAATTGCAATATTCTCTCAATAAGCTAATTAGCTCAATTGGAGCATTTCTAGCGTGTTTGGTTGAAATTGGAAATTTACATTTTTCAGTTTTGTCAGACGTTTGCACACTTCTTACAGTAAGCTTATTTCCGCATTTGGAGCATTTCTAGCATGTTTGGTTGAAATTGGAAATTTACATTTTTCAGTTTTGTAAGACGTTTGTAATATTCTCAAAATAAGCTAATTAGCTCAATTGGAGCATTTCTAGCATGTTTAGTTGAAATTGGAAATTTGCATTTTTCACTTTTGTCAGACAATTGCAATATTCTCTCAATGAGCTAATTAGCTCAATTGGAGCATTTCTAGCATGTTTGGTTGAAATTGGAAATTTACATTTTTCAGCTTTGTCAGACGTTTGTAAAATTCTTACAGTAGGCTTATTTGCGCAATTGGAGCATTTCTAGCATGTTTGGTTGAAATTGGAAATTTACATTTTTCAGTTTTGTCAGACGTTTGTAATATTCTCACAATATGCTAATTAGCTCAATTGGAGCATTTCTAGCATGTTTGGTTGAAATTGGAAATTTACATTTTTCACTTTTGTCAGACAATTGCAATATTCTCACAATAAGCTAATTAGCTCAATTGGAGCATTTCTAGCATGTTTGGTTGAAATTGGAAATTTACATTTTTCAGCTTTGTCAGACGTTTGTAATATTCTCACAATAAGCTAATTAGCTCAATTGGAGCATTTCTAGCATGTTTGGTTGAAATTGGAAATTTACATTTTTCACTTTTGTCAGACAATTGCAATATTCTCACAATAAGCTAATTAGCTCAATTGGAGCATTTCTAGCATGTTTAGTTGAAATTGGAAATTTACATTTTTCAGTTTTGTCATACGTTTGTAATATTCTCACAATAAGCTAATTAGCTCAATTGGAGCATTTCTAGCATGTTTGGTTGAAATTGGAAATTCGCAATTTTCGCTTTTGTCATACAGTTGCAATATTCTCACAATAAGCTAATTAGCTCAATTGGAACATTTCTAGCATGTTTGGTTGAAATTAGAAATTTACATTTTTCAGTTTTGTCAGACGTTTGTAATATTCTCACAATAAGCTAATTAGCTCAATTGGAGCATTTCTAGCATGTTTGGTTGAAATTGGAAATTTACATTTTTCACTTTTGTCAAACAATTGCAATATTCTCACAATAAGCTAATTAGCTCAATTGGAGCATTTCTAGCATGTTTGGTTGAAATTGAAAATTTAAATTTTCAGTTTTGTCAGACGTTTGTAAAATTCTTACAGTAGGCTTATTTGCGCAATTGGAGCATTTCTAGCATGTTTGATTGAAATTGGAATTATAAATTTTTCACTTTTGTCAGACGTTTGTAATATTCTCACAATAAGCTAATTAGCACAATTGGAGCATTTCTAGCATGTTTGGTTGAAATTGGAAATTTACATTTTTCACTTTTGTCAGACAATTGCAATATTCTCACAATAAGCTAATTAGCTCAATTGGAACATTTCTAGCATGTTTGGTTGAAATTGGAAATTTACATTTTTCACTTTTGTCAAACAATTGCAATATTCTCACAATAAGCTAATTAGCTCAATTGGAGCATTTCTAGCATGTTTGGTTGAAATTGGAAATTTACATTTTTTACTTTTGTCAGACGTTTGTAATAATTATTCTCACAATAAGCTAATTAGCTCAATTGGAGCATTTCTAGCATGTTTGGTTGAAATCAGAAATTTACATTTTTTACTTTTGTCAGACGTTTGTAATATTCTCACAATAAGCTAATTAGCTCAATTGGAGCATTTCTAGCATGTTTGGTTGAAATTGGAAATTTACATTTTTCAGTTTTGTCAGACGTTTGTAATATTCTCACAATAAGCTAATTAGCTCAATTGGAGCATTTCTAGCATGTTTGGTTGAAATTGGAAATTTACATTTTTCACTTTTGTCAGACGTTTGTAATATTCTAACAATAAGCTAATTAGCTCAATTGGAGCATTTCTAGCGTGTTTGGTTGAAATTGGAAATTTACATTTTTCACTTTTGTCAGACAATTGCAATATTCTATCAATAAGCTAATTAGCTCAATTGGAGCATTTCTAGCATGTTTGGTTGAAATTGGAAATTTACATTTTTCAGTTTTGTCAGACGTTTGTAATATTCTCACAATAAGTTAATTAGCTCAATTGGAGCATTTCTAGCTTGTTTGGTTGAAATTGGAAATTTACATTTTTCAGTTTGGTCAGACGTTTGTAATATTCTCACAATAAGCTAATTAGCTCAATTGGAGCATTTCTAGCATGTTTGGTTGAAATTGGAAATTTACATTTTTCAGTTTTGTCAGACGTTTGTAATATTCTCACAATAAGCTAATTAGCTCAATTGGAGCATTTCTAGCATGTTTGGTTGAAATTGAAAATTTAAATTTTCAGTTTTGTCAGACGTTTGTAATATTCTTACAGCAGGCTTATTTGCGCAATTGGAGCATTTCTAGCATGTTTGATTGAAATTGGAATTTTAAATTTTTCACTTTTGTCAGACGTTTGTAATGTTCTCACAATAAGCTAATTAGCTCAAGTGGAGCATTTCTAGCATGTTTGGTTGAAATTGGAAATTTACATTTTTCACTTTTGTCAGACAATTGCGATATTCTCACAATAAGCTAATTAGCTCAATTGGAACATTTCTAGCATGTTTGGTTGAAATTGGAAGTTTACATTTTTCACTTTTTTCAGACAATTGCAATATTCTCACAATAAGCTAATTAGCTCAATTAGAGCCTCTCTAGCATGTTTGGTTGAAATTGGAAATTTCTATTTTTCAGTTTTGTCAGACGTTTGTAATATTCTCACAATAAGCTAATTAGCTCAATTGGAGCATTTCTAGCATGTTTGGTTGAAATCAGAAATTTACATTTTTTACTTTTGTCAGACGTTTGTAATATTCTCACAATAAGCTAATTAGCTCAATTGGAGCATTTCTAGCATGTTTAGTTGAAATTGGAAATTTACATTTTTCGCTTTTGTCAGACAATTGCCATATTCTCACAATAAGCTAATTAGCTCAATTGGAGCATTTCTAGCATGTTTGGTTGAAATTGGCAATTTACATTTTTCAGTTTTGTCAGACGTTTGTAATATTCTCACAATAAGCTAATTAGCTCAATTGGAGCATTTCTAGCATGTTTGGTTGAAATTGGAAATTTACATTTTTCACTTTTGTCAAACGTTTGTAATATTCTCACAATAAGCTAATTAGCTCAATTGGAGCATTTCTAGCATGTTTGGTTAAAATTGGAAATTTACATTTTTCGCTTTTCTCATACAATTGCAATATTCTCACAATAAGCTAATTAACTCAATTGGAGCATTTCTAGCATGTTTGGTTGAAATTGGAAATTTAAATTTTTCAGTTTTGACAGACGTTTGTAATATTCTCACATTAAGCTAATTAGCTCAATTGGAGCATTTCTAGCATGTTTGATTAAAATTGGAATTATAAATTTTTCACTTCTGTCAGACGTTTGTAATATTCTCACAATAAGCTAATTAGCTCAATTGGAGCATTTCTAGCATGTTTGGTTGAAATTGGAAATTTACATTTTTCAGTTTTGTCAGACGTTTGTAATATTCTCACAATAAGCTAATTAGCACAATTGGAGCATTTCTAGCATGTTTGCTTGAAATTGGAAATTTACATTTTTCACTTTTGTCAGACAATTGCAATATTCTCACAATAAGCTAATTAGCTCAATTGGAACATTTCTAGCATATTTGGTTGAAATTGGATATTTACATTTTTCACTTTTGTCAGACAATTGCAATATTCTCTCAATAAGCTAATTAGCTCAATTGGAGCATTTCTAACATGTTTGGTTGAAATTGGAAATTTACATTTTTCAGTTTTGTCAGACGTTTGTAATATTCTCACAATAAGCTAATTAGCTCAATTGAAGCATTTCTAGCATGTTTGGTTGAAATCAGAAATTTACATTTTTTACTTTTGTCAGACGTTTGTAATATTCTCACAATAAGCTAATTAGCTCAATTGGAGCATCATTAGCATGTTTGGTTGAAATTGGAAATTTACATTTTTCAGTTTTGTCAGACGTTTGTAATATTCTCACAATAAGCTAATTAGCTCAATTGGAGCATTTCTAGCATGTTTGGTTGAAATTGGAAATTTACATTTTTCAGTTTGGTCAGACGTTTGTAATATTCTCACAATAAGCTAATTAGCTCAATTGGAGCATTTCTAGCATGTTTGGTTGAAATTGGAAATTTACATTTTTCAGTTTTGTCAGACGTTTGTAATATTCTCACAATAAGCTAATTAGCTCAATTGGAGCATTTCTAGCTTGTTTGGTTGAAATTGGAAATTTACATTTTTCAGTTTGGTCAGACGTTTGTAATATTCTCACAATAAGCTAATTAGCTCAATTGGAGCATTTCTAGCATGTTTGGTTGAAATTGGAAATTTACATTTTTCAGTTTTGTCAGACGTTTGTAATATTCTCACAATAAGCTAATTAGCTCAATTTGAGCATTTCTAGCATGTTTGGTTGAAATTGGAAATTTACATTTTTCACTTTTGTCGGACGTTTGTAATATTCTCACAATAAGCTAATTAGCTCAATTGGAGCATTTCTAGCATGTTTGGTTGAAGTTGAAAATTTACATTTTTCAGTTTTGTAAGAGGTTTGTAATATTCTCACAATAAGCTAACTAGCTCAATTGGAGCATTTCTAGCATGTTTGGTTGAAATTGAAAATTTACATTTTTCAGTTTTGTCAGACGTTTGTAATATTCTCACAATAAGCTAATTAGCTCAATTGGAGCATTTCTAGCATGTTTAGTTGAAATTGGAAATTTGCATTTTTCACTTTTGTCAGACAATTGCAATATTCTCAAAATAAGCTAATTAGCTCAATTGGAGCATTTCTAGCGTGTTTGGTTGAAATTGGAAATTTACATTTTTCAGTTTTGTCAGATGTTTGTACACTTCTTACAGTAAGCTTATTTCCGCATTTGGAGCATTTCTAGCATGTTTGGTTGAAATTGGAAATTTACATTTTTCAGTTTTGTCAGACGTTTGTAATATTCTCAAAATAAGCTAATTAGCTCAATTGGAGCATTTCTAGCATGTTTGGTTGAAATTGGAAATTTACATTTTTCAGCTTTGTCAGACGTTTGTAAAATTCTTACAGTAGGCTTATTTGCGGAATTTGAGCATTTCTAGCATGTTTGGTTGAAATTGGAAATTTACATTTTTCAGTTTTGTCAGACGTTTGTAATATTCTCACAATAAGCTAATTAGCTCAATTGGAGCATTTCTAGCATGTTTGGTTGAAATTGGAAATTTACATTTTTCACTTTTGTCAGACAATTGCAATATTCTCACAATAAGCTAATTAGCTCAATTGGAGCATTTCTAGCATGTTTGGTTGAAATTGGAAATTTACATTTTTCAGCTTTGTCAGACGTTTGTAATATTCTCACAATAAGCTAATTAGCTCAATTGGAGCATTTCTAGCATGTTTGGTTGAAATTGGAAATTTACCTTTTTCACTTTTGTCAGACAATTGCAATATTCTCACAATAAGCTAATTAGCTCAATTGGAGCATTTCTAGCATGTTTGGTTGAAATTGGAAATTTACATTTTTCACTTTTGTCAGACAATTGCAATATTCTCACAATAAGCTAATTAGCTCAATTGGAGCATTTCTAGCATGTTTAGTTGAAATTGGAAATTTACATTTTTCAGTTTTGTCATACGTTTGTAATATTCTCACAATAAGCTAATTAGCTCAATTGGAGCATTTCTAGCATGTTTGGTTGAAATTGGAAATTTACATTTTTCAGTTTTGTCAGACGTTTGTAATATTCTCACAATAAGCTAATTAGCTCAATTGGAGCATTTCTAGCATGTTTGGTTGAAATTGGAAATTTACATTTTTCAGTTTTGTCAGACGTTTGTAATATTCTCACAATAAGCTAATTAGCTCAATTGGAGCATTTCTAGCATGTTTGGTTGAAATTGGAAATTTACATTTTTCAGTTTTGTCAGACGTTTGTAATATTCTCACAATAAGCTAAATAGCTCAATTGGAGCATTTCTAGCATGTTTGGTTGAAATTGGAACTTTATATTTTTCACTTTTGTCAGACAATTGCAATATTCTCACAATAAGCTAATTAGCTCAATTGGAGCATTTCTAGCATGTTTGGTTGAAATTGAAAATTTACATTTTTCAGTTTTGTCAAACGTTTGTAAAATTCTTACAGTAGGCTTATTTGCGCAATTGAAGCATTTCTAGCATGTTTGATTGAAATTGGAATTTTAAATTTTTCACTTTTGTCAGACGTTTGTAATATTCTCACAATAAGCTAATTAGCTCAATTGGAGCATTTCTAGCATGTTTGGTTGAAATTGAAAAATTACATTTTTCACTTTTGTCAGACAATTGCAATATTCTCACAATAAGCTAACTAGCTCAATTGGAGCATTTCTAGCATGTTTGGTTGAAATTGAAAATTTACATTTTTCACTTTTGTCAGACAATTGCAATATTCTCACAATAAGCTAATTAGCTCAATTGGAACATTTCTAGCATGTTTGGTTGAAATTGGAAATTTACATTTTTCACTTTTGTCAGACAATTGCAATATTCTCACAATAAGCTAATTAGCTCAATTGGAGCATTTCTAGCATGTTTGGTTGAAATTGGAAATTTACCTTTTTTCACTTTTGTCAGACGTTTGTAATATTCTCACAATAAGCTAATTAGCTCAATTGGAGCATTTCTAGCATGTTTGTTTAAATTGAAAATTTACATTTTTCACTTTTGTCAGACAATTGCAATATTCTCACAATAAGCTAACTAGCTCAATGGGAGCATTTCTAGCATGTTTGGTTGAAATTGGAAATTTACATTTTTCACTTTTGTCAGACAATTGCAATATTCTCACAATAAGCTAATTAGCTCAATTGGAGCATTTCTAGCATGTTTGGTTGAAATTGGAACTTTATATTTTTCACTTTTGTCAGACTATTGCAATATTCTCACAATAAGCTAATTAGCTCAATTGGAGCATTTCTAGCATGTTTGGTTGAAATTGAAAATTTACATTTTTCAGTTTTGTCAAACGTTTGTAAAATTCTTACAGTAGGCTTATTTCGCAATTCGAGCATTTCTAGCATGTTTGGTTGAAATTGGAAATTCACCTTTTTCAGTTTTGTCAGACGTTTGTAATATTCTCACAATAAGCTAATTAGCTCAATTGGAGCATTTCTAGCATGTTTGGTTGAAATTGGAAATTTACACTTTTCACTTTTGTCAGGCAATTGCAATATTCTCTCAATAAGCTAATTAGCTCAATTGGAGCATTTCTAGCATGTTTGGTTGAAATTGGAAATTTACATTTATCAGTTTTGTCAGACGTTTGTAATATTCTCACAAAAAGCTAATTAGCTCAAATGGAGCATTTCTAGCATGTTTGGTTGAAATTGGCAATTTACATTTTTCAGTTTTGTCAGACGTTTGTAATATTCTCACAATAAGCTAATTAGCTCAATTGGAGCATTTCTAGCATGTTTGGTTGAAATTGGAAATTTACATTTTTCACTTTTGTCAAACATTTGCAATATTCTCACAATAAGCTAATTAGCTCAATTGGAGCATTTCTAGCATGTTTGGTTGAAATTGAAAATTTAAATTTTCAGTTTTGTCAGACATTTGTAAAATTCTTACAGTAGGCTTATTTGCGCAATTGGAGCATTTCTAGCATGTTTAGTTGAAATTGAAAATTTACATTTTTCACTTTTGTCAGACAATTGCAATATTCTAACAATAAGCTAACTAGCTCAATTGGAGCATTTCTAGCATGTTTGGTTGAAATTGAAAATTTACATTTTTCACTTTTGTCAGACAATTGCAATATTCTCACAATAAGCTAACTAGCTCAATGGGAGCATTTCTAGCATGTTTGGTTGAAATTGGAAATTTACATTTTTCACTTTTGTCAGACAATTGCAATATTCTCACAATAAGCTAATTAGCTCAATTGGAACATTTCTAGCATGTTTGGTTGAAATTAGAACTTTACATTTTTCATTTTTGTCAGACAATTGCAATATTTTCACAATAAGCTAATTAGCTCAATTGGAGCATTTCTAGCATGTTTGGTTGAAATTGGAAATTTACATTTTTCAGTTTTGTCAGACGTTTGTAATATTCTCACAATAAGCTAATTAGCTCAATTGGAGCATTTCTAGCATGTTTGGTTGAAATTGGAAATTTACATTTTTCACTTTTGTCAGAGAATTGCAATATTCTCACAATAAGCTAATTAGCTCAATTGGAGCATTTCTAGCATGTTTGGTTGAAATTGGAACTTTATATTTTTCACTTTTGTCAGACAATTGCAATATTCTCACAATAAGCTAATTAGCTCAATTGGAGCATTTCTAGCATGTTTGGTTGAAATTGAAAATTTACATTTTTCAGTTTTGTCAAACGTTTGTAAAATTCTTACAGTAGGCTTATTTGCGCAATTGGAGCATTTCTAGCATGTTTGATTGAAATTGGAATTTTAAATTTTTCACTTTTGTCAGACGTTTGTAATATTCTCACAATAAGCTAATTAGCTCAATTGGAGCATTTCTAGCATGTTTGGTTGAAATTGGAAATTTACATTTTTCAGTTTTGTCAGACGTTTGTAATATTCTCACAATAAGCTAATTAGCTCAATTGGAACATTTCTAGCATGTTTGGTTGAAATTGGAAATTTACATTTTTCACTTTTGTCAGACAATTGCAATATTCTCACAATAAGCTAATTAGCTCAATTGGAGCATTTCTAGCATGTTTGGTTGAAATTGGAAATTTACATTTTTCACTTTTGTCAGACAATTGCAATATTCTCACAATAAGCTAATTAGCTCAATTGGAACATTTCTAGCATGTTTGGTTGAAATTGGAAATTTACATTTTTCACTTTTGTCAGACAATTGCAATATTCTCACAATAAGCTAATTAGCTCAATTGGAACATTTCTAGCATGTTTGGTTGAAATTGGAAATTTACATTTTTCACTTTTGTCAGACAATTGCAATATTCTCACAATAAGCTAATTAGCTCAATTGGAGCATTTCTAGCATGTTTGGTTGAAATTGGAAATTTACATTTTTCACTTTTGTCAGACGTTTGTAATATTCTCACAATAAGCTAATTAGCTCAATTGGAGCATTTCTAGCATGTTTGGTTGAAATTGAAAATTTACATTTTTCACTTTTGTCAGACAATTGCAATATTCTCACAATAAGCTAACTAGCTCAATGGGAGCATTTCTAGCATGTTTGTTTGAAATTGGAAATTTACATTTTTCACTTTTGTCAGACAATTGCAATATTCTCACAATAAGCTAATTAGCTCAATTGGAACATTTCTAGCATGTTTGGTTGAAATTAGAAATTTACATTTTTCACTTTTGTCAGACAATTGCAATATTCTCACAATAAGCTAATTAGCTCAATTGGAGCATTTCTAGCATGTTTGGTTGAAATTGGAAATTTACATTTTTCACTTTTGTCAGACAATTGCAATATTCTCACAATAAGCTAATTAGCTCAATTGGAACATTTCTAGCATGTTTGGTTGAAATTGGAAATTTACATTTTTCACTTTTGTCAGACAATTGCAATATTCTCACAATAAGCTAATTAGCTCAATTGGAGCATTTCTAGCATGTTTGGTTGAAATTGGAAATTTACATTTTTCACTTTTGTCAGACGTTTGTAATATTCTCACAATAAGCTAATTAGCTCAATTGGAGCATTTCTAGCATGTTTGGTTGAAATTGAAAATTTACATTTTTCACTTTTGTCAGACAATTGCAATATTCTCACAATAAGCTAACTAGCTCAATGGGAGCATTTCTAGCATGTTTGTTTGAAATTGGAAATTTACATTTTTCACTTTTGTCAGACAATTGCAATATTCTCACAATAAGCTAATTAGCTCAATTGGAACATTTCTAGCATGTTTGGTTGAAATTAGAAATTTACATTTTTCACTTTTGTCAGACAATTGCAATATTCTCACAATAAGCTAATTAGCTCAATTGGAGCATTTCTAGCATGTTTGGTTGAAATTGGAAATTTACATTTTTCAGTTTTGTCAGACGTTTGTAATATTCTCACAATAAGCTAATTAGCTCAATTGGAGCATTTCTAGCATGTTTGGTTGAAATTGGAAATTTACATTTTTCACTTTTGTCAGACAATTGCAATATTCTCACAATAAGCTAATTAGCTCAATTGGAGCATTTCTAGCATGTTTGGTTGAAATAGGAACTTTATATTTTTCACTTTTGTCAGACAATTGCAATATTCTCACAATAAGCTAATTAGTTCAATTGGAGCATTTCTAGCATGTTTGGTTGAAATTGAAAATTTACATTTTTCAGTTTTGTCAAACGTTTGTAAAATTCTTACAGTAGGCTTATTTCGCAATTCGAGCATTTCTAGCATGTTTGGTTGAAATTGGAAATTCACATTTTTCAGTTTTGTCAGACGTTTGTAATATTCTCACAATAAGCTAATTAGCTCAATTGGAGCATTTCTAGCATGTTTGGTTGAAATTGGAAATTTACACTTTTCACTTTTGTCAGGCAATTGCAATATTCTCTCAATAAGCTAATTAGCTCAATTGGAGCATTTCTAGCATGTTTGGTTGAAATTGGAAATTTACATTTTTCAGTTTTGTCAGACGTTTGTAAAATTCTTACAGTAGGCTCATATGCGCAATTTGAGCATTTCTAGCATGTTTGGTTGAAATCGGAAATTTACATTTTTCACTTTTGTCAGACGTTTGTAATATTCTCACACTAAGCTAATTAGCTCAATTGGAGCATTTCTAGCATGTTTGGTTGAAATTGGAAATTTACATTTTTCGCTTTTGTCAGACAATTGCAATATTCTCACAATAAGCTAATTAGCTCAATTGGAGCATTTCTAGCATGTTTGGTTGAAATTGGAAATTTACATTTTTCAGTTTTGTCAGACGTTTGTAATATTCTCACAATAAGCTAATTAGCTCAATTGGAGCATTTCTAGCATGTTTGGTTGAAATTGGAAATTTAAATTTTTCACTTTTGTCAAACAATTGCAATATTCTCACAATAAGCTAATTAGCTCAATTGGAGCATTTCTAGCATGTTTGGTTGAAATTGGAAATTTACATTTTTCAGTTTTGTCAGACGTTTGTAATATTCTCACAATAAGCTAATTAGCTCAATTGGAGCATTTCTAGCATGTTTGGTTGAAATTGGAAATTTACATTTTTCACTTTTGTCAGACAATTGCAATATTCTCACAATAAGCTAATTAGCTCAATTGGAGCATTTCTAGCATGTTTGGTTGAAATTGGAAACTTACATTTTTCAGCTTTGTCAGACGTTTGTAATATTCTCACAATAAGCTAATTAGCTCAATTGGAGCATTTCTAGCATGTTTGGTTGAAATTGGAAATTTACATTTTTCACTTTTGTCAGACAATTGCAATATTCTCACAATAAGCTAATTAGCTCAATTGGAGCATTTCTAGCATGTTTGGTTGAAATTGGAAATTTACACTTTTCACTTTTGTCAGACAATTGCAATATTCTCACAATAAGCTAATTAGCTCAATTGGAGCATTTCTAGCATGTTTAGTTGAAATTGGAAATTTACATTTTTCAGTTTTGTCATACGTTTGTAATATTCTCACAATAAGCTAATTAGCTCAATTGGAGCATTTCTAGCATGTTTGGTTGAAATTGGAAATTTACACTTTTCACTTTTGTCAGACAATTGCAATATTCTCTCAATAAGCTAATTAGCTCAATTGGAGCATTTCTAGCATGTTTGGTTGAAATTGGAAATTTACATTTTTCAGTTTTGTCAGACGTTTGTAAAATTCTTACAGTAGGCTTATATGCGCAATTTGAGCATTTCTAGCGTGTTTGGTTGAAATCGGAAATTTACATTTTTCACTTTTGTCAGACGTTTGTAATATTCTCACAATAAGCTAATTAGCTCAATTGGAGCATTTCTAGCATGTTTGGTTGAAATTGGAAATTTACATTTTTCAGTTTTGTCAGACGTTTGTAAAATTCTTACAGTAGGCTTATATGCGCAATTTGAGCATTTCTAGCATGTTTGGTTGAAATCGGAAATTTACATTTTTCACTTTTGTCAGATGTTTGTAATATTCTCACAATAAGCTAATTAGCTCAATTGGAGCATTTCTAGCATGTTTGGTTGAAATTGGAAATTTACATTTTTTGCTTTTGTCAGACAATTGCAATATTCTCACAATAAGCTAATTAGCTCAATTGGAGCATTTCTAGCATGTTTGGTTGAAATTGGAAATTTACATTTTTCAGTTTTGTCAGACGTTTGTAATATTCTCACAATAAGCTAATTAGCTCAATTGGAGCATTTCTAGCATGTTTGGTTGAAATCAGAAATTTACATTTTTCACTTTTGTCAAACAATTGCAATATTCTCACAATAAGCTAATTAGCTCAATTGGAGCATTTCTAGCATGTTTGGTTGAAATTGGAAATTTACATTTTTCAGTTTTGTCAGACGTTTGTAATATTCTCACAATAAGCTAATTAGCTCAATTGGAGCATTTCTAGCATGTTTGGTTGAAATTGGAAATTTACATTTTTCACTTTTGTCAGACAATTGCAATATTCTCACAATAAGCTAATTAGCTCAATTGGAGCATTTCTAGCATGTTTGGTTGAAATTGGAAATTTACATTTTTCAGCTTTGTCAGACGTTTGTAATATTCTCACAATAAGCTAATTAGCTCAATTGGAGCATTTCTAGCATGTTTGGTTGAAATTGGAAATTTACATTTTTCACTTTTGTCAGACAATTGCAATATTCTCACAATAAGCTAATTAGCTCAATTGGAGCATTTCTAGCATGTTTGGTTGAAATTGGAAATTTACACTTTTCACTTTTGTCAGACAATTGCAATATTCTCACAATAAGCTAATTAGCTCAATTGGAGCATTTCTAGCATGTTTAGTTGAAATTGGAAATTTACATTTTTCAGTTTTGTCATACGTTTGCAATATTCTCACAATAAGCTAATTAGCTCAATTGGAGCATTTCTAGCATGTTTGGTTGAAATTGGAAATTTACACTTTTCACTTTTGTCAGACAATTGCAATATTCTCTCAATAAGCTAATTAGCTCAATTGGAGCATTTCTAGCATGTTTGGTTGAAATTGGAAATTTACATTTTTCAGTTTTGTCAGACGTTTGTAAAATTCTTACAGTAGGCTTATATGCGCAATTTGAGCATTTCTAGCATGTTTGGTTGAAATCGGAAATTTACATTTTTCACTTTTGTCAGACGTTTGTAATATTCTCACAATAAGCTAATTAGCTCAATTGGAGCATTTCTAGCATGTTTGGTTGAAATTGGAAATTTACATTTTTCGCTTTTGTCAGACAATTGCAATATTCTCACAATAAGCTAATTAGCTCAATTGGAGCATTTCTAGCATGTTTGGTTGAAATTGGAAATTTACATTTTTCAGTTTTGTCAGACGTTTGTAATATTCTCACAATAAGCTAATTAGCTCAATTGGAGCATTTCTAGCATGTTTGGTTGAAATTGGAAATTTACATTTTTCACTTTTGTCAAACAATTGCAATATTCTCACAATAAGCTAATTAGCTCAATTGGAGCATTTCTAGCATGTTTGGTTGAAATTGGAAATTTACATTTTTCAGTTTTGTCAGACGTTTGTAATATTCTCACAATAAGCTAATTAGCTCAATTTGAGCATTTCTAGCATGTTTGGTTGAAATTGGAAATTTACATTTATCAGTTTTGTCAGACGTTTGTAATATTCTCACAAAAAGCTAATTAGCTAAAATGGAGCATTTCTAGCATGTTTGGTTGAAATTGGAAATTTACATTTTTCAGTTTTGTCAGACGTTTGTAATATTCTCACAATAAGCTAATTAGCTCAATTGGAGCATTTCTAGCATGTTTGGTTGAAATTGGAAATTTACATTTTTCACTTTTGTCAGACAATTGCAATATTCTTACAGTAGGCTTATTTGCGCAATTGGAGCATTTCTAGCATGTTTGATTGAAATTGGAATTTTAAAATTTTCACTTTTGACAGACGTTTGTAATATTCTCACAATAAGCTAATTAGCTCAATTGGAGCATTTCTAGCATGTTTGGTTGAAATTGGAAATTTACATTTTTCAGTTTTGTCAGACGTTTGTAATATTCTCACAATAAGCTAATTAGCTCAATTGGAGCATTTCTAGCATGTTTGGTTGAAATTGAAAATTTACATTTTTCACTTTTGTCAGACAATTGCAATATTCTCACAATAAGCTAACTAGCTCAATTGGAGCATTTCTAGCATGTTTGGTTGAAATTGAAAATTTACATTTTTCACTTTTGTCAGACAATTGCAATATTCTCACAATAAGCTAATTAGCTCAATTGGAACATTTCTAGCATGTTTGATTGAAATTGGAAATTTACATTTTTCACTTTTGTCAGACAATTGCAATATTCTCACAATAAGCTAATTAGCTCAATTGGAGCATTTCTAGCATGTTTGGTTGAAATTGGAAATTTACATTTTTCACTTTTGTCAGACAATTGCAATATTCTCACAATAAGCTAATTAGCTCAATTGGAACATTTCTAGCATGTTTGGTTGAAATTGGAAATTTACGTTTTTCACTTTTGTCAGACAATTGCAATATTCTCACAATAAGCTAATTAGCTCAATTGGAGCATTTCTAGCATGTTTGGTTGAAATTGGAAATTTACATTTTTCAGTTTTGTCATACGTTTGTAATATTCTCACAATAAGCTAATTAGCTCAATTGGAGCATTTCTAGCATGTTTGGTTGAAATTGGAAATTTACATTTTTCACTTTTGTCAGACAATTGCAATATTCTCTCAATAAGCTAATTAGCTCAATTGGAGCATTTCTAGCATGTTTGGTTGAAATTGGAAATTTACATTTTTCACTTTTGTCAGACGTTTGTAAAATTCTTACAGTAGGCTTATATGCGCAATTTGAGCATTTCTAGCATGTTTGGTTGAAATCGGAAATTTACATTTTTCACTTTTGTCAGACGTTTGTAATATTCTCACAATAAGCTAATTAGCTCAATTGGAGCATTTCTAGCATGTTTGGTTGAAATTGGAAATTTACATTTTTCGCTTTTGTCAGACAATTGCAATATTCTCACAATAAGCTAATTAGCTCAATTGGAGCATTTCTAGCATGTTTGGTTGAAATTGGAAATTTACATTTTTCAGTTTTGTCAGACGTTTGTAATATTCTCACAATAAGCTAATTAGCTCAATTGGAGCATTTCTAGCATGTTTGGTTGAAATTGGAAATTTACATTTTTCACTTTTGTCAAACAATTGCAATATTCTCACAATAAGCTAATTAGCTCAATTGGAGCATTTCTAGCATGTTTGGTTGAAATTGGAAATTTACATTTTTCAGTTTTGTCAGACGTTTGTAATATTCTCACAATAAGCTAATTAGCTCAATTGGAGCATTTCTAGCATGTTTGGTTGAAATTGGAAATTTACATTTTTCACTTTTGTCAGACAATTGCAATATTCTCACAATAAGCTAATTAGCTCAATTGGAGCATTTCTAGCATGTTTGGTTGAAATTGGAAATTTACATTTTTCAGTTTTGTCAGACGTTTGTAATATTCTCACAATAAGCTAATTAGCTCAATTGGAACATTTCTAGCATGTTTGGTTGAAATTGGAAATTTACATTTTTCACTTTTGTCAGACAATTGCAATATTCTCACAATAAGCTAATTAGCTCAATTGGAGCATTTCTAGCATGTTTGGTTGAAATTGGAAATTTACATTTTTCACTTTTGTCAGACAATTGCAATATTCTCACAATAAGCTAATTAGCTCAATTGGAGCATTTCTAGCATGTTTAGTTGAAATTGGAAATTTACATTTTTCAGTTTTGTCATACGTTTGTAATATTCTCACAATAAGCTAATTAGCTCAATTGGAGCATTTCTAGCATGTTTGGTTGAAATTGGAAATTTACATTTTTCAGTTTTGTCAGACATTTGTAATATTCTCACAATAAGCTAATTAGCTCAATTGGAGCATTTCTAGCATGTTTGGTTGAAATTGGAAATTTACATTTTTCAGTTTTGTCAGACGTTTGTAATATTCTCACAATAAGCTAATTAGCTCAATTTGAGAATTTCTAGCATGTTTGGTTGAAATTGGAAATTTACATTTATCAGTTTTGTCAGACGTTTGTAATATTCTCACAAAAAGCTAATTAGCTAAAATGGAGCATTTCTAGCATGTTTGGTTGAAATTGTAAATTTACATTTTTCAGCTTTGTCAGACGTTTGTAAAATTCTTACAGTAGGCTTATTTGCGCAATTGGAGCATTTCTAGCATGTTTGGTTGAAATTGGAAATTTACATTTTTCAGTTTTGTCAGACGTTTGTAATATTCTCACAATAAGCTAATTAGCTCAATTGGAGCATTTCTAGCATGTTTGGTTGAAATTGGAAATTTACATTTTTCACTTTTGTCAGACAATTGCAATATTCTCTCAATAAGCTAATTAGCTCAATTGGAGCATTTCTAGCATGTTTGGTTGAAATTGGAAATTTACATTTTTCACTTTTGTCAGACGTTTGTAAAATTCTTACAGTAGGCTTATATGCGCAATTTGAGCATTTCTAGCATGTTTGGTTGAAATCGGAAATTTACATTTTTCACTTTTGTCAGACGTTTGTAATATTCTCACAATAAGCTAATTAGCTCAATTGGAGCATTTCTAGCATGTTTGGTTGAAATTGGAAATTTACATTTTTCGCTTTTGTCAGACAATTGCAATATTCTCACAATAAGCTAATTAGCTCAATTGGAGCATTTCTAGCATGTTTGGTTGAAATTGGAAATTTACATTTTTCAGTTTTGTCAGACGTTTGTAATATTCTCACAATAAGCTAATTAGCTCAATTGGAGCATTTCTAGCATGTTTGGTTGAAATTGGAAATTTACATTTTTCACTTTTGTCAAACAATTGCAATATTCTCACAATAAGCTAATTAGCTCAATTGGAGCATTTCTAGCATGTTTGGTTGAAATTGGAAATTTACATTTTTCAGTTTTGTCAGACGTTTGTAATATTCTCACAATAAGCTAATTAGCTCAATTGGAGCATTTCTAGCATGTTTGGTTGAAATTGGAAATTTACATTTTTCACTTTTGTCAGACAATTGCAATATTCTCACAATAAGCTAATTAGCTCAATTGGAGCATTTCTAGCATGTTTGGTTGAAATTGGAAATTTACATTTTTCAGTTTTGTCAGACGTTTGTAATATTCTCACAATAAGCTAATTAGCTCAATTGGAACATTTCTAGCATGTTTGGTTGAAATTGGAAATTTACATTTTTCACTTTTGTCAGACAATTGCAATATTCTCACAATAAGCTAATTAGCTCAATTGGAGCATTTCTAGCATGTTTGGTTGAAATTGGAAATTTACATTTTTCACTTTTGTCAGACAATTGCAATATTCTCACAATAAGCTAATTAGCTCAATTGGAGCATTTCTAGCATGTTTAGTTGAAATTGGAAATTTACATTTTTCAGTTTTGTCATACGTTTGTAATATTCTCACAATAAGCTAATTAGCTCAATTGGAGCATTTCTAGCATGTTTGGTTGAAATTGGAAATTTACATTTTTCAGTTTTGTCAGACATTTGTAATATTCTCACAATAAGCTAATTAGCTCAATTGGAGCATTTCTAGCATGTTTGGTTGAAATTGGAAATTTACATTTTTCAGTTTTGTCAGACGTTTGTAATATTCTCACAATAAGCTAATTAGCTCAATTTGAGAATTTCTAGCATGTTTGGTTGAAATTGGAAATTTACATTTATCAGTTTTGTCAGACGTTTGTAATATTCTCACAAAAAGCTAATTAGCTAAAATGGAGCATTTCTAGCATGTTTGGTTGAAATTGTAAATTTACATTTTTCAGCTTTGTCAGACGTTTGTAAAATTCTTACAGTAGGCTTATTTGCGCAATTGGAGCATTTCTAGCATGTTTGGTTGAAATTGGAAATTTACATTTTTCAGTTTTGTCAGACGTTTGTAATATTCTCACAATAAGCTAATTAGCTCAATTGGAGCATTTCTAGCATGTTTGGTTGAAATTGGAAATTTACATTTTTCACTTTTGTCAAACAATTGCAATATTCTCACAATAAGCTAATTAGCTCAATTGGAGCATTTCTAGCATGTTTGGTTGAAATTGAAAATTTAAATTTTCAGTTTTGTCAGATATTTGTAAAATTCTTACAGTAGGCTTATTTGCGCAATTGGAGCATTTCTAGCATGTTTGATTGAAATTGGAATTTTAAATTTTTCACTTTTGACAGACGTTTGTAATATTCTCACAATAAGCTAATTAGCTCAATTGGAGCATTTCTAGCATGTTTGGTTGAAATTGGAAATTTACATTTTTCAGTTTTGTCAGACGTTTGTAATATTCTCACAATAAGCTAATTATCTCAATTGGAGCATTTCTAGCATGTTTGGTTGAAATTGAAAATTTACATTTTTCACTTTTGTCAGACAATTGCAATATTCTCACAATAAGCTAACTAGCTCAATTGGAGCATTTCTAGCATGTTTGGTTGAAATTGAAAATTTACATTTTTCACTTTTGTCAGACAATTGCAATATTCTCACAATAAGCTAATTAGCTCAATTGGAACATTTCTAGCATGTTTGATTGAAATTGGAAATTTACATTTTTCACTTTTGTCAGACAATTGCAATATTCTCACAATAAGCTAATTAGCTCAATTGGAGCATTTCTAGCATGTTTGGTTGAAATTGGAAATTTACATTTTTCACTTTTGTCAGACAATTGCAATATTCTCACAATAAGCTAATTAGCTCAATTGGAACATTTCTAGCATGTTTGGTTGAAATTGGAAATTTACATTTTTCACTTTTGTCAGACAATTGCAATATTCTCACAATAAGCTAATTAGCTCAATTGGAGCATTTCTAGCATGTTTGGTTGAAATTGGAAATTTACATTTTTCAGTTTTGTCAGACGTTTGTAATATTCTCACAATAAGCTAATTAGCTCAATTGGAGCATTTCTAGCATGTTTGGTTGAAATTGGAAATTTACATTTTTCACTTTTGTCAGACAATTGCAATATTCTCACAATAAGCTAATTAGCTCAATTGGAGCATTTCTAGCATGTTTGGTTGAAATTGGAAATTTACACTTTTCACTTTTGTCAGACAATTGCAATATTCTCTCAATAAGCTAATTAGCTCAATTGGAGCATTTCTAGCATGTTTGGTTGAAATTGGAAATTTACATTTTTCAGTTTTGTCAGACGTTTGTAAAATTCTTACAGTAGGCTTATATGCGCAATTTGAGCATTTCTAGCATGTTTGGTTGAAATTGGAAATTTACATTTTTAACTTTTGTCAGACGTTTGTAATATTCTCACAATAAACTAATTAGCTCAATTGGAGCATTTCTAGCATGTTTGGTTGAAATTGGAAATTCACATTTTTCACTTTTGTCAGACAATTGCAATATTCTCACAATAAGCTAATTAGCTCAATTGGAACATTTCTAGCATGTTTGGTTGAAATTGGAAATTTACATTTTTCACTTTTGTCAGACAATTGCAATATTCTCACAATAAGCTAATTAGCTCAATTGGAGCCTTTCTAGCATGTTTGGTTGAAATTGGAAATTTCTATTTTACAGTTTTGTCAGACGTTTGTAATATTCTCACAATAAGCTAATTAGCTCAATTGGAGCATTTCTAGCATGTTTGGTTGAAATCAGAAATTTACATTTTTTACTTTTGTCAGACGTTTGTAATATTCTCACAATAAGCTAATTAGCTCAATTGGAGCATTTCTAGCATGTTTGGTTGAAATTGGAAATTTACATTTTTCGCTTTTGTCAGACAATTGCAATACTCTCACAATAAGCTAATTAGCTCAATTGGAGCATTTCTAGCATGTTTGGTTGAAATTGGAAATTTACATTTTTCACTTTTGTCAGACGTTTGCACACTTCTTACAGTAAGCTTATTTCCGCATTTGGAGCATTTCTAGCATGTTTGGTTGAAATTGGAAATTTACATTTTTCACTTTTGTCAGACGTTTGTAATATTCTCACAACAAGCTAATTAGCTCAATTGGAGCATTTCTAGCATGTTTAGTTGAAATTGGAAATTTGCATTTTTCACTTTTGTCAGACAATTGCAATATTCTCTCAATAAGCTAATTAGCTCAATTGGAGCATTTCTAGCATGTTTGGTTGAAATTGGAAATTTACATTTTTCACTTTTGTCAGACAATTGCAATATTCTCACAATTAGCTAATTAGCTCAATTGGAGCATTTCTAGTATGTTTGGTTGAAATTGGAAATTTACATTTTTCAGCTTTGTCAGACGTTTGTAATATTCTCACAATAAGCTAATTAGCTCAATTGGAGCATTTCTAGCATGTTTGGTTGAAATTGGAAATTTACATTTTTCACTTTTGTCAGACAATTGCAATATTCTCACAATAAGCTAATTAGCTCAATTGGAGCATTTCTAGCATGTTTGGTTGAAATTGGAAATTTACATTTTTCACTTTTGTCAGACAATTGCAATATTCTCACAATAAGCTAATTAGCTCAATTGGAGCATTTCTAGCATGTTTAGTTGAAATTGGAAATTTACATTTTTCAGTTTTGTCATACGTTTGTAATATTCTCACAATAAGCTAATTAGCTCAATTGGAGCATTTCTAGCATGTTTGGTTGAAATTGGAAATTTACATTTTTCGCTTTTGTCATACAGTTGCAATATTCTCACAATAAGCTAATTAGCTCAATTGGAGCATTTCTAGCATGTTTGGTTGAAATTGGAAATTTACATTTTTCGCTTTTGTCAGACAATTGCAATATTCTCACAATAAGCTAATTAGCTCAATTGGAACATTTCTAGCATGTTTGGTTGAAATTGGAAATTTACATTTTTCACTTTTGTCAGACAATTGCAATATTCTCATAATAAGCTAATTAGCTCAATTGGAGCATTTCTAGCATGTTTGGTTGAAATTGGAAATTTACATTTTTCACTTTTGTCAGACGTTTGTAATATTCTCACAATAAGCTAATTAGCTCAATTGGAGCATTTCTAGCATGTTTGGTTGAAATTGGAAATTTACATTTTTCACTTTTGTCAGACAATTGCAATATTCTCACAATAAGCTAATTAGCTCAATTGGAGCATTTCTAGCATGTTTGGTTGAAATTGGAAATTTACACTTTTCACTTTTGTCAGACAATTGCAATATTCTCTCAATAAGCTAATTAGCTCAATTGGAGCATTTCTAGCATGTTTGGTTGAAATTGGAAATTTACATTTTTCAGTTTTGTCAGACGTTTGTAAAATTCTTACAGTAGGCTTATATGCGCAATTTGAGCATTTCTAGCATGTTTGGTTGAAATTGGAAATTTACATTTTTAACTTTTGTCAGACGTTTGTAATATTCTCACAATAAGCTAATTAGCTCAATTGGAGCATTTCTAGCATGTTTGGTTGAAATTGGAAATTTACATTTTTCGCTTTTGTCAGACAATTGCAATATTCTCACAATAAGCTAATTAGCTCAATTGGAGCATTTCTAGCATGTTTGGTTGAAATTGGAAATTTACATTTTTCAGTTTTGTCAGACGTTTGTAATATTCTCACAATAAGCTAATTAGCTCAATTGGAGCATTTCTAGCATGTTTGGTTGAAATTGGAAATTTACATTTTTCACTTTTGTCAAACAATTGCAATATTCTCACAATAAGCTAATTAGCTCAATTGGAGCATTTCTAGCATGTTTGGTTGAAATTGAAAATTTAAATTTTCAGTTTTGTCAGACGTTTGTAAAATTCTTACACTAGGCTTATTTGCGCAATTGGAGCATTTCTAGCATGTTTGATTGAAATTGGAATTTTAAATTTTTCATTTTTGTCAGACGTTTGTAATATTCTCACAATAAGCTAATTAGCTCAATTGGAGCATTTCTAGCATGTTTGGTTGAAATTGGAAATTTACATTTTTCACTTTTGTCAGACAATTGCAATATTCTCACAATAAGCTAATTAGCTAAATTGGAACATTTCTAGCATGTTTGGTTGAAATTGGAAATTTACATTTTTCACTTTTGTCAGACAATTGCAATATTCTCACAATAAGCTAATTAGCTCAATTGGAGCCTTTCTAGCATGTTTGGTTGAAATTGGAAATTTCTATTTTTCAGTTTTGTCAGACGTTTGTAATATTCTCACAATAAGCTAATTAGCTCAATTGGAGCATTTCTAGCATGTTTGGTTGAAATCAGAAATTTACATTTTTTACTTTTGTCAGACGTTTGTAATATTCTCACAATAAGCTAATTAGCTCAATTGGAGCATTTCTAGCATGTTTGGTTGAAATTGGAAATTTACATTTTTCGCTTTTGTCAGACAATTGCAATACTCTCACAATAAGCTAATTAGCTCAATTGGAGCATTTCTAGCATGTTTGGTTGAAATTGGCAATTTACATTTTTCACTTTTGTCAGACGTTTGCACACTTCTTACAGTAAGCTTATTTCCGCATTTGGAGCATTTCTAGCATGTTTGGTTGAAATTGGAAATTTACATTTTTCACTTTTGTCAGACGTTTGTAATATTCTCAAAATAAGCTAATTAGCTCAATTGGAGCATTTCTAGCATGTTTAGTTGAAATTGGAAATTTGCATTTTTCACTTTTGTCAGACAATTGCAATATTCTCTCAATAAACTAATTAGCTCAATTGGAGCATTTCTAGCATGTTTGGTTGAAATTGGAAATTTACATTTTTCACTTTTGTCAGACAATTGCAATATTCTCACAATTAGCTAATTAGCTCAATTGGAGCATTTCTAGCATGTTTGGTTGAAATTAGAAATTTACATTTTTCAGCTTTGTCAGACGTTTGTAATATTCTCACAATAAGCTAATTAGCTCAATTGGAGCATTTCTAGCATGTTTGGTTGAAATTGGAAATTTATATTTTTCACTTTTGTCAGACAATTGCAATATTCTCACAATAAGCTAATTAGCTCAATTGGAGCATTTCTAGCATGTTTGGTTGAAATTGGAAATTTACATTTTTCACTTTTGTCAGACAATTGCAATATTCTCACAATAAGCTAATTAGCTCAATTGGAGCATTTCTAGCATGTTTAGTTGAAATTGGAACTTTACATTTTTCAGTTTTGTCATACGTTTGTAATATTCTCACAATAAGCTAATTAGCTCAATTGGAGCATTTCTAGCATGTTTGGTTGAAATTGGAAATTTACATTTTTCGCTTTTGTCATACAGTTGCAATATTCTCACAATAAGCTAATTAGCTCAATTGGAGCATTTCTAGCATGTTTGGTTGAAATTGAAAATTTAAATTTTCAGTTTTGTCAGACGTTTGTAAAATTCTTACAGTAGGCTTATTTGCGCAATTGGAGCATTTCTAGCATGTTTGATTGAAATTGGAATTATAAATTTTTCACTTTTGTCAGACGTTAGTAATATTCTCACAATAAGCTAATTAGCACAATTGGAGCATTTCTAGCATGTTTGGTTGAAATTGGAAATTTACATTTTTCACTTTTGTCAGACAATTGCAATATTCTCACAATAAGCTAATTAGCTCAATTGGAACATTTCTAGCATGTTTGGTTGAAATTGGAAATTTACATTTTTCACATTTGTCAGACAATTGCAATATTCTCACAATAAGCTAATTAGCTCAATTGGAACATTTCTAGCATGTTTGGTTGAAATTGGAAATTTACATTTTTCACTTTTGTCAGACGTTTGTAATATTCTCACAATAAGCTAATTAGCTCAATTGGAGCATTTCTAGCATGTTTGGTTGAAATTGGAAATTTACATTTTTCAGTTTTGTCAGACGTTTGTAATATTCTCACAATAAGCTAATTAGCTCAATTGGAGCATTTCTAGCATGTTTGGTTGAAATTGGAAATTTACATTTTTCAGTTTTGTCAGACGTTTGTAATATTCTCACAATAAGCTAATTAGCTCAATTGGAGCATTTCTAGCATGTTTGGTTGAAATCGGAAATTTAGATTTTTCACTTTTGTCAGACGTTTGTAATATTCTAACAATAAGCTAATTAGCTCAATTGGAGCATTTCTAGCATGTTTGGTTGAAATCAGAAATTTACATTTTTTTACTTTTGTCAGACGTTTGTAATATTCTCACAATAAGCTAATTAGCTCAATTGGAGCATTTCTAGCATGTTTGGTTGAAATTGGAAATTTACATTTTTCAGTTTTGTCAGACGTTTGTAATATTCTCACAATAAGCTAATTAGCTCAATTGGAGCATTTCTAGCATGTTTGGTTGAAATCGGAAATTTTGATTTTTCACTTTTGTCAGACGTTTGTAATATTCTAACAATAAGCTAATTAGCTCAATTGGAGCATTTCTAGCATGTTTGGTTGAAATATGAAATTTACATTTTTCACTTTTGTCAGACAATTGCAATATTCTATCAATAAGCTAATTAGCTCAATTGGAGCATTTCTAGCATGTTTGGTTGAAATTGGAAATTTCTATTTTTCAGTTTTGTCAGACGTTTGTAATATTCTCACAATAAGCTAATAAGCTCAATTGGAGCATTTCTAGCTTGTTTGGTTGAAATTGGAAATTTACATTTTTTAGTTTGGTCAGACGTTTGTAATATTCTCACAATAAGCTAATTAGCTCAATTGGAGCATTTCTAGCATGTTTGGTTGAAATTGGAAATTTACATTTTTCAGTTTTGTCAGACGTTTGTAATATTCTCACAATAAGCTAATTAGCTCAATTGGAGCATTTCTAGCATGTTTGGTTGAAATTGGAAATTTACATTTTTCACTTTTGTCAAACAATTGCAATATTCTTACAATAAGCTAATTAGCTCAATTGGAGCAATTCTAGCATGTTTGGTTGAAATTGAAAATTTAAATTTTCAGTTTTGTCAAACAGTTGTAAAATTCTTACAGTAGGCTTATTTGCGCAATTGGAGCATTTCTAGCATGTTTGATTGAAATTGGAATTTTAAATTTTTCACTTTTGTCAGACGTTTGTAATATTCTCACAATAAGCTAATTAGCTCAATTGGAGCATTTCTAGCATGTTTGGTTGAAATTGGAAATTTACATTTTTCACTTTTGTCAGACAATTGCAATATTCTCACAATAAGCTAATTAGCTCAATTGGAACATTTCTAGCATGTTTGGTTGAAATTGGAAATTTACATTTTTCACTTTTGTCAGACAATTGCAATATTCTCACAATAAGCTAATTAGCTCAATTGCAGCACTTCTAGCATGTTTGGTTGAAATTGGAAATTTCTATTTTTCAGTTTTGTCAGACGTTTGTAATATTCTCACAATAAGCTAATTAGCTCAATTGGAGCATTTCTAGCATGTTTGGTTGAAATCAGAAATTTACATTTTTTACTTTTGTCAGACGTTTGTAATATTCTCACAATAAGCTAATTAGCTCAATTGGAGCATTTCTAGCATGTTTGGTTGAAATTGGAAATTTACATTTTTCGCTTTTGTCAGACAATTGCAATATTCTCACAATAAGCTAATTAGCTCAATTGGAGCATTTCTAGCATGTTTGGTTGAAATTGGAAATTTACATTTTTCACTTTTATCAAACGTTTGTAATATTCTCACAATAAGCTAATTAGCTCAATTGGAGCATTTCTAGCATGTTTGGTTGAAATTGGAAATTTACATTTTTCGCTTTTCTCATACAATTGCAATATTCTCACAATAAGCTAATTAGCTCAATTGGAGCATTTCTAGCATGTTTGGTTGAAATTGGAAATTTACATTTTTCAGTTTTGTCAGACGTTTGTAATATTCTCACAATAAGCTAATTAGCTCAATTGGAGCATTTCTAGCATGTTTGGTTGAAATTGGAAATTTACATTTTTCGCTTTTGTCATACAGTTGCAATATTCTCACAATAAGCTAATTAGCTCAATTGGAGCATTTCTAGCATGTTTGGTTGAAATTGAAAATTTAAATTTTCAGTTTTGTCAGACGTTTGTAAAATTCTTACAGTAGGCTTATTTGCGCAATTGGAGCATTTCTAGCATGTTTGATTGAAATTGGAATTATAAATTTTTCACTTTTGTCAGACGTTAGTAATATTCTCACAATAAGCTAATTAGCACAATTGGAGCATTTCTAGCATGTTTGGTTGAAATTGGAAATTTACATTTTTCACTTTTGTCAGACAATTGCAATATTCTCACAATAAGCTAATTAGCTCAATTGGAACATTTCTAGCATGTTTGGTTGAAATTGGAAATTTACATTTTTCACATTTGTCAGACAATTGCAATATTCTCACAATAAGCTAATTAGCTCAATTGGAACATTTCTAGCATGTTTGGTTGAAATTGGAAATTTACATTTTTCACTTTTGTCAGACGTTTGTAATATTCTCACAATAAGCTAATTAGCTCAATTGGAGCATTTCTAGCATGTTTGGTTGAAATTGGAAATTTACATTTTTCAGTTTTGTCAGACGTTTGTAATATTCTCACAATAAGCTAATTAGCTCAATTGGAGCATTTCTAGCATGTTTGGTTGAAATTGGAAATTTACATTTTTCAGTTTTGTCAGACGTTTGTAATATTCTCACAATAAGCTAATTAGCTCAATTGGAGCATTTCTAGCATGTTTGGTTGAAATCGGAAATTTAGATTTTTCACTTTTGTCAGACGTTTGTAATATTCTAACAATAAGCTAATTAGCTCAATTGGAGCATTTCTAGCATGTTTGGTTGAAATCAGAAATTTACATTTTTTTACTTTTGTCAGACGTTTGTAATATTCTCACAATAAGCTAATTAGCTCAATTGGAGCATTTCTAGCATGTTTGGTTGAAATTGGAAATTTACATTTTTCAGTTTTGTCAGACGTTTGTAATATTCTCACAATAAGCTAATTAGCTCAATTGGAGCATTTCTAGCATGTTTGGTTGAAATCGGAAATTTTGATTTTTCACTTTTGTCAGACGTTTGTAATATTCTAACAATAAGCTAATTAGCTCAATTGGAGCATTTCTAGCATGTTTGGTTGAAATATGAAATTTACATTTTTCACTTTTGTCAGACAATTGCAATATTCTATCAATAAGCTAATTAGCTCAATTGGAGCATTTCTAGCATGTTTGGTTGAAATTGGAAATTTCTATTTTTCAGTTTTGTCAGACGTTTGTAATATTCTCACAATAAGCTAATAAGCTCAATTGGAGCATTTCTAGCTTGTTTGGTTGAAATTGGAAATTTACATTTTTTAGTTTGGTCAGACGTTTGTAATATTCTCACAATAAGCTAATTAGCTCAATTGGAGCATTTCTAGCATGTTTGGTTGAAATTGGAAATTTACATTTTTCAGTTTTGTCAGACGTTTGTAATATTCTCACAATAAGCTAATTAGCTCAATTGGAGCATTTCTAGAATGTTTGGTTGAAATTGGAAATTTACATTTTTCACTTTTGTCAAACAATTGCAATATTCTTACAATAAGCTAATTAGCTCAATTGGAGCAATTCTAGCATGTTTGGTTGAAATTGAAAATTTAAATTTTCAGTTTTGTCAAACAGTTGTAAAATTCTTACAGTAGGCTTATTTGCGCAATTGGAGCATTTCTAGCATGTTTGATTGAAATTGGAATTTTAAATTTTTCACTTTTGTCAGACGTTTGTAATATTCTCACAATAAGCTAATTAGCTCAATTGGAGCATTTCTAGCATGTTTGGTTGAAATTGGAAATTTACATTTTTCACTTTTGTCAGACAATTGCAATATTCTCACAATAAGCTAATTAGCTCAATTGGAACATTTCTAGCATGTTTGGTTGAAATTGGAAATTTACATTTTTCACTTTTGTCAGACAATTGCAATATTCTCACAATAAGCTAATTAGCTCAATTGCAGCACTTCTAGCATGTTTGGTTGAAATTGGAAATTTCTATTTTTCAGTTTTGTCAGACGTTTGTAATATTCTCACAATAAGCTAATTAGCTCAATTGGAGCATTTCTAGCATGTTTGGTTGAAATCAGAAATTTACATTTTTTACTTTTGTCAGACGTTTGTAATATTCTCACAATAAGCTAATTAGCTCAATTGGAGCATTTCTAGCATGTTTGGTTGAAATTGGAAATTTACATTTTTCGCTTTTGTCAGACAATTGCAATATTCTCACAATAAGCTAATTAGCTCAATTGGAGCATTTCTAGCATGTTTGGTTGAAATTGGAAATTTACATTTTTCACTTTTATCAAACGTTTGTAATATTCTCACAATAAGCTAATTAGCTCAATTGGAGCATTTCTAGCATGTTTGGTTGAAATTGGAAATTTACATTTTTCGCTTTTCTCATACAATTGCAATATTCTCACAATAAGCTAATTAGCTCAATTGGAGCATTTCTAGCATGTTTGGTTGAAATTGGAAATTTACATTTTTCAGTTTTGTCAGACGTTTGTAATATTCTCACAATAAGCTAATTAGCTCAATTGGAGCATTTCTAGCATGTTTGGTTGAAATTGGAAATTTACATTTTTCACTTTTGTCAAACAATTGCAATATTCTCACAATAAGCTAATTAGCTCAATTGGAGCATTTCTAGCATGTTTGGTTGAAATTGAAAATTTAAATTTTCAGTTTTGTCAGACGTTTGTAAAATTCTTACAGTAGGCTTATTTGCGCAATTGGAGCATTTCTAGCATGTTTGATTGAAATTGGAATTATAAATTTTTCACTTTTGTCAGACGTTTGTAATATTCTCACAATAAGCTAATTAGCTCAATTGGAGCATTTTGTAGCATGTTTGGTTGAAATTGGAAATTTACATTTTTCAGTTTTGTCAGACGTGTGTAATATTCTCACAATAAGCTAATTAGCACAATTGGAGCATTTCTAGCATGTTTGGTTGAAATTGGAAATTTACATTTTTCACTTTTGTCAGACAATTGCAATATTTTCACAATAAGCTAATTAGCTCAATTGGAACATTTCTAGCATGTTTGGTTGAAATTGGAAATTTACATTTTTCACTTTTGTCAGACAGTTGCAATAATCTCTCAATAAGCTAATTAGCTCAATTGGAGCATTTCTAACATGTTTGGTTGAAATTGGAAATTTACATTTTTTACTTTTGTCAGACGTTTGTAATATTCTCACAATAAGCTAATTAGCTCAATTGGAGCATTTCTAGCATGTTTGGTTGAAATTGGAAATTTACATTTTTCAGTTTTGTCAGACGTTTGTAATATTCTCACAATAAGCTAATTAGCTCAATTGGAGCATTTCTAGCATGTTTGGTTGAAATTGGAAATTTACATTTTTCAGTTTGGTCAGACGTTTGTAATATTCTCACAATAAGCTAATTAGCTCAATTGGAGCATTTCTAGCATGTTTGGTTGAAATTGGAAATTTACATTTTTCAGTTTTGTCAGACGTTTGTAATATTCTCACAATAAGCTAATTAGCTCAATTGGAGCATTTCTAGCTTGTTTGGTTGAAATTGGAAATTTACATTTTTCAGTTTGGTCAGACGTTTGTAATATTCTCACAATAAGCTAATTAGCTCAATTGGAGCATTTTTAGCATGTTTGGTTGAAATTGGAAATTTACATTTTTCAGTTTTGTCAGACGTTTGTAATATTCTCACAATAAGCTAATTAGCTCAATTGGAGCATTTCTAGCATGTTTGGTTGAAATTGGAAATTTACATTTTTCACTTTTGTCGGACGTTTGTAATATTCTCACAATAAGCTAATTAGCTCAATTGGAGCATTTCTAGCATGTTTGGTTGAAGTTGAAAATTTACATTTTTCAGTTTTGTCAGAGGTTTGTAATATTCTCACAATAAGCTAACTAGCTCAATTGGAGCATTTCTAGCATGTTTGGTTGAAATTGAAAATTTACAATTTTCAGTTTTGTCAGACGTTTGTGATATTCTCACAATAAGCTAATTAGCTCAATTGGAGCATTTCTAGCATGTTTAGTTGAAATTGGAAATTTGCATTTTTCACTTTTGTCAGACAATTGCAATATTCTCTCAATAAGCTAATTAGCTCAATTGGAGCATTTCTAGCGTGTTTGGTTGAAATTGGAAATTTACATTTTTCAGTTTTGTCAGACGTTTGTACACTTCTTACAGTAAGCTTATTTCCGCATTTGGAGTATTTCTAGCATGTTTGGTTGAAATTGGAAATTTACATTTTTCAGTTTTGTCAGACGTTTGTAATATTCTCAAAATAAGCTAATTAGCTCAATTGGAGCATTTCTAGCATGTTTAGTTGAAATTGGAAACTTGCATTTTTCACTTTTGTCAGACAATTGCAATATTCTCTCAATAAGCTAATTAGCTCAATTGGAGCATTTCTAGCATGTTTGGTTGAAATTGGAAATTTACATTTTTCAGCTTTGTCAGACGTTTGTAATATTCTCACAATAAGCTAATTAGCTCAATTGGAGCATTTCTAGCATGTTTGGTTGAAATTGGAAATTTACATTTTTCACTTTTGTCAGACAATTGCAATATTCTCACAATAAGCTAATTAGCTCAATTGGAGCATTTCTAGCATGTTTGGTTGAAATTGGAAATTTACATTTTTCAGCTTTGTCAGACGTTTGTAATATTCTCACAATAAGCTAATTAGCTCAATTGGAGCATTTCTAGCATGTTTGGTTGAAATTGGAAATTTACATTTTTCACTTTTGTCAGACAATTGCAATATTCTCACAATAAGCTAATTAGCTCAATTGGAGCATTTCTAGCATGTTTGGTTGAAATTGGAAATTTACATTTTTCACTTTTGTCAGACAATTGCAATATTCTCACAATAAGCTAATTAGCTCAAATGGAGCATTTCTAGCATGTTTGGTTGAAATTGGAAATTTACATTTTTCAGTTTTGTCAGACGTTTGTAATATTCTCACAATAAGCTAATTAGCTCAATTGGAGCATTTCTAGCATGTTTGGTTGAAATTGGAAATTTACATTTTTCACTTTTGTCAAACAATTGCAATATTCTCACAATAAGCTAATTAGCTCAATTGGAGCATTTCTAGCATGTTTGGTTGAAATTGAAAATTTAAATTTTCAGTTTTGTCAGACATTTGTAAATTTCTTACAGTAGGCTTATTTGCGCAATTGGAGCATTTCTAGCATGTTTGATTGAAATTGGAATTTTAAAGTTTTCACTTTTGTCAGACGTTTGTAATATTCTCACAATAAGCTAATTAGCTCAATTGGAGCATTTCTAGCATGTTTGGTTGAAATTGGAAATTTACAATTTTTAGTTATGTCAGACGTTTGTAATATTCTCACAATAAACTAATTAGCTCAATTGGAGCATTTCTAGCATGTTTGGTTGAAATTGAAAATTTACATTTTTCACTTTTGTCAGACAACTGCAATATTCTCACAATAAGCTAACTAGCTCAATTGGAGCATTTCTAGCATGTTTGGTTGAAATTGAAAATTTACACTTTTCACTTTTGTCAGACAATTGCAATATTCTCACAATAAGCTAATTAGCTCAATTGGAACATTTCTAGCATGTTTGGTTGAAATTGGAAATTTACATTTTTCACTTTTGTCAGACAATTGCAATATTCTCACAATAAGCTAATTAGCTCAATTGGAGCATTTCTAGCATGTTTGGTTGAAATTGGAAATTTACATTTTTCAGTTTTGTCAGACGTTTGTAATATTCTCACAATAAGCTAATTAGCTCAATTGGAGCATTTCTAGCATGTTTGGTTGAAATTGGAAATTTACATTTTTCACTTTTGTCAGACAATTGCAATATTCTCACAATAAGCTAACTAGCTCAATTGGAGCATTTCTAGCATGTTTGGTTGAAATTGGAAATTTACATTTTTCACTTTTGTCAGACAATTGCAATATTCTCACAATAAGCTAATTAGCTCAATTGGAACATTTCTAGCATGTTTGGTTGAAATTGGAAATTTACATTTTTCACTTTTGTCAGACAATTGCAATATTCTCACAATAAGCTAATTAGCTCAATTGGAGCATTTCTAGCATGTTTGGTTGAAATTGGAAATTTACATTTTTCAGTTTTGTCAGACGTTTGTAATATTCTCACAATAAGCTAATTAGCTCAATTGGAGCATTTCTAGCATGTTTGGTTGAAATTGGAAATTTACATTTTTCACTTTTGTCAGACAATTGCAATATTCTCACAATAAGCTAATTAGCTCAATTGGAGCATTTCTAGCATGTTTGGTTGAAATTGGAAATTTATATTTTTCACTTTTGTCAGACAATTGCAATATTCTCACAATAAGCTAATTAGCTCAATTGGAGCATTTCTAGCATGTTTGGTTGAAATTGAAAATTTACATTTTTCAGTTTTGTCAAACGTTTGTAAAATTCTTACAGTAGGCTTATTTCGCAATTCGAGCATTTCTAGCATGTTTGGTTGAAATTGGAAATTCACATTTTTCAGTTTTGTCAGACGTTTGTAATATTCTAACAATAAGCTAATTAGCTCAATTGGCGCATTTCTAGCATGTTTGGTTGAAATTGGAAATTTACACTTTTCACTTTTGTCAGACAATTGCAATATTCTCTCAATAAGCTAATTAGCTCAATTGGAGCATTTCTAGCATGTTTGGTTGAAATTGGAAATTTACATTTTTCAGTTTTGTCAGACGTTTGTAAAGTTCTTACAGTAGGCTTATATGCGCAATTTGAGCATTTCTAGCATGTTTGGTTGAAATTGGAAATTTACATTTTTCACTTTTGTCAGACGTTTGTAATATTCTCACAATAAGCTAATTAGCTCAATTGGAGCATTTCTAGCATGTTTGGTTGAAATTGGAAATTTACATTTTTCGCTTTTGTCAGACAATTGCAATGTTCTCACAATAAGCTAATTAGCTCAATTGGAGCATTTCTAGCATGTTTGGTTGAAATTGGAAATTTACATTTTCAGTTTTGTCAGACGTTTGTAATATTCTCACAAGCTAATTAGCTCAATTGGAGCATTTCTAGCATGTTTGGTTGAAATCGGAAATTTACATTTTTCACTTTTGTCAGACAATTGCAATATTCTCACAATAAGCTAATTAGCTCAATTGGAGCATTTCTAGCATCTTTGGTTGAAATTGGAAATTTACATTTTTCAGCTTTGTCAGACGTTTGTAATATTCTCACAATAAGCTAATTAGCTCAATTGGAGCATTTCTAGCATGTTTGGTTGAATTTGGAAATTTACATTTTTCACTTTTGTCAGACGTTTGTAATATTCTCACAATAAGCTAATTAGCTCAATTGGAGCATTTCTAGCATGTTTGGTTGAAATTGGAAATTTACATTTTTCGCTTTTGTCAGACAATTGCAATATTCTCACAATAAGCTAATTAGCTCAATTGGAGCATTTCTTGCATGTTTAGTTGAAATTGGAAATTTACATTTTTCACTTTTGTCAGACGTTTGTAATATTCTCACAATAAGCTAATTAGCTCAATTGGAGCATTTCTAGCATGTTTGGTTGAAATTGGAAATTTACATTTTTCGCTTTTGTCAGACATTTGCAATATTCTCACAATAAGCTAATTAGCTCAATTGGAGCATTTCTAGCATGTTTGGTTGAAATTGGAAATTTACATTTTTCAGTTTTGTCAGACGTTTGTAATATTCTCACAATAAGCTAATTAGCTCAATTGGAGCATTTCTAGCATGTTTGGTTGAAATTGGAAATTTACATTTTTCACTTTTGTCAAACAATTGCAATATTCTCACAATAAGCTAATTAGCTCAATTGGAGCATTTCTAGCATGTTTGGTTGAAATTGAAAATTTAAATTTTCAGTTTTGTCAGACGTTTGTAAAATTCTTACAGTAGGCTTATTTGCGCAATTGGAGCATTTCTAGCATGTTTGGTTGAAATTGGAAATTTACATTTTTCACTTTTGTCAGACAATTGCAATATTCTCACAATAAGCTAATTAGCTCAATTGGAGCATTTCTAGCATGTTTAGTTGAAATTGGAAATTTACATTTTTCACTTTTGTCATACGTTTGTAATATTCTCACAATTAGCTAATTAGCTCAATTGGAGCATTTCTAGCATGTTTGGTTGAAAATGGAAATTTACATTTTTCAGTTTTGTCAGACGTTTGTAATATTCTCACAATAAGCTAATTAGCTCAATTGGAGCATTTCTAGCATGTTTGGTTGAAATTGGAAATTTACATTTTTCAGTTTTGTCAGACGTTTGTAATATTCTCACAATAAGCTAATTAGCTCAATTGGAACATTTCTAGCATGTTTGGTTAAAATTGGAAATTTACATTTATCAGTTTTGTCAGACGTTTGTAATATTCTCACAAAAAGCTAATTAGCTCAAATGGAGCATTTCTAGCATGTTTGGTTGAAATTGGAAATTTACATTTTTCAGTTTTGTCAGACGTTTGTAATATTCTCACAATAAGCTAATTAGCTCAATTGGAGCATTTCTAGCATGTTTGGTTGAAATTGAAAATTTACACTTTTCACTTTTGTCAGACAATTGCAATATTCTCACAATAAGCTAATTAGCTCAATTGGAACATTTCTAGCATGTTTGGTTGAAATTGGAAATTTACATTTTTCACTTTTGTCAGACAATTGCAATATTCTCACAATAAGCTAATTAGCTCAATTGGAGCATTTCTAGCATGTTTGGTTGAAATTGGAAATTTACATTTTTCACTTTTGTCAGACGTTTGTAATATTCTCACAATAAGCTAATTAGCTCAATTGGAGCATTTCTAGCATGTTTGGTTGAAATTGAAAATTTACATTTTTCACTTTTGTCAGACAATTGCAATATTCTCACAATAAGCTAACTAGCTCAATTGGAGCATTTCTAGCATGTTTGGTTGAAATTGGAAATTTACATTTTTCACTTTTGTCAGACAATTGCAATATTCTCACAATAAGCTAATTAGCTCAATTGGAACATTTCTAGGATGTTTGGTTGAAATTGGAAACTTACGTTTTTCACTTTTGTCAGACAATTGCAATATTCTCACAATAAGCTAATTAGCTCAATTGGAGCATTTCTAGCATGTTTGGTTGAAATTGGAAATTTACATTTTTCAGTTTTGTCAGACGTTTGTAATATTCTCACAATAAGCTAATTAGCTCAATTGGAGCATTTCTAGCATGTTTGGTTGAAATTGGAAATTTACATTTTTCACTTTTGTCAGACAATTGCAATATTCTCACAATAAGCTAATTAGCTCAATTGGAGCATTTCTAGCATGTTTGGTTGAAATTGGAAATTTATATTTTTCACTTTTGTCAGACAATTGCAATATTCTCACAATAAGCTAATTAGCTCAATTGGAGCATTTCTAGCATGTTTGGTTGAAATTGAAAATTTATATTTTTCAGTTTTGTCAAACGTTTGTAAAATTCTTACAGTAGGCTTATTTCGCAATTCGAGCATTTCTAGCATGTTTGGTTGAAATTGGAAATTCAAATTTATCAGTTTTGTCAGACGTTTGTAATATTCTAACAATAAGCTAATTAGCTCAATTGGAGCATTTCTAGCATGTTTGGTTGAAATTGGAAATTAACACTTTTCAGTTTTGTCAGACGTTTGTAAAATTCTTACAGTAGGCTTATATGCGCAATTTGAGCATTTCTAGCATGTTTGATTGAAATTGGAAATTTACATTTTTCACTTTTGTCAGACGTTTGTAATATTCTCACAATAAGCTAATTAGCTCAATTGGAGCATTTCTAGCATGTTTGGTTGAAATTGGAAATTTACATTTTTCGCTTTTGTCAGACAATTGCAATATTCTCACAATAAGCTAATTAGCTCAATTGGAGCATTTCTAGCATGTTTGGTTGAAATTGGAAATTTACATTTTTCAGTTTTGTCAGACGTTTGTAATATTCTCACAAGCTAATTAGCTCAATTGGAGCATTTCTAGCATGTTTGGTTGAAATTGGAAATTTACATTTTTCACTTTTGTCAGACAATTGCAATATTCTCACAATAAGCTAATTAGCTCAATTGGAGCATTTCTAGCATGTTTGGTTGAAATTGGAAATTTACATTTTTCAGCTTTGTCAGACGTTTGTAATATTCTCACAATAAGCTAATTAGCTCAATTGGAGCATTTCTAGCATGTTTGGTTGAAATTGGAAATTTACATTTTTCACTTTTGTCAGACAATTGCAATATTCTCACAATAAGCTAATTAGCTCAATTGGAGCATTTCTAGCATGTTTAGTTGAAATTGGAAATTTACATTTTTCACTTTTGTCAGACGTTTGTAATATTCTCACAATAAGCTAATTAGCTCAATTGGAGCATTTCTAGCATGTTTGGTTGAAATTGGAAATTTACATTTTTCGCTTTTGTCAGACAATTGCAATATTCTCACAATAAGCTAATTAGCTCAATTGGAGCATTTCTAGCATGTTTGGTTGAAATTGGAAATTTACATTTTTCAGTTTTGTCAGACGTTTGTAATATTCTCACAATAAGCTAATTAGCTCAATTGGAGCATTTCTAGCATGTTTGGTTGAAATTGGAAATTTATATTTTTCACTTTTGTCAGACAATTGCAATATTCTCACAATAAGCTAATTAGCTCAATTGGAGCATTTCTAGCATGTTTGGTTGAAATTGAAAATTTATATTTTTCAGTTTTGTCAAACGTTTGTAAAATTCTTACAGTAGGCTTATTTCGCAATTCGAGCATTTCTAGCATGTTTGGTTGAAATTGGAAATTCAAATTTATCAGTTTTGTCAGACGTTTGTAATATTCTAACAATAAGCTAATTAGCTCAATTGGAGCATTTCTAGCATGTTTGGTTGAAATTGGAAATTAACACTTTTCAGTTTTGTCAGACGTTTGTAAAATTCTTACAGTAGGCTTATATGCGCAATTTGAGCATTTCTAGCATGTTTGATTGAAATTGGAAATTTACATTTTTCACTTTTGTCAGACGTTTGTAATATTCTCACAATAAGCTAATTAGCTCAATTGGAGCATTTCTAGCATGTTTGGTTGAAATTGGAAATTTACATTTTTCGCTTTTGTCAGACAACTGCAATATTCTCACAATAAGCTAATTAGCTCAATTGGAGCATTTCTAGCATGTTTGGTTGAAATTGGAAATTTACATTTTTCAGTTTTGTCAGACGTTTGTAATATTCTCACAAGCTAATTAGCTCAATTGGAGCATTTCTAGCATGTTTGGTTGAAATTGGAAATTTACATTTTTCACTTTTGTCAGACAATTGCAATATTCTCACAATAAGCTAATTAGCTCAATTGGAGCATTTCTAGCATGTTTGGTTGAAATTGGAAATTTACATTTTTCAGCTTTGTCAGACGTTTGTAATATTCTCACAATAAGCTAATTAGCTCAATTGGAGCATTTCTAGCATGTTTGGTTGAAATTGGAAATTTACATTTTTCACTTTTGTCAGACAATTGCAATATTCTCACAATAAGCTAATTAGCTCAATTGGAGCATTTCTAGCATGTTTAGTTGAAATTGGAAATTTACATTTTTCACTTTTGTCAGACGTTTGTAATATTCTCACAATAAGCTAATTAGCTCAATTGGAGCATTTCTAGCATGTTTGGTTGAAATTGGAAATTTACATTTTTCGCTTTTGTCAGACAATTGCAATATTCTCACAATAAGCTAATTAGCTCAATTGGAGCATTTCTAGCATGTTTGGTTGAAATTGGAAATTTACATTTTTCAGTTTTGTCAGACGTTTGTAATATTCTCACAATAAGCTAATTAGCTCAATTGGAGCATTTCTAGCATGTTTGGTTGAAATTGGAAATTTACATTTTTCACTTTTGTCAAACAATTGCAATATTCTCACAATAAGCTAATTAGCTCAATTGGAGCATTTCTAGCATGTTTGGTTGAAATTGAAAATTTAAATTTTCAGTTTTGTCAGACGTTTGTAAAATTCTTACAGTAGGCTTATTTGCGCAATTTGAGCATTTCTAGCGTGTTTGATTGAAACTGGAATTTTAAATTTTTCACTTTTATCAGACGTTTGTAATATTCTCACAATAAGCTAATTAGCTCAATTGGAGCATTTCTAGCATGTTTGGTTGAAATTGGAAATTTACATTTTTCACTTTTGTCAGACAATTGCAATATTCTCACAATAAGCTAATTAGCTCAATTGGAACATTTCTAGCATGTTTGGTTGAAATTGGAAATTTACATTTTTCACTTTTGTCAGACAATTGCAATATTCTCACAATAAGCTAATTAGCTCAATTGGAGCATTTCTAGCATGTTTGGTTGAAATTGGAAATTTCTATTTTTCAGTTTTGTCAGACAATTGCAATATTCTCACAATAAGCTAATTAGCTCAATTGGAGCATTTCTAGCATGTTTGGTTGAAATTGGAAATTTACATTTTTCACTTTTGTCAGACGTTTGTAATATTCTCACAATAAGCTAATTAGCTCAATTGGAGCATTTCTAGCATGTTTGGTTGAAATTGGAAATTTACATTTTTCACTTTTGTCAAACATTTGTAATATTCTCACAATAAGCTAATTAGCTCAATTGGAGCATTTCTAGCATGTTTGGTTGAAATTGGAAATTTACATTTTTCGCTTTTGTCATACAATTGCAATATTCTCACAATAAGCTAATTAGCTCAATTGGAACATTTCTAGCATGTTTGGTTGAAATTGGAAATTTACATTTTTCAGTTTTGTCAGACGTTTGTAATATTCTCACAATAAGCTAATTAGCTCAATTGGAGCATTTCTAGCATGTTTGGTTGAAATTGGAAATTTACATTTTTCACTTTTGTCAAACAATTGCAATATTCTCACAATAAGCTAATTAGCTCAATTGGAGCATTTCTAGCATGTTTGGTTGAAATTAAAAATTTAAATTTTCAGTTTTGTCAGACGTTTGTAAAATTCTTACAGTAGGCTTATTTGCGCAATTGGAGCATTTCTAGCATGTTTGATAGAAATTAGAATTATAAATTTTTCACTTCTGTCAGACGTTTGTAATATTCTCACAATAAGCTAATTAGCTCAATTGGAGCATTTCTAGCATGTTTGGTTGAAATTGGAAATTTACATTTTTCAGTTTTGTCAGACGTTTGTAATATTCTCACAATAAGCTAATTAGCACAATTGGAGCATTTCTAGCATGTTTGGTTGAAATTGGAATTTTCTATTTTTCAGTTTTGTCAGACGTTTGTAATATTCTCACAGTAAGCTAATTAGCTCAATTGGAGCATTTTTAGCTTGTTTGGTTGAAATTGGAAATTTACATTTTTCAGTTTTGTCAGACGTTTGTAATATTCTCACAATAAGCTAATTAGCTCAATTGGAGCATTTCTAGCATGTTTGGTTGAAATTGGAAATTTACATTTTTCACTTTTGTCAGACAATTGCAATATTCTCACAATAAGCTAATTAGCTCAATTGGAACATTTCTAGCATGTTTGGTTGAAATTGGAAATTTACATTTTTCACTTTTGTCAGACAATTGCAATATTCTCACAATAAGCTAATTAGCTCAATTGGAGCCTTTCTAGCATGTTTGGTTGAAATTGGAAATTTCTATTTTTCAGTTTTGTCAGACGTTTGTAATATTCTCACAATAAGCTAATTAGCTCAATTGGAGCATTTCTAGCATGTTTGGTTGAAATCAGAAATTTACATTTTTTACTTTTGTCAGACGTTTGTAATATTCTCACAATAAGCTAATTAGCTCAATTGGAGCATTTCTAGCATGTTTGGTTGAAATTGGAAATTTACATTTTTCGCTTTTGTCAGACAATTGCAATATTCTCACAATAAGCTAATTAGCTCAATTGGAGCATTTCTAGCATGTTTGGTTGAAATTGGCAATTTACATTTTTCCGTTTGGTCAAACGTTTGTAATATTCTCACAATAAGCTAATTAGCTCAATTGGAGCATTTCTAGCATGTTTGGTTGAAATTGGAAATTTACATTTTTCACTTTTGTCAAACAATTGCAATATTCTCACAATAAGCTAATTAGCTCAATTGGAGCATTTCTAGCATGTTTGGTTGAAATTGAAAATTTAAATTTTCAGTTTTGTCAGACGTTTGTAAAATTCTTACAGTAGGCTTATTTGCGCAATTGGAGCATTTCTAGCATGTTTGATTGAAATTGGAATTTTAAAATTTTCACTTTTATCAGACGTTTGTAATATTCTCACAATAAGCTAATTAGCTCAATTGGAGCATTTCTAGCATGTTTGGTTGAAATTGGAAATTTACATTTTTCAGTTTTGTCAGACGTTTGTAAAGTTCTTACAGTAGGCTTATATGCGCAATTTGAGCATTTCTAGCATGTTTGGTTGAAATTGGAAATTTACATTTTTCACTTTTGTCAGACGTTTGTAATATTCTCACAATAAGCTAATTAGCTCAATTGGAGCATTTCTAGCATGTTTGGTTGAAATTGGAAATTTACATTTTTCGCTTTTGTCAGACAATTGCAATGTTCTCACAATAAGCTAATTAGCTCAATTGGAGCATTTCTAGCATGTTTGGTTGAAATTGGAAATTTACATTTTCAGTTTTGTCAGACGTTTGTAATATTCTCACAAGCTAATTAGCTCAATTGGAGCATTTCTAGCATGTTTGGTTGAAATCGGAAATTTACATTTTTCACTTTTGTCAGACAATTGCAATATTCTCACAATAAGCTAATTAGCTCAATTGGAGCATTTCTAGCATCTTTGGTTGAAATTGGAAATTTACATTTTTCAGCTTTGTCAGACGTTTGTAATATTCTCACAATAAGCTAATTAGCTCAATTGGAGCATTTCTAGCATGTTTGGTTGAATTTGGAAATTTACATTTTTCACTTTTGTCAGACGTTTGTAATATTCTCACAATAAGCTAATTAGCTCAATTGGAGCATTTCTAGCATGTTTGGTTGAAATTGGAAATTTACATTTTTCGCTTTTGTCAGACAATTGCAATATTCTCACAATAAGCTAATTAGCTCAATTGGAGCATTTCTTGCATGTTTAGTTGAAATTGGAAATTTACATTTTTCACTTTTGTCAGACGTTTGTAATATTCTCACAATAAGCTAATTAGCTCAATTGGAGCATTTCTAGCATGTTTGGTTGAAATTGGAAATTTACATTTTTCGCTTTTGTCAGACATTTGCAATATTCTCACAATAAGCTAATTAGCTCAATTGGAGCATTTCTAGCATGTTTGGTTGAAATTGGAAATTTACATTTTTCAGTTTTGTCAGACGTTTGTAATATTCTCACAATAAGCTAATTAGCTCAATTGGAGCATTTCTAGCATGTTTGGTTGAAATTGGAAATTTACATTTTTCACTTTTGTCAAACAATTGCAATATTCTCACAATAAGCTAATTAGCTCAATTGGAGCATTTCTAGCATGTATGGTTGAAATTGAAAATTTAAATTTTCAGTTTTGTCAGACGTTTGTAAAATTCTTACAGTAGGCTTATTTGCGCAATTGGAGCATTTCTAGCATGTTTGGTTGAAATTGGAAATTTACATTTTTCACTTTTGTCAGACAATTGCAATATTCTCACAATAAGCTAATTAGCTCAATTGGAGCATTTCTAGCATGTTTAGTTGAAATTGGAAATTTACATTTTTCACTTTTGTCATACGTTTGTAATATTCTCACAATTAGCTAATTAGCTCAATTGGAGCATTTCTAGCATGTTTGGTTGAAAATGGAAATTTACATTTTTCAGTTTTGTCAGACGTTTGTAATATTCTCACAATAAGCTAATTAGCTCAATTGGAGCATTTCTAGCATGTTTGGTTGAAATTGGAAATTTACATTTTTCAGTTTTGTCAGACGTTTGTAATATTCTCACAATAAGCTAATTAGCTCAATTGGAACATTTCTAGCATGTTTGGTTAAAATTGGAAATTTACATTTATCAGTTTTGTCAGACGTTTGTAATATTCTCACAAAAAGCTAATTAGCTCAAATGGAGCATTTCTAGCATGTTTGGTTGAAATTGGAAATTTACATTTTTCAGTTTTGTCAGACGTTTGTAATATTCTCACAATAAGCTAATTAGCTCAATTGGAGCATTTCTAGCATGTTTGGTTGAAATTGAAAATTTACATTTTTCACTTTTGTCAGACAATTGCAATATTCTCACAATAAGCTAACTAGCTCAATTGGAGCATTTCTAGCATGTTTGGTTGAAATTGAAAATTTACACTTTTCACTTTTGTCAGACAATTGCAATATTCTCACAATAAGCTAATTAGCTCAATTGGAACATTTCTAGCATGTTTGGTTGAAATTGGAAATTTACATTTTTCACTTTTGTCAGACAATTGCAATATTCTCACAATAAGCTAATTAGCTCAATTGGAGCATTTCTAGCATGTTTGGTTGAAATTGGAAATTTACATTTTTCACTTTTGTCAGACGTTTGTAATATTCTCACAATAAGCTAATTAGCTCAATTGGAGCATTTCTAGCATGTTTGGTTGAAATTGAAAATTTACATTTTTCACTTTTGTCAGACAATTGCAATATTCTCACAATAAGCTAACTAGCTCAATTGGAGCATTTCTAGCATGTTTGGTTGAAATTGGAAATTTACATTTTTCACTTTTGTCAGACAATTGCAATATTCTCACAATAAGCTAATTAGCTCAATTGGAACATTTCTAGGATGTTTGGTTGAAATTGGAAACTTACGTTTTTCACTTTTGTCAGACAATTGCAATATTCTCACAATAAGCTAATTAGCTCAATTGGAGCATTTCTAGCATGTTTGGTTGAAATTGGAAATTTACATTTTTCAGTTTTGTCAGACGTTTGTAATATTCTCACAATAAGCTAATTAGCTCAATTGGAGCATTTCTAGCATGTTTGGTTGAAATTGGAAATTTACATTTTTCACTTTTGTCAGACAATTGCAATATTCTCACAATAAGCTAATTAGCTCAATTGGAGCATTTCTAGCATGTTTGGTTGAAATTGGAAATTTATATTTTTCACTTTTGTCAGACAATTGCAATATTCTCACAATAAGCTAATTAGCTCAATTGGAGCATTTCTAGCATGTTTGGTTGAAATTGAAAATTTATATTTTTCAGTTTTGTCAAACGTTTGTAAAATTCTTACAGTAGGCTTATTTCGCAATTCGAGCATTTCTAGCATGTTTGGTTGAAATTGGAAATTCAAATTTATCAGTTTTGTCAGACGTTTGTAATATTCTAACAATAAGCTAATTAGCTCAATTGGAGCATTTCTAGCATGTTTGGTTGAAATTGGAAATTAACACTTTTCAGTTTTGTCAGACGTTTGTAAAATTCTTACAGTAGGCTTATATGCGCAATTTGAGCATTTCTAGCATGTTTGATTGAAATTGGAAATTTACATTTTTCACTTTTGTCAGACGTTTGTAATATTCTCACAATAAGCTAATTAGCTCAATTGGAGCATTTCTAGCATGTTTGGTTGAAATTGGAAATTTACATTTTTCGCTTTTGTCAGACAATTGCAATATTCTCACAATAAGCTAATTAGCTCAATTGGAGCATTTCTAGCATGTTTGGTTGAAATTGGAAATTTACATTTTTCAGTTTTGTCAGACGTTTGTAATATTCTCACAAGCTAATTAGCTCAATTGGAGCATTTCTAGCATGTTTGGTTGAAATTGGAAATTTACATTTTTCACTTTTGTCAGACAATTGCAATATTCTCACAATAAGCTAATTAGCTCAATTGGAGCATTTCTAGCATGTTTGGTTGAAATTGGAAATTTACATTTTTCAGCTTTGTCAGACGTTTGTAATATTCTCACAATAAGCTAATTAGCTCAATTGGAGCATTTCTAGCATGTTTGGTTGAAATTGGAAATTTACATTTTTCACTTTTGTCAGACAATTGCAATATTCTCACAAGCTAATTAGCTCAATTGGAGCATTTCTAGCATGTTTAGTTGAAATTGGAAATTTACATTTTTCACTTTTGTCAGACGTTTGTAATATTCTCACAATAAGCTAATTAGCTCAATTGGAGCATTTCTAGCATGTTTGGTTGAAATTGGAAATTTACATTTTTCGCTTTTGTCAGACAATTGCAATATTCTCACAATAAGCTAATTAGCTCAATTGGAGCATTTCTAGCATGTTTGGTTGAAATTGGAAATTTACATTTTTCAGTTTTGTCAGACGTTTGTAATATTCTCACAATAAGCTAATTAGCTCAATTGGAGCATTTCTAGCATGTTTGGTTGAAATTGGAAATTTATATTTTTCACTTTTGTCAGACAATTGCAATATTCTCACAATAAGCTAATTAGCTCAATTGGAGCATTTCTAGCATGTTTGGTTGAAATTGAAAATTTATATTTTTCAGTTTTGTCAAACGTTTGTAAAATTCTTACAGTAGGCTTATTTCGCAATTCGAGCATTTCTAGCATGTTTGGTTGAAATTGGAAATTCAAATTTATCAGTTTTGTCAGACGTTTGTAATATTCTAACAATAAGCTAATTAGCTCAATTGGAGCATTTCTAGCATGTTTGGTTGAAATTGGAAATTAACACTTTTCAGTTTTGTCAGACGTTTGTAAAATTCTTACAGTAGGCTTATATGCGCAATTTGAGCATTTCTAGCATGTTTGATTGAAATTGGAAATTTACATTTTTCACTTTTGTCAGACGTTTGTAATATTCTCACAATAAGCTAATTAGCTCAATTGGAGCATTTCTAGCATGTTTGGTTGAAATTGGAAATTTACATTTTTCGCTTTTGTCAGACAATTGCAATATTCTCACAATAAGCTAATTAGCTCAATTGGAGCATTTCTAGCATGTTTGGTTGAAATTGGAAATTTACATTTTTCAGTTTTGTCAGACGTTTGTAATATTCTCACAAGCTAATTAGCTCAATTGGAGCATTTCTAGCATGTTTGGTTGAAATTGGAAATTTACATTTTTCACTTTTGTCAGACAATTGCAATATTCTCACAATAAGCTAATTAGCTCAATTGGAGCATTTCTAGCATGTTTGGTTGAAATTGGAAATTTACATTTTTCAGCTTTGTCAGACGTTTGTAATATTCTCACAATAAGCTAATTAGCTCAATTGGAGCATTTCTAGCATGTTTGGTTGAAATTGGAAATTTACATTTTTCACTTTTGTCAGACAATTGCAATATTCTCACAATAAGCTATTTAGCTCAATTGGAGCATTTCTAGCATGTTTAGTTGAAATTGGAAATTTACATTTTTCACTTTTGTCAGACGTTTGTAATATTCTCACAATAAGCTAATTAGCTCAATTGGAGCATTTCTAGCATGTTTGGTTGAAATTGGAAATTTACATTTTTCGCTTTTGTCAGACAATTGCAATATTCTCACAATAAGCTAATTAGCTCAATTGGAGCATTTCTAGCATGTTTGGTTGAAATTGGAAATTTACATTTTTCAGTTTTGTCAGACGTTTGTAATATTCTCACAATAAGCTAATTAGCTCAATTGGAGCATTTCTAGCATGTTTGGTTGAAATTGGAAATTTACATTTTTCACTTTTGTCAAACAATTGCAATATTCTCACAATAAGCTAATTAGCTCAATTGGAGCATTTCTAGCATGTTTGGTTGAAATTGAAAATTTAAATTTTCAGTTTTGTCAGACGTTTGTAAAATTCTTACAGTAGGCTTATTTGCGCAATTTGAGCATTTCTAGCGTGTTTGATTGAAACTGGAATTTTAAATTTTTCACTTTTATCAGACGTTTGTAATATTCTCACAATAAGCTAATTAGCTCAATTGGAGCATTTCTAGCATGTTTGGTTGAAATTGGAAATTTACATTTTTCACTTTTGTCAGACAATTGCAATATTCTCACAATAAGCTAATTAGCTCAATTGGAACATTTCTAGCATGTTTGGTTGAAATTGGAAATTTACATTTTTCACTTTTGTCAGACAATTGCAATATTCTCACAATAAGCTAATTAGCTCAATTGGAGCATTTCTAGCATGTTTGGTTGAAATTGGAAATTTCTATTTTTCAGTTTTGTCAGACAATTGCAATATTCTCACAATAAGCTAATTAGCTCAATTGGAGCATTTCTAGCATGTTTGGTTGAAATTGGAAATTTACATTTTTCACTTTTGTCAGACGTTTGTAATATTCTCACAATAAGCTAATTAGCTCAATTGGAGCATTTCTAGCATGTTTGGTTGAAATTGGAAATTTACATTTTTCACTTTTGTCAAACATTTGTAATATTCTCACAATAAGCTAATTAGCTCAATTGGAGCATTTCTAGCATGTTTGGTTGAAATTGGAAATTTACATTTTTCGCTTTTGTCATACAATTGCAATATTCTCACAATAAGCTAATTAGCTCAATTGGAACATTTCTAGCATGTTTGGTTGAAATTGGAAATTTACATTTTTCAGTTTTGTCAGACGTTTGTAATATTCTCACAATAAGCTAATTAGCTCAATTGGAGCATTTCTAGCATGTTTGGTTGAAATTGGAAATTTACATTTTTCACTTTTGTCAAACAATTGCAATATTCTCACAATAAGCTAATTAGCTCAATTGGAGCATTTCTAGCATGTTTGGTTGAAATTAAAAATTTAAATTTTCAGTTTTGTCAGACGTTTGTAAAATTCTTACAGTAGGCTTATTTGCGCAATTGGAGCATTTCTAGCATGTTTGATAGAAATTAGAATTATAAATTTTTCACTTCTGTCAGACGTTTGTAATATTCTCACAATAAGCTAATTAGCTCAATTGGAGCATTTCTAGCATGTTTGGTTGAAATTGGAAATTTACATTTTTCAGTTTTGTCAGACGTTTGTAATATTCTCACAATAAGCTAATTAGCACAATTGGAGCATTTCTAGCATGTTTGGTTGAAATTGGAATTTTCTATTTTTCAGTTTTGTCAGACGTTTGTAATATTCTCACAGTAAGCTAATTAGCTCAATTGGAGCATTTTTAGCTTGTTTGGTTGAAATTGGAAATTTACATTTTTCAGTTTTGTCAGACGTTTGTAATATTCTCACAATAAGCTAATTAGCTCAATTGGAGCATTTCTAGCATGTTTGGTTGAAATTGGAAATTTACATTTTTCACTTTTGTCAGACAATTGCAATATTCTCACAATAAGCTAATTAGCTCAATTGGAACATTTCTAGCATGTTTGGTTGAAATTGGAAATTTACATTTTTCACTTTTGTCAGACAATTGCAATATTCTCACAATAAGCTAATTAGCTCAATTGGAGCCTTTCTAGCATGTTTGGTTGAAATTGGAAATTTCTATTTTTCAGTTTTGTCAGACGTTTGTAATATTCTCACAATAAGCTAATTAGCTCAATTGGAGCATTTCTAGCATGTTTGGTTGAAATCAGAAATTTACATTTTTTACTTTTGTCAGACGTTTGTAATATTCTCACAATAAGCTAATTAGCTCAATTGGAGCATTTCTAGCATGTTTGGTTGAAATTGGAAATTTACATTTTTCGCTTTTGTCAGACAATTGCAATATTCTCACAATAAGCTAATTAGCTCAATTGGAGCATTTCTAGCATGTTTGGTTGAAATTGGCAATTTACATTTTTCCGTTTGGTCAAACGTTTGTAATATTCTCACAATAAGCTAATTAGCTCAATTGGAGCATTTCTAGCATGTTTGGTTGAAATTGGAAATTTACATTTTTCACTTTTGTCAAACAATTGCAATATTCTCACAATAAGCTAATTAGCTCAATTGGAGCATTTCTAGCATGTTTGGTTGAAATTGAAAATTTAAATTTTCAGTTTTGTCAGACGTTTGTAAAATTCTTACAGTAGGCTTATTTGCGCAATTGGAGCATTTCTAGCATGTTTGATTGAAATTGGAATTTTAAAATTTTCACTTTTATCAGACGTTTGTAATATTCTCACAATAAGCTAATTAGCTCAATTGGAGCATTTCTAGCATGTTTGGATGAAATTGGAAATTTACATTTTTCACTTTTGTCAGACAATTGCAATATTCTCACAATAAGCTAATTAGCTCAATTGGAGCCTTTCTAGCATGTTTGGTTGAAAATGGAAATTTCTATTTTTCAGTTTTGTCAGACAATTGCAATATTCTCACAATAAGCTAATTAGCTCAATTGGAGCATTTCTAGCATGTTTGGTTGAAATTGGCAATTTACATTTTTCAGTTTTGTCAGACGTTTGTAATATTCTCACAATAGGCTCAATTGGAGCATTTCTAGCATGTTTGGTTGAAATTGGAAATTTACATTTTTCACTTTTGTCAAACATTTGTAATATTCTCACAATAAGCTAATTAGCTCAATTGGAGCATTTCTAGCATGTTTGGTTGAAATTGGAAATTTACATTTTTCGCTTTTGTCATACAATTGCAATATTCTCACAATAAGCTAATTAGCTCAATTGGAACATTTCTAGCATGTTTGGTTGAAATTGGAAATTTACATTTTTCAGTTTTGTCAGACGTTTGTAATATTCTCACAATAAGCTAATTAGCTCAATTGGAGCATTTCTAGCATGTTTGGTTGAAATTGGAAATTTACATTTTTCACTTTTGTCAAACAATTGCAATATTCTCACAATAAGCTAATTAGCTCAATTGGAGCATTTCTAGCATGTTTGGTTGAAATTAAAAATTTAAATTTTCAGTTTTGTCAGACGTTTGTAAAATTCTTACAGTAGGCTTATTTGCGCAATTGGAGCATTTCTAGCATGTTTGATTGAAATTAGAATTATAAATTTTTCACTTTTGTCAGACGTTTGTAATATTCTCACAATAAGCTAATTAGCTCAATTGGAGCATTTCTAGCATGTTTGGTTGAAATTGGAAATTTACATTTTTCAGTTTTGTCAGACGTTTGTAATATTCTCACAATAAGCTAATTAGCACAATTGGAGCATTTCTAGCATGTTTGGTTGAAATTGGAATTTTCTATTTTTCAGTTTTGTCAGACGTTTGTAATATTCTCACAATAAGCTAATTAGCTCAATTGGAGCATTTCTAGCATGTTTGGTTGAAATTGGAAATTTACATTTTTCACTTTTGTCAGACAATTGCAATATTCTCACAATAAGCTAATTAGCTCAATTGGAACATTTCTAGCATGTTTGGTTGAAATTGGAAATTTACATTTTTCACTTTTGTCAGACAATTGCAATATTCTCACAATAAGCTAATTAGCTCAATTGGAGCATTTCTAGCATGTTTGGTTGAAATTAAAAATTTAAATTTTCAGTTTTGTCAGACGTTTGTAAAATTCTTACAGTAGGCTTATTTGCGCAATTGGAGCATTTCTAGCATGTTTGATAGAAATTAGAATTATAAATTTTTCACTTCTGTCAGACGTTTGTAATATTCTCACAATAAGCTAATTAGCTCAATTGGAGCATTTCTAGCATGTTTGGTTGAAATTGGAAATTTACATTTTTCAGTTTTGTCAGACGTTTGTAATATTCTCACAATAAGCTAATTAGCACAATTGGAGCATTTCTAGCATGTTTGGTTGAAATTGGAATTTTCTATTTTTCAGTTTTGTCAGACGTTTGTGATATTCTCACAGTAAGCTAATTAGCTCAATTGGAGCATTTTTAGCTTGTTTGGTTGAAATTGGAAATTTACATTTTTCAGTTTTGTCAGACGTTTGTAATATTCTCACAATAAGCTAATTAGCTCAATTGGAGCATTTCTAGCATGTTTGGTTGAAATTGGAAATTTACATTTTTCACTTTTGTCAGACAATTGCAATATTCTCACAATAAGCTAATTAGCTCAATTGGAACATTTCTAGCATGTTTGGTTGAAATTGGAAATTTACATTTTTCACTTTTGTCAGACAATTGCAATATTCTCACAATAAGCTAATTAGCTCAATTGGAGCCTTTCTAGCATGTTTGGTTGAAATTGGAAATTTCTATTTTTCAGTTTTGTCAGACGTTTGTAATATTCTCACAATAAGCTAATTAGCTCAATTGGAGCATTTCTAGCATGTTTGGTTGAAATCAGAAATTTACATTTTTTACTTTTGTCAGACGTTTGTAATATTCTCACAATAAGCTAATTAGCTCAATTGGAGCATTTCTAGCATGTTTGGTTGAAATTGGAAATTTACATTTTTCGCTTTTGTCAGACAATTGCAATATTCTCACAATAAGCTAATTAGCTCAATTGGAGCATTTCTAGCATGTTTGGTTGAAATTGGCAATTTACATTTTTCCGTTTGGTCAAACGTTTGTAATATTCTCACAATAAGCTAATTAGCTCAATTGGAGCATTTCTAGCATGTTTGGTTGAAATTGGAAATTTACATTTTTCACTTTTGTCAAACAATTGCAATATTCTCACAATAAGCTAATTAGCTCAATTGGAGCATTTCTAGCATGTTTGGTTGAAATTGAAAATTTAAATTTTCAGTTTTGTCAGACGTTTGTAAAATTCTTACAGTAGGCTTATTTGCGCAATTGGAGCATTTCTAGCATGTTTGATTGAAATTGGAATTTTAAAATTTTCACTTTTATCAGACGTTTGTAATATTCTCACAATAAGCTAATTAGCTCAATTGGAGCATTTCTAGCATGTTTGGATGAAATTGGAAATTTACATTTTTCACTTTTGTCAGACAATTGTAATATTCTCACAATAAGCTAATTAGCTCAATTGGAGCCTTTCTAGCATGTTTGGTTGAAATTGGAAATTTCTATTTTTCAGTTTTGTCAGACAATTGCAATATTCTCACAATAAGCTAATTAGCTCAATTGGAGCATTTCTAGCATGTTTGGTTGAAATTGGCAATTTACATTTTTCAGTTTTGTCAGACGTTTGTAATATTCTCACAATAGGCTCAATTGGAGCATTTCTAGCATGTTTGGTTGAAATTGGAAATTTACATTTTTCACTTTTGTCAAACATTTGTAATATTCTCACAATAAGCTAATTAGCTCAATTGGAGCATTTCTAGCATGTTTGGTTGAAATTGGAAATTTACATTTTTCGCTTTTGTCATACAATTGCAATATTCTCACAATAAGCTAATTAGCTCAATTGGAACATTTCTAGCATGTTTGGTTGAAATTGGAAATTTACATTTTTCAGTTTTGTCAGACGTTTGTAATATTCTCACAATAAGCTAATTAGCTCAATTGGAGCATTTCTAGCATGTTTGGTTGAAATTGGAAATTTACATTTTTCACTTTTGTCAAACAATTGCAATATTCTCACAATAAGCTAATTAGCTCAATTGGAGCATTTCTAGCATGTTTGGTTGAAATTAAAAATTTAAATTTTCAGTTTTGTCAGACGTTTGTAAAATTCTTACAGTAGGCTTATTTGCGCAATTGGAGCATTTCTAGCATGTTTGATTGAAATTAGAATTATAAATTTTTCACTTTTGTCAGACGTTTGTAATATTCTCACAATAAGCTAATTAGCTCAATTGGAGCATTTCTAGCATGTTTGGTTGAAATTGGAAATTTACATTTTTCAGTTTTGTCAGACGTTTGTAATATTCTCACAATAAGCTAATTAGCACAATTGGAGCATTTCTAGCATGTTTGGTTGAAATTGGAAATTTCTATTTTTCAGTTTTGTCAGACGTTTGTAATATTCTCACAATAAGCTAATTAGCTCAATTGGAGCATTTCTAGCATGTTTGGTTGAAATTGGAAATTTACATTTTTCACTTTTGTCAGACAATTGCAATATTCTCACAATAAGCTAATTAGCTCAATTGGAACATTTCTAGCATGTTTGGTTGAAATTGGAAATTTACATTTTTCACTTTTGTCAGACAATTGCAATATTCTCACAATAAGCTAATTAGCTCAATTGGAGCCTTTCTAGCATGTTTGGTTGAAATTGGAAACTTCTATTTTTCAGTTTTGTCAGACGTTTGTAATATTCTCACAATAAGCTAATTAGCTCAATTGGAGCATTTCTAGCATGTTTGGTTGAAATCAGAAATTTACATTTTTTACTTTTGTCAGACGTTTGTAATATTCTCACAATAAGCTAATTAGCTCAATTGGAGCATTTCTAGCATGTTTGGTTGAAATTGGAAATTTACATTTTTCGCTTTTGTCAGACAATTGCAATATTCTCACAATAAGCTAATTAGCTCAATTGGAACATTTCTAGCATGTTTGGTTGAAATTGGAAATTTACATTTTTCAGTTTTGTCAGACGTTTGTAATATTCTCACAATAAGCTAATTAGCTCAATTGGAGCATTTCTAGCATGTTTGGTTGAAATTGGAAATTTACATTTTTCACTTTTGTCAAACAATTGAAATATTCTCACAATAAGCTAATTAGCTCAATTGGAGCATTTCTAGCATGTTTGGTTGAAATTGAAAATTTAAATTTTCAGTTTTGTCAGACGTTTGTAAAATTCTTACAGTAGGCTTATTTGCGCAATTGGAGCATTTCTAGCATGTTTGATTGAAATTAGAATTATAAATTTTTCACTTTTGTCAAACAATAGCAATATTCTCACAATAAGCTAATTAGCTCAATTGGAGCATTTCTAGCATGTTTGGTTGAAATTGGAAATTTACATTTTTCACTTTTGTCAAACAATTGCAATATTCTCACAATAAGCTAATTAGCTCAATTGGAGCATTTCTAGCATGTTTGGTTGAAATTGAAAATTTAAATTTTCAGTTTTGTCAGACGTTTGTAAAATTCTTACAGTAGGCTTATTTGCGCAATTGGAGCATTTCTAGCATGTTTGATTGAAATTAGAATTATGAATTTTTCACTTTTGTCAGACGTTTGTAATATTCTCACAATAAGCTAATTAGCTCAATTGGAGCATTTCTAGCATGTTTGGTTGAAATTGGAAATTTACATTTTTCAGTTTTGTCAGACGTTTGTAATATTCTCACAATAAGCTAATTAGCACAATTGGAGCATTTCTAGCATGTTTGGTTGAAATTGGAATTTTCTATTTTTTAGTTTTGTCAGACGTTTGTAATATTCTCACAATAAGCTAATTAGCTCAATTGGAGCATTTCTAGCTTGTTTGGTTGAAATTGGAAATTTACATTTTTCAGTTTTGTCAGACGCTTGTAATATTCTCACAATAAGCTAATTAGCTCAATTGGAGCATTTCTAGCATGTTTGGTTGAAATTGGAAATTTACATTTTTCACTTTTGTCAGACAATTGCAATATTCTCACAATAAGCTAATTAGCTCAATTGGAACATTTCTAGCATGTTTGGTTGAAATTGGAAATTTACATTTTTCACTTTTGTCAGACAATTGCAATATTCTCACAATAAGCTAATTAGCTCAATTGGAGCCTTTCTAGCATGTTTGGTTGAAATTGGAAATTTCTATTTTTCAGTTTTGTCAGACGTTTGTAATATTCTCACAATAAGCTAATTAGCTCAATTGGAGCATTTCTAGCATGTTTGGTTGAAATCAGAAATTTACATTTTTTACTTTTGTCAGACGTTTGTAATATTCTCACAATAAGCTAATTAGCTCAATTGGAGCATTTCTAGCATGTTTGGTTGAAATTGGAAATTTACATTTTTCGCTTTTGTCAGACAATTGCAATATTCTCACAATAAGCTAATTAGCTCAATTGGAGCATTTCTAGCATGTTTGGTTGAAATTGGCAATTTACATTTTTCCGTTTGGTCAAACGTTTGTAATATTCTCACAATAAGCTAATTAGCTCAATTGGAGCATTTCTAGCATGTTTGGTTGAAATTGGAAATTTACATTTTTCACTTTTGTCAAACAATTGCAATATTCTCACAATAAGCTAATTAGCTCAATTGGAGCATTTCTAGCATGTTTGGTTGAAATTGAAAATTTAAATTTTCAGTTTTGTCAGACGTTTGTAAAATTCTTACAGTAGGCTTATTTGCGCAATTGGAGCATTTCTAGCATGTTTGATTGAAATTGGAATTTTAAAATTTTCACTTTTATCAGACGTTTGTAATATTCTCACAATAAGCTAATTAGCTCAATTGGAGCATTTCTAGCATGTTTGGTTGAAATTGGAAATTTACATTTTTCACTTTTGTCAGACAATTGCAATATTCTCACAATAAGCTAATTAGCTCAATTGGAGCCTTTCTAGCATGTTTGGTTGAAATTGGAAATTTCTATTTTTCAGTTTTGTCAGACAATTGCAATATTCTCACAATAAGCTAATTAGCTCAATTGGAGCATTTCTAGCATGTTTGGTTGAAATTGGCAATTTACATTTTTCAGTTTTGTCAGACGTTTGTAATATTCTCACAATAGGCTCAATTGGAGCATTTCTAGCATGTTTGGTTGAAATTGGAAATTTACATTTTTCACTTTTGTCAAACATTTGTAATATTCTCACAATAAGCTAATTAGCTCAATTGGAGCATTTCTAGCATGTTTGGTTGAAATTGGAAATTTACATTTTTCGCTTTTGTCATACAATTGCAATATTCTCACAATAAGCTAATTAGCTCAATTGGAACATTTCTAGCATGTTTGGTTGAAATTGGAAATTTACATTTTTCAGTTTTGTCAGACGTTTGTAATATTCTCACAATAAGCTAATTAGCTCAATTGGAGCATTTCTAGCATGTTTGGTTGAAATTGGAAATTTACATTTTTCACTTTTGTCAAACAATTGCAATATTCTCACAATAAGCTAATTAGCTCAATTGGAGCATTTCTAGCATGTTTGGTTGAAATTAAAAATTTAAATTTTCAGTTTTGTCAGACGTTTGTAAAATTCTTACAGTAGGCTTATTTGCGCAATTGGAGCATTTCTAGCATGTTTGATTGAAATTAGAATTATAAATTTTTCACTTTTGTCAGACGTTTGTAATATTCTCACAATAAGCTAATTAGCTCAATTGGAGCATTTCTAGCATGTTTGGTTGAAATTGGAAATTTACATTTTTCAGTTTTGTCAGACGTTTGTAATATTCTCACAATAAGCTAATTAGCACAATTGGAGCATTTCTAGCATGTTTGGTTGAAATTGGAATTTTCTATTTTTCAGTTTTGTCAGACGTTTGTAATATTCTCACAATAAGCTAATTAGCTCAATTGGAGCATTTCTAGCATGTTTGGTTGAAATTGGAAATTTACATTTTTCACTTTTGTCAGACAATTGCAATATTCTCACAATAAGCTAATTAGCTCAATTGGAACATTTCTAGCATGTTTGGTTGAAATTGGAAATTTACATTTTTCACTTTTGTCAGACAATTGCAATATTCTCACAATAAGCTAATTAGCTCAATTGGAGCCTTTCTAGCATGTTTGGTTGAAATTGGAAACTTCTATTTTTCAGTTTTGTCAGACGTTTGTAATATTCTCACAATAAGCTAATTAGCTCAATTGGAGCATTTCTAGCATGTTTGGTTGAAATCAGAAATTTACATTTTTTACTTTTGTCAGACGTTTGTAATATTCTCACAATAAGCTAATTAGCTCAATTGGAGCATTTCTAGCATGTTTGGTTGAAATTGGAAATTTACATTTTTCGCTTTTGTCAGACAATTGCAATATTCTCACAATAAGCTAATTAGCTCAATTGGAACATTTCTAGCATGTTTAGTTGAAATTGGAAATTTACATTTTTCAGTTTTGTCAGACGTTTGTAATATTCTCACAATAAGCTAATTAGCTCAATTGGAGCATTTCTAGCATGTTTGGTTGAAATTGGAAATTTACATTTTTCACTTTTGTCAAACAATTGCAATATTCTCACAATAAGCTAATTAGCTCAATTGGAGCATTTCTAGCATGTTTGGTTGAAATTGAAAATTTAAATTTTCAGTTTTGTCAGACGTTTGTAAAATTCTTACAGTAGGCTTATTTGCGCAATTGGAGCATTTCTAGCATGTTTGATTGAAATTAGAATTATAAATTTTTCACTTTTGTCAAACAATAGCAATATTCTCACAATAAGCTAATTAGCTCAATTGGAGCATTTCTAGCATGTTTGGTTGAAATTGGAAATTTACATTTTTCACTTTTGTCAAACAATTGCAATATTCTCACAATAAGCTAATTAGCTCAATTGGAGCATTTCTAGCATGTTTGGTTGAAATTGAAAATTTAAATTTTCAGTTTTGTCAGACGTTTGTAAAATTCTTACAGTAGGCTTATTTGCGCAATTGGAGCATTTCTAGCATGTTTGATTGAAATTAGAATTATGAATTTTTCACTTTTGTCAGACGTTTGTAATATTCTCACAATAAGCTAATTAGCTCAATTGGAGCATTTCTAGCATGTTTGGTTGAAATTGGAAATTTACATTTTTCAGTTTTGTCAGACGTTTGTAATATTCTCACAATAAGCTAATTAGCACAATTGGAGCATTTCTAGCATGTTTGGTTGAAATTGGAATTTTCTATTTTTTAGTTTTGTCAGACGTTTGTAATATTCTCACAATAAGCTAATTAGCTCAATTGGAGCATTTCTAGCTTGTTTGGATGAAATTGGAAATTTACATTTTTCAGTTTTGTCAGACGCTTGTAATATTCTCACAATAAGCTAATTAGCTCAATTGGAGCATTTCTAGCATGTTTGGTTGAAATTGGAAATTTACATTTTTCACTTTTGTCAGACAATTGCAATATTCTCACAATAAGCTAATTAGCTCAATTGGAACATTTCTAGCATGTTTGGTTGAAATTGGAAATTTACATTTTTCACTTTTGTCAGACAATTGCAATATTCTCACAATAAGCTAATTAGCTCAATTGGAGCCTTTCTAGCATGTTTGGTTGAAATTGGAAATTTCTATTTTTCAGTTTTGTCAGACGTTTGTAATATTCTCACAATAAGCTAATTAGCTCAATTGGAGCATTTCTAGCATGTTTGGTTGAAATCAGAAATTTACATTTTTTACTTTTGTCAGACGTTTGTAATATTCTCACAATAAGCTAATTAGCTCAATTGGAGCATTTCTAGCATGTTTGGTTGAAATTGGAAATTTACATTTTTCGCTTTTGTCAGACAATTGCAATATTCTCACAATAAGCTAATTAGCTCAATTGGAGCATTTCTAGCATGTTTGGTTGAAATTGGCAATTTACATTTTTCAGTTTTGTCAGACGTTTGTAATATTCTCACAATAAGCTAATTAGCTCAATTGGAGCATTTCTAGCATGTTTGGTTGAAATTGGAAATTTACATTTTTCACTTTTGTCAAACGTTTGTAATATTCTCACAATAAGCTAATTAGCTCAATTGGAGCATTTCTAGCATGTTTGGTTGAAATTGGAATTTTACAGTTTTCGCTTTTGTCATACAATGCAATATTCTCACAATAAGCTAATTAGCTCAATTGGAGCATTTCTAGCATGTTTGGTTGAAATTGGAAATTTACATTTTTCAGTTTTGTCAGACGTTTGTAATATTCTCACAATAAGCTAATTAGCTCAATTGGAGCATTTCTAGCATGTTTGGTTGAAATTGGAAATTTACATTTTTCACTTTTGTCAAACAATTGCAATATTCTCACAATAAGCTAATTAGCTCAATTGGAGCATTTCTAGCATTTTTGGTTGAAATTGAAAATTTAAATTTTCAGTTTTGTCAGACGTTTGTAAAATTCTTACAGTAGGCTTATTTGCGCAATTGGAGCATTTCTAGCATGTTTGATTGAAATTGGAATTATAAATTTTTCACTTTTGTCAGACGTTTGTAATATTCTCACAATAAGCTAATTAGCTCAATTGGAGCATTTCTAGCATGTTTGGTTGAAATTGGAAATTTACATTTTTCAGTTTTGTCAGACGTTTGTAATATTCTCACAATAAGCTAATTAGCTCAATTGGAGCATTTCTAGCATGTTTGGTTGAAATTGGAAATTTACATTTTTCACTTTTGTCAGACAATTGCAATATTCTCACAATAAGCTAATTAGCTCAATTGGAGCATTTGTAGCATGTTTGGTTGAAATCAGAAATTTACATTTTTCACTTTTGTCAGACAATTGCAATATTCTCACAATAAGCTAATTAGCTCAATTGGAACATTTCTAGCATGTGTGGTTGAAATTGGAAATTTACATTTTTCAGTTTTGTCAGACGTTTGTAATATTCTCACAATAAGCTAATTAGCTCATTTGGAGCATTTCTAGCATGTTTGGTTGAAATCAGAAATTTACATTTTTCACTTTTGTCAAACAATTGCAATATTCTCACAATAAGCTAATTAGCTCAATTTGAGCATTTCTAGCATGTTTGGTTGAAATTGAAAATTTAAATTTTCAGTTTTGTCAGACGTTTGTAAAATTCTTACAGTAGGCTTATTTGCGCAATTGGAGCATTTCTAGCATGTTTGATTGAAATTAGACTTATAAATTTTTCACTTTTGTCAGACGTTTGTAATATTCTCACAATAAGCTAATTAGCTCAATTGGAGCATTTCTAGCATGTTTGGTTGAAATTGGAAATTTACATTTTTCAGTTTTGTCAGACGTTTGTAATATTCTCACAATAAGCTAATTAGCACAATTGGAGCATTTCTAGCATGTTTGGTTGAAATTGGATTTTTCTATTTTTCAGTTTTGTCAGACGTTTGTAATATTCTCACAATAAGCTAATTAGCTCAATTGGAGCATTTCTAGCTTGTTTGGTTGAAATTGGAAATTTACATTTTTCAGTTTTGTCAGACGTTTGTAATATTCTCACAATAAGCTAATTAGCTCAATTGGAGCATTTCTAGCATGTTTGGTTGAAATTGGAAATTTACATTTTTCACTTTTGTCAGACAATTGCAATATTCTCACAATAAGCTAATTAGCTCAATTGGAGCATTTCTAGCATGTTTGGTTGAAATTGGAAATTTACATTTTTCACTTTTGTGAGACAATTGCAATATTCTCACAATAAGCTAATTAGCTCAATTGGAGCATTTCTAGCATGTTTGGTTGAAATTGGCAATTTAAATTTTTCAGTTTTGTCAGACGTTTGTAATATTCTCACAATAAGCTAATTAGCTCAATTGGAGCATTTCTAGCATGTTTGGTTGAAATTGGAAATTTACATTTTTCACTTTTGTCAAACGTTTGTAATATTCTCACAATAAGCTAATTAGCTCAATTGGAGCATTTCTAGCATGTTTGGTTGAAATTGGAAATTTACATTTTTCGCTTTTGTCATACAATTGCAATATTCTCACAATAAGCTAATTAGCTCAATTGGAGCATTTCTAGCATGTTTGGTTGAAATTGGAAATTTACATTTTTCAGTTTTGTCAGACGTTTGTAATATTCTCACAATAAGCTAATTAGCTCAATTGGAGCATTTCTAGCATGTTTGGTTGAAATTGGAAATTTACATTTTTCACTTTTGTCAAACAATTGCAATATTCTCACAATAAGCTAATTAGCTCAATTGGAGCATTTCTAGCATGTTTGGCTGAAATTGAAAATTTACATTTTCAGTTTTGTCAGACGTTTGTAAAATTCTTACAGTAGGCTTATTTGCGCAATTGGAGCATTTCTAGCATGTTTGATTGAAATTGGAATTGTAAATTTTTCACTTTTGTCAGACGTTTGTAATATTCTCACAATAAGCTAATTAGCTCAATTGGAGCATTTCTAGCGTGTTTGGTTGAAATTGGAAATTTACATTTTGCAGTTTTGTCAGACGTTTGTAATATTCTCACAATAAGCTAATTAGCACAATTGGAGCATTTCTAGCATGTTTGGTTGAAATTGGAAATTTACATTTTTCGCTTTTGTCAGACAATTGCAATATTCTCACAATAAGCTAATTAGCTCAATTGGAACATTTCTAGCATGTTTGGTTGAAATTGGAAATTTACATTTTTCACTTTTGTCAGACGTTTGTAATATTCTCACAATAAGCTAATTAGCTCAATTGGAGCATTTCTAGCATGTTTGGTTGAAATCAGAAATTTACATTTTTTACTTTTGTCAGACGTTTGTAATATTCTCACAATAAGCTAATTAGCTCAATTGGAGCATTTCTAGCATGTTTGGTTGAAATTGGAAATTTACATTTTTCAGTTTTGTCAGACGTTTGTAATATTCTCACAATAAGCTAATTAGCTCAATTGGAGCATTTCTAGCATGTTTGGTTGAAATTGGAAATTTACATTTTTCACTTTTGTCAGACAATTGCAATATTCTATCAATAAGCTAATTAGCTCAATTGGAGCATTTCTAGCATGTTTGGTTGAAATTGGAAATTTACATTTTTCAGTTTTGTCGGACGTTTGTAATATTCTCACAATAAGCTAATTAGCTCAATTGGAGCATTTCTAGCATGTTTGGTTGAAGTTGAAAATTTACATTTTTCAGTTTTGTCAGAGGTTTGTAATATTCTCACAATAAGCTAACTAGCTCAATTGGAGCATTTCTAGCATGTTTGGTTGAAATTGAAAATTTACATTTTTCAGTTTTGTCAGACGTTTGTAATATTTTCACAATAAGCTAATTAGCTCAATTGGAGCATTTCTAGCATGTTTAGTTGAAATTGGAAATTTGCATTTTTCACTTTTGTCAGACAATTGCAATATTCTCACAATAAGCTAATTAGCTCAATTGGAGCATTTCTAGCATGTTTGGTTGAAATCAGAAATTTACATTTTTTACTTTTGTCAGACGTTTGTAATATTCTCACAATAAGCTAATTAGCTCAATTGGAGCATTTCTAGCATGTTTGGTTGAAATTGGAAATTTACATTTTTCGCTTTTGTCAGACAATTGCAATATTCTCACAATAAGCTAATTAGCTCAATTGGAGCATTTCTAGCATGTTTGGTTGAAATTGGAAATTTACAGTTTTCGCTTTTGTCATACAATGCAATATTCTCACAATAAGCTAATTAGCTCAATTGGAGCATTTCTAGCATGTTTGGTTGAAATTGGAAATTTACATTTTTCAGTTTTGTCAGACGTTTGTAATATTCTCACAATAAGCTAATTAGCTCAATTGGAGCATTTCTAGCATGTTTGGTTGAAATTGGAAATTTACATTTTTCACTTTTGTCAAACAATTGCAATATTCTCACAATAAGCTAATTAGCTCAATTGGAGCATTTCTAGCATGTTTGGTTGAAATTGAAAATTTAAATTTTCAGTTTTGTCAGACGTTTGTAAAATTCTTACAGTAGGCATATTTGCGCAATTGGAGCATTTCTAGCATGTTTGATTGAAATTGGAATTGTAAATTTTTCACTTTTGTCAGACGTTTGTAATATTCTCACAATAAGCTAATTAGCTCAATTGGAGCATTTCTAGCATGTTTGGTTGAAATTGGAAATTTACATTTTTCAGTTTTGTCAGACGTTTGTAATATTCTCACAATAAGCTAATTAGCTCAATTGGAGCATTTCTAGCATGTTTGGTTGAAATCAGAAATTTACATTTTTTACTTTTGTCAGACGTTTGTAATATTCTCACAATAAGCTAATTAGCTCAATTGGAGCATTTCTAGCATGTTTGGTTGAAATTGGAAATTTACATTTTTCAGTTTTGTCAGACGTTTGTAATATTCTCACAATAAGCTAATTAGCTCAATTGGAGCATTTCTAGCATGTTTGGTTGAAATTGGAAATTTACATTTTTCACTTTTGTCAGACAATTGCAATATTCTATCAATAAGCTAATTAGCTCAATTGGAGCATTTCTAGCATGTTTGGTTGAAATTGGAAATTTACATTTTTCAGTTTTGTCGGACGTTTGTAATATTCTCACAATAAGCTAATTAGCTCAATTGGAGCATTTCTAGCATGTTTGGTTGAAGTTGAAAATTTACATTTTTCAGTTTTGTCAGAGGTTTGTAATATTCTCACAATAAGCTAACTAGCTCAATTGGAGCATTTCTAGCATGTTTGGTTGAAATTGAAAATTTACATTTTTCAGTTTTGTCAGACGTTTGTAATATTTTCACAATAAGCTAATTAGCTCAATTGGAGCATTTCTAGCATGTTTAGTTGAAATTGGAAATTTGCATTTTTCACTTTTGTCAGACAATTGCAATATTCTCTCAATAAGCTAATTAGCTCAATTGGAGCATTTCTAGCATGTTTGGTTGAAATTGGAAATTTACATTTTTCAGTTTTGTCAGACGTTTGTACACTTCTTACAGTAAGCTTATTTCCGCATTTGGAGCATTTCTAGCATGTTTGGTTGAAATTGGAAATTTACATTTTTCAGTTTTGTCAGACGTTTGTAATATTCTCACAATAAGCTAATTAGCACAATTGGAGCATTTCTAGCATGTTTGGTTGAAATTGGATTTTTCTATTTTTCAGTTTTGTCAGACGTTTGTAATATTCTCACAATAAGCTAATTAGCTCAATTGGAGCATTTCTAGCTTGTTTGGTTGAAATTGGAAATTTACATTTTTCAGTTTTGTCAGACGTTTGTAATATTCTCACAATAAGCTAATTAGCTCAATTGGAGCATTTCTAGCATGTTTGGTTGAAATTGGAAATTTACATTTTTCACTTTTGTCAGACAATTGCAATATTCTCACAATAAGCTAATTAGCTCAATTGGAGCATTTCTAGCATGTTTGGTTGAAATTGGAAATTTACATTTTTCGCTTTTGTCAGACAATTGCAATATTCTCACAATAAGCTAATTAGCTCAATTGGAGCATTTATAGCATGTTTGGTTGAAATTGGCAATTTAAATTTTTCAGTTTTGTCAGACGTTTGTAATATTCTCACAATAAGCTAATTAGCTCAATTGGAGCATTTCTAGCATGTTTGGTTGAAATTGGAAATTTACATTTTTCACTTTTGTCAAACGTTTGTAATATTCTCACAATAAGCTAATTAGCTCAATTGGAGCATTTCTAGCATGTTTGGTTGAAATTGGAAATTTACATTTTTCGCTTTTGTCATACAATTGCAATATTCTCACAATAAGCTAATTAGCTCAATTGGAGCATTTCTAGCATGTTTGGTTGAAATTGGAAATTTACATTTTTCAGTTTTGTCAGACGTTTGTAATATTCTCACAATAAGCTAATTAGCTCAATTGGAGCATTTCTAGCATGTTTGGTTGAAATTGGAAATTTACATTTTTCACTTTTGTCAAACAATTGCAATATTCTCACAATAAGCTAATTAGCTCAATTGGAGCATTTCTAGCATGTTTGGTTGAAATTGAAAATTTAAATTTTCAGTTTTGTCAGACGTTTGTAAAATTCTTACAGTAGGCTTATTTGCGCAATTGGAGCATTTCTAGCATGTTTGATTGAAATTGGAATTGTAAATTTTTCACTTTTGTCAGACGTTTGTAATATTCTCACAATAAGCTAATTAGCTCAATTGGAGCATTTCTAGCATGTTTGGTTGAAATTGGAAATTTACATTTTTCAGTTTTGTCAGACGTTTGTAATATTCTCACAATAAGCTAATTAGCTCAATTGGAGCATTTCTAGCATGTTTGGTTGAAATCAGAAATTTACATTTTTTACTTTTGTCAGACGTTTGTAATATTCTCACAATAAGCTAATTAGCTCAATTGGAGCAATTCTAGCATGTTTGGTTGAAATTGGAAATTTACATTTTTCAGTTTTGTCAGACGTTTGTAATATTCTCACAATAAGCTAATTAGCTCAATTGGAGCATTTCTAGCATGTTTGGTTGAAATTGGAAATTTACATTTTTCACTTTTGTCAGACAATTGCAATATTCTATCAATAAGCTAATTAGCTCAATTGGAGCATTTCTAGCATGTTTGGTTGAAATTGGAAATTTACATTTTTCAGTTTTGTCGGACGTTTGTAATATTCTCACAATAAGCTAATTAGCTCAATTGGAGCATTTCTAGCATGTTTGGTTAAAGTTGAAAATTTACATTTTTCAGTTTTGTCAGAGGTTTGTAATATTCTCACAATAAGCTAACTAGCTCAATTGGAGCATTTCTAGCATGTTTGGTTGAAATTGAAAATTTACATTTTTCAGTTTTGTCAGACGTTTGTAATATTTTCACAATAAGCTAATTAGCTCAATTGGAGCATTTCTAGCATGTTTAGTTGAAATTGGAAATTTGCATTTTTCACTTTTGTCAGACAATTGCAATATTCTCTCAATAAGCTAATTAGCTCAATTGGAGCATTTCTAGCATGTTTGGTTGAAATTGGAAATTTACATTTTTCAGTTTTGTCAGACGTTTGTACACTTCTTACAGTAAGCTTATTTCCGCATTTGGAGCATTTCTAGCATGTTTGGTTGAAATTGGAAATTTACATTTTTCAGTTTTGTCAGACGTTTGTAATATTCTCACAATAAGCTAATTAGCTCAATTATAGCATTTCTAGCATGTTTAGTTGAAATTGGAAATTTGCATTTTTCACTTTTGTCAGACAATTGCAATATTCTCTCAATAAGCTAATTAGCTTAATTGGAGCATTTCTAGCATGTTTGGTTGAAATTGGAAATTTACATTTTTCAGCTTTGTCAGACGTTTGTAAAATTCTTACAGTAGGCTTATTTGCGCAATTTGAGCATTTCTAGCATGTTTGGTTGAAATTGGAAATTTACATTTTTCAGTTTTGTCAGACGTTTGTAATATTCTCACAATAAGCTAATTAGCTCAATTGGAGCATTTCTAGCATGTTTGGTTGAAATTGGAAATTTACATTTTTCACTTTTGTCAGACAATTGCAATATTCTCACAATAAGCTAATTAGCTCAATTGGAGCATTTCTAGCATGTTTGGTTGAAATTGGAAATTTACATTTTTCAGCTTTGTCAGACGTTTGTAATATTCTCACAATAAGCTAATTAGCTCAATTGGAGCATTTCTAGCATGTTTGGTTGAAATTGGAAATTTACATTTTTCACTTTTGTCAGACAATTGCAATATTCTCACAATAAGCTAATTAGCTCAATTGGAGCATTTCTAGCATGTTTGGTTGAAATTGGAAATTTACATTTTTCACTTTTGTCAGACAATTGCAATATTCTCACAATAAGCTAATTAGCTTAATTGGAGCATTTCTAGCATGTTTAGTTGAAATTGGAAATTTACATTTTTCAGTTTTGTCATACGTTTGTAATATTCTCACAATAAGCTAATTAGCTCAATTGGAGCATTTCTAGCATGTTTGGTTGAATCTGGAAATTTACATTTTTCAGTTTTGTCAGACGTTTGTAATATTCTCACAATAAGCTAATTAGCTCAATTGGAGCATTTCTAGCATGTTTGGTTGAAATTGGAAATTTACATTTTTCAGTTATGTCAGACGTTTGTAATATTCTCACAATAAGCTAATTAGCTCAATTGGAGCATTTCTAGCATGTTTGGTTGAAATTGGAAATTTACATTTATCAGTTTTGTCAGACGTTTGTAATATTCTCACAAAAAGCTAATTAGCTCAAATGGAGCATTTCTAGCATGTTTGGTTGAAATTGGAAATTTACATTTTTCAGTTTTGTCAGACGTTTGTAATATTCTCACAATAAGCTAATTAGCTCAATTGGAGCATTTCTAGCATGTTTGGTTGAAATTGGAAATTTACATTTTTCACTTTTGTTAAACAATTGCAATATTCTCACAATAAGCTAATTAGCTCAATTGGAGCATTTCTAGCATGTTTGGTTGAAATTGAAAATTTAATATTTCAGTTTTGTCAGACATTTGTAAAATTCTTACAGTAGGCTTATTTGCGCAATTGGAGCATTTCTAGCATGTTTGATTGAAATTGGAATTTTAAATTTTTCACTTTTGTCAGACGTTTGTAATATTCTCACAATAAGCTAATTAGCTCAATTGGAGCATTTCTAGCATGTTTGGTTGAAATTGGAAATTTACATTTTTCAGTTTTGTCAGACGTTTGTAATATTCTCACAATAAGCTAATTAGCTCAATTGGAGCATTTCTAGCATGTTTGGTTGAAATTGGAAATTTACATTTTTCACTTTTGTCAGACAATTGCAATATTCTCACAATAAGCTAATTAGCTCAATTGGAACATTTCTAGCATGTTTGGTTGAAATTGGAAATTTACATTTTTCACTTTTGTCAGACAATTGCAATATTTTCACAATAAGCTAATTAGCTCAATTGGAGCATTTCTAGCATGTTTGGTTGAAATTGGAAATTTACATTTTTTACTTTTGTCAGACGTTTGTAATATTCTCACAATAAGCTAATTAGCTCAATTGGAGCATTTCTAGCATGTTTGGTTGAAATTGGAAATTTACATTTTTCAGTTTTGTCAGAGGTTTGTAATATTCTCACAATAAGCTAACTAGCTCAATTGGAGCATTTCTAGCATGTTTGGTTGAAATTGAAAATTTACATTTTTCAGTTTTGTCAGACGTTTGTAATATTCTCACAATAAGCTAATTAGCTCAATTGGAGCATTTCTAGCATGTTTAGTTGAAATTGGAATTGTGCATTTTTCACTTTTGTCAGACAATTGCAATATTCTCTCAATAAGCTAATTAGCTCAATTGGAGCATTTCTAGCATGTTTGGTTTAAATTGGAAATTTACATTTTTCAGTTTTGTCAGACGTTTGTACACTTCTTACAGTAAGCTTATTTCCGCATTTGGAGCATTTCTAGCATGTTTGGTTGAAATTGGAAATTTACATTTTTCAGTTTTGTCAGACGTTTGTAATATTCTCACAATAAGCTAATTAGCTCAATTATAGCATTTCTAGCATGTTTAGTTGAAATTGGAAATTTTCATTTTTCACTTTTGTCAGACAATTGCAATATTCTCTCAATAAGCTAATTAGCTCAATTGGAGCATTTCTAGCATGTTTAGTTGAAATTGGAAATTTGCATTTTTCACTTTTGTCAGACAATTGCAATATTCTCTCAATAAGCTAATTAGCTCAATTGGAGCATTTCTAGCATGTTTGGTTGAAATTGGAAATTTACATTTTTCAGTTTTGTCAGACGTTTGTACACTTCTTACAGTAAGCTTATTTCCGCATTTGGAGCATTTTTAGCATGTTTGGTTGAAATTGGAAATTTACATTTTTCAGTTTTGTCAGACGTTTGTAATATTCTCACAATAAGCTAATTAGCTCAATTATAGCATTTCTAGCATGTTTAGTTGAAATTGGAAATTTGCATTTTTCACTTTTGTCAGACAATTGCAATATTCTCTCAATAAGCTAATTAGCTCAATTGGAGCATTTCTAGCATGTTTGGTTGAAATTGGAAATTTACATTTTTCAGCTTTGTCAGACGTTTGTAAAATTCTTACAGTAGGCTTATTTGAGCAATTTGAGCATTTCTAGCATGTTTGGTTGAAATTGGAAATTTACATTTTTCAGTTTTGTCAGACGTTTGTAATATTCTCACAATAAGCTAATTAGCTCAATTGGAGCATTTCTAGCATGTTTGGTTGAAATTGGAAATTTACATTTTTCACTTTTGTCAGACAATTGCAATATTCTCACAATAAGCTAATTAGCTCAATTGGAGCATTTCTAGCATGTTTAGTTGAAACTGGAAATTTACATTTTTCAGTTTTGTCATACGTTTGTAATATTCTCACAATAAGCTAATTAGCTCAATTGGAGCATTTCTAGCATGTTTGGTTGAATCTGGAAATTTACATTTTTTACTTTTGTCAGACGTTTGTAATATTCTCACAATAAGCTAATTAGCTCAATTGGAGCATTTCTAGCATGTATGGTTGAAATTGGAAATTTACATTTTTCAGTTTTGTCAGACGTTTGTAATATTCTCACAATAAGCTAATTAGCTCAATTGGAGCATTTCTAGCATGTTTGGTTGAAATTGGAAATTTACATTTATCAGTTTTGTCAGACGTTTGTAATATTCTCACAAAAAGCTAATTAGCTCAATTGGAGCATTTCTAGCATGTTTGGTTGAAATTGAAAATTTAATATTTCAGTTTTGTCAGACATTTGTAAAATTCTTACAGTAGGCTTATTTGCGCAATTGGAGCATTTCTAGCATGTTTGATTGAATATGGAATTTTAAATTTTTCAGTTTTGTCAGACGTTTGTAATATTCTCACAATAAGCTAATTAGCTCAATTGGAGCATTTCTAGCATGTTTGGTTGAAATTGGAAATTTACATTTTTCAGTTTTGTCAGACGTTTGTAATATTCTCACAATAAGCTAATTAGCTCAATTGGAGCATTTCTAGCATGTTTGGTTGAAATTGGAAATTTACATTTTTCACTTTTGTCAGACAATTGCAATATTCTCACAATAAGCTAATTAGCTCAATTGGAACATTTCTAGCATGTTTGGTTGAAATTGGAAATTTACATTTTTCACTTTTGTCAAACAATTGCAATATTTTCACAATAAGCTAATTAGCTCAATTGGAGCATTTCTAGCATGTTTGGTTGAAATTGGAAATTTACATTTTTCACTTTTGTCAGACAATTGCAATATTTTCACAATAAGCTAATGAGCTCAATTGGAGCATTTCTAGCATGTTTGGTTGAAATTGGAAATTTCTATTTTTCAGTTTTGTCAGACGTTTGTAATATTCTCACAATAAGCTAATTAGCTCAATTGGAGCATTTCTAGCATGTTTGGTTGAAATCAGAAATTTACATTTTTTACTTTTGTCAGACGTTTGTAATATTCTCACAATAAGCTAATTAGCTCAATTGGAGCATTTCTAGCATGTTTGGTTGAAATTGGAAATTTACATTTTTCGCTTTTGTCAGACAATTGCAATATTCTCACAATAAGCTAATTAGCTCAATTGGAGCATTTCTAGCATGTTTGGTTGAAATTGGCAATTTACATTTTTCACTTTTGTCAGACGTTTGTAATATTCTCACAATAAGCTAATTAGCTCAATTGGAGCATTTCTAGCATGTTTGGTTGAAATTGGAAATTTACATTTTTCGCTTTTGTCAGACAATTGCAATATTCTCACAATAAGCTAAATAGCTCAATTGGAGCATTTCTAGCATGTTTGGTTGAAATTGGAAATTTACATTTTTCAGGTTTGTCAGACGTTTGTAATATTCTCACAATAAGCTAATTAGCTCAATTGGAGCATTTCTAGCATGTTTGGTTGTAATTGGAAATTTACATTTTTCACTTTTGTCAAACAATTGCAATATTCTCACAATAAGCTAATTAGCTCAATTGGAGCATTTCTAGCATGTTTGGTTGAAATTGAAAACTTAGATTTTCAGTTTTGTCAGACGTTTGTAAAATTCTTACAGTAGGCTTATTTGCGCAATTGGAGCATTTCTAGCATGTTTGATTGAAATTGGAATTGTAAATTTTTCACTTTTGTCAGACGTTTGTAATATTCTCACAATAAGCTAATTAGCTCAATTGGAGCATTTCTAGCATGTTTGGTTGAAATTGGAAATTTACATTTTTCAGTTTTGTCAGACGTTTGTAATATTCTCACAATAAGCTAATTAGCACAATTGGAGCATTTCTAGCATGTTTGGTTGAAATTGGAAATTTACATTTTTCGCTTTTGTCAGACAATTGCAATATTCTCACAATAAGCTAATTAGCTCAATTGGAACATTTCTAGCATGTTTGGTTGAAATTGGAAATTTACATTTTTCACTTTTGTCAGACAATTGCAATATTCTCACAATAAGCTAATTAGCTCAATTGGAGCATTTCTAGCATGTTTGGTTGAAATTGGAAATTTACATTTTTCAGTTTTGTCAGACGTTTGTAATATTCTCACAATAAGCTAATTAGCTCAATTGGAGCATTTCTAGCATGTTTGGTTGAAATCAGAAATTTACATTTTTTACTTTTGTCAGACGTTTGTAATATTCTCACAATAAGCTAATTAGCTCAATTGGAGCATTTCTAGCATGTTTGGTTGAAATTGGAAATTTACATTTTTCAGTTTTGTCAGACGTTTGTAATATTCTCACAATAAGCTAATTAGCTCAATTGGAGCATTTCTAGCATGTTTGGTTGAAATTGGAAATTTACATTTTTCACTTTTGTCAGACAATTGCAATATTCTATCAATAAGCTAATTAGCTCAATTGGAGCATTTCTAGCATGTTTGGTTGAAATTGGAAATTTACATTTTTCAGTTTTGTCGGACGTTTGTAATATTCTCACAATAAGCTAATTAGCTCAATTGGAGCATTTCTAGCATGTTTGGTTGAAGTTGAAAATTTACATTTTTCAGTTTTGTCAGAGGTTTGTAATATTCTCACAATAAGCTAACTAGCTCAATTGGAGCATTTCTAGCATGTTTGGTTGAAATTGAAAATTTACATTTTTCAGTTTTGTCAGACGTTTGTAATATTTTCACAATAAGCTAATTAGCTCAATTGGAGCATTTCTAGCATGTTTAGTTGAAATTGGAAATTTGCATTTTTCACTTTTGTCAGACAATTGCAATATTCTCTCAATAAGCTAATTAGCTCAATTGGAGCATTTCTAGCATGTTTGGTTGAAATTGGAAATTTACATTTTTCAGTTTTGTCAGACGTTTGTACACTTCTTACAGTAAGCTTATTTCCGCATTTGGAGCATTTCTAGCATGTTTGGTTGAAATTGGAAATTTACATTTTTCAGTTTTGTCAGACGTTTGTAATATTCTCACAATAAGCTAATTAGCTCAATTATAGCATTTCTAGCATGTTTAGTTGAAATTGGAAATTTGCATTTTTCACTTTTGTCAGGCAATTGCAATATTCTCTCAATAAGCTAATAAGCTCAATTGGAGCATTTCTAGCATGTTTGGTTGAAATTGGAAATTTACATTTTTCAGCTTTGTCAGACGTTTGTAAAATTCTTACAGTAGGCTTATTTGCGCAATTTGAGCATTTCTAGCATGTTTGGTTGAAATTGGAAATTTACATTTTTCAGTTTTGTCAGACGTTTGTAATATTCTCACAATAAGCTAATTAGCTCAATTGGAGCATTTTTAGCATGTTTGGTTGAAATTGGAAATTTACATTTTTCACTTTTGTCAGACAATTGCAATATTCTCACAATAAGCTAATTAGCTCAATTGGAGCATTTCTAGCATGTTTGGTTGAAATTGGAAATTTACATTTTTCAGCTTTGTCAGACGTTTGTAATATTCTCACAATAAGCTAATTAGCTCAATTGGAGCATTTCTAGCATGTTTGGTTGAAATTGGAAATTTACATTTTTCACTTTTGTCAGACAATTGCAATATTCTCACAATAAGCTAATTAGCTCAATTGGAGCATTTCTAGCATGTTTAGTTGAAATTGGAAATTTACATTTTTCAGTTTTGTCATACGTTTGTAATATTCTCACAATAAGCTAATTAGCTCAATTGGAGCATTTCTAGCATGTTTGGTTGAATCTGGAAATTTACATTTTTCAGTTTTGTCAGACGTTTGTAATATTCTCACAATAAGCTAATTAGCTCAATTGGAGCATTTCTAGCATGTTTGGTTGAAATTGGAAATTTACATTTTTCAGTTATGTCAGACGTTTGTAATATTCTCACAATAAGCTAATTAGCTCAATTGGAGCATTTCTAGCATGTTTGGTTGAAATTGGAAATTTACATTTATCAGTTTTGTCAGACGTTTGTAATATTCTCACAAAAAGCTAATTAGCTCAAATGGAGCATTTCTAGCATGTTTGGTTGAAATTGGAAATTTACATTTTTCAGTTTTGTCAGACGTTTGTAATATTCTCACAATAAGCTAATTAGCTCAATTGGAGCATTTCTAGCATGTTTGGTTGAAATTGAAAATTTACATTTTTCAGTTTTGTCAGACGTTTGTAATATTTTCACAATAAGCTAATTAGCTCAATTGGAGCATTTCTAGCATGTTTAGTTGAAATTGGAAATTTGCATTTTTCACTTTTGTCAGACAATTGCAATATTCTCTCAATAAGCTAATTAGCTCAATTGGAGCATTTCTAGCATGTTTGGTTGAAATTGGAAATTTACATTTTTCAGTTTTGTCAGACGTTTGTACACTTCTTACAGTAAGCTTATTTCCGCATTTGGAGCATTTCTAGCATGTTTGGTTGAAATTGGAAATTTACATTTTTCAGTTTTGTCAGACGTTTGTAATATTCTCACAATAAGCTAATTAGCTCAATTATAGCATTTCTAGCATGTTTAGTTAAAATTGGAAATTTGCATTTTTCACTTTTGTCAGGCAATTGCAATATTCTCTCAATAAGCTAATTAGCTCAATTGGAGCATTTCTAGCATGTTTGGTTGAAATTGGAAATTTACATTTTTCAGCTTTGTCAGACGTTTGTAAAATTCTTACAGTAGGCTTATTTGCGCAATTTGAGCATTTCTAGCATGTTTGGTTGAAATTGGAAATTTACATTTTTCAGTTTTGTCAGACGTTTGTAATATTCTCACAATAAGCTAATTAGCTCAATTGGAGCATTTCTAGCATGTTTGGTTGAAATTGGAAATTTACATTTTTCACTTTTGTCAGACAATTGCAATATTCTCACAATAAGCTAATTAGCTCAATTGGAGCATTTCTAGCATGTTTGGTTGAAATTGGAAATTTACATTTTTCAGCTTTGTCAGACGTTTGTAATATTCTCACAATAAGCTAATTAGCTCAATTGGAGCATTTCTAGCATGTTTGGTTGAAATTGGAAATTTACATTTTTCACTTTTGTCAGACAATTGCAATATTCTCACAATAAGCTAATTAGCTCAATTGGAGCATTTCTAGCATGTTTGGTTGAAATTGGAAATTTACATTTTTCACTTTTGTCAGACAATTGCAATATTCTCACAATAAGCTAATTAGCTCAATTGGAGCATTTCTAGCATGTTTAGTTGAAATTGGAAATTTACATTTTTCAGTTTTGTCATACGTTTGTAATATTCTCACAATAAGCTAATTAGCTCAATTGGAGCATTTCTAGCATGTTTGGTTGAATCTGGAAATTTACATTTTTCAGTTTTGTCAGACGTTTGTAATATTCTCACAATAAGCTAATTAGCTCAATTGGAGCATTTCTAGCATGTTTGGTTGAAATTGGAAATTTACATTTTTCAGCTTTGTCAGACGTTTGTAAAATTCTTACAGTAGGCTTATTTGAGCAATTTGAGCATTTCTAGCATGTTTGGTTGAAATTGGAAATTTACATTTTTCAGTTTTGTCAGACGTTTGTACACTTCTTACAGTAAGCTTATTTCCGCATTTGGAGCATTTCTAGCATGTTTGGTTGAAATTGGAAATTTACATTTTTCAGCTTTGTCAGACGTTTGTAAAATTCTTACAGTAGGCTTATTTGCGCAATTTGAGCATTTCTAGCATGTTTGGTTGAAATTGGAAATTTACATTTTTCAGTTTTGTCAGACGTTTGTAATATTCTCACAATAAGCTAATTAGCTCAATTGGAGCATTTCTAGCATGTTTGGTTGAAATTGGAAATTTACATTTTTCAGCTTTGTCAGACGTTTGTAATATTCTCACAATAAGCTAATTAGCTCAATTGGAGCATTTCTAGCATGTTTGGTTGAAATTGGAAATTTACATTTTTCACTTTTGTCAGACAACTGCAATATTCTCACAATAAGCTAATTAGCTCAATTGGAGCATTTCTAGCATGTTTAGTTGAAATTTGAAATTTACATTTTTCAGTTTTGTCATACGTTTGTAATATTCTCACAATAAGCTAATTAGCTCAATTGGAGCATTTCTAGCATGTTTGGTTGAATCTGGAAATTTACATTTTTCAGTTTTGTCAGACGTTTGTAATATTCTCACAATAAGCTAATTAGCTCAATTGGAGCATTTCTAGCATGTTGGTTGAAATTGGAAATTTACATTTTTCAGTTATGTCAGACGTTTGTAATATTCTCACAATAAGCTAATTAGCTCAATTGGAGCATTTCTAGCATGTTTGGTTGAAATTGGAAATTTACATTTATCAGTTTTGTCAGACGTTTGTAATATTCTCACAAAAAGCTAATTAGCTCAAATGGAGCATTTCTAGCATGTTTGGTTGAAATTGGAAATTTACATTTTTCAGTTTTGTCAGACGTTTGTAATATTCTCACAATAAGCTAATTAGCTCAATTGGAGCATTTCTAGCATGTTTGGTTGAAATTGAAAATTTACATTTTTCAGTTTTGTCAGACGTTTGTAATATTTTCACAATAAGCTAATTAGCTCAATTGGAGCATTTCTAGCATGTTTAGTTGAAATTGGAAATTTGCATTTTTCACTTTTGTCAGACAATTGCAATATTCTCTCAATAAGCTAATTAGCTCAATTGGAGCATTTCTAGCATGTTTGGTTGAAATTGGAAATTTACATTTTTCAGTTTTGTCAGACGTTTGTACACTTCTTACAGTAAGCTTATTTCCGCATTTGGAGCATTTCTAGCATGTTTGGTTGAAATTGGAAATTTACATTTTTCAGTTTTGTCAGACGTTTGTAATATTCTCACAATAAGCTAATTAGCTCAATTATAGCATTTCTAGCATGTTTAGTTGAAATTGGAAATTTGCATTTTTCACTTTTGTCAGGCAATTGCAATATTCTCTCAATAAGCTAATTAGCTCAATTGGAGCATTTCTAGCATGTTTGGTTGAAATTGGAAATTTACATTTTTCAGCTTTGTCAGACGTTTGTAAAATTCTTACAGTAGGCTTATTTGCGCAATTTGAGCATTTCTAGCATGTTTGGTTGAAATTGGAAATTTACATTTTTCAGTTTTGTCAGACGTTTGTAATATTCTCACAATAAGCTAATTAGCTCAATTGGAGCATTTCTAGCATGTTTGGTTGAAATTGGAAATTTACATTTTTCACTTTTGTGAGACAATTGCAATATTCTCACAATAAGCTAATTAGCTCAATTGGAGCATTTCTAGCATGTTTGGTTGAAATTGGAAATTTACATTTTTCAGCTTTGTCAGACGTTTGTAATATTCTCACAATAAACTAATTAGCTCAATTGGAGCATTTCTAGCATGTTTGGTTGAAATTGGAAATTTACATTTTTCACTTTTGTCAGACAATTGCAATATTCTCACAATAAGCTAATTAGCTCAATTGGAGCATTTCTAGCATGTTTGGTTGAAATTGGAAATTTACATTTTTCACTTTTGTCAGACAATTGCAATATTCTCACAATAAGCTAATTAGCTCAATTGGAGCATTTCTAGCATGTTTAGTTGAAATTGGAAATTTACATTTTTCAGTTTTGTCATACGTTTGTAATATTCTCACAATAAGCTAATTAGCCCAATTGGAGCATTTCTAGCATGTTTGGTTGAATCTGGAAATTTACATTTTTCAGTTTTGTCAGACGTTTGTAATATTCTCACAATAAGCTAATTAGCTCAATTGGAGCATTTCTAGCATGTTTGGTTGAAATTGGAAATTTACATTTTTCAGTTATGTCAGACGTTTGTAATATTCTCACAATAAGCTAATTAGCTCAATTGGAGCATTTCTAGCATGTTTGGTTGAAATTGGAAATTTACATTTATCAGTTTTGTCAGACGTTTGTAATATTCTCACAAAAAGCTAATTAGCTCAAATGGAGCATTTCTAGCATGTTTGGTTGAAATTGGAAATTTACATTTTTCAGTTTTGTCAGACGTTTGTAATATTCTCACAATAAGCTAATTAGCTCAATTGGAGCATTTCTAGCATGTTTGGTTGAAATTGGAAATTTACATTTTTCACTTTTGTTAAACAATTGCAATATTCTCACAATAAGCTAATTAGCTCAATTGGAGCATTTCTAGCATGTTTGGTTGAAATTGAAAATTTAATATTTCAGTTTTGTCAGACATTTGTAAAATTCTTACAGTAGGCTTATTTGCGCAATTGGAGCATTTCTAGCATGTTTGATTGAAATTGGAATTTTAAATTTTTCACTTTTGTCAGACGTTTGTAATATTCTCACAATAAGCTAATTAGCTCAATTGGAGCATTTCTAGCATGTTTGGTTGAAATTGGAAATTTACATTTTTCAGTTTTGTCAGACGTTTGTAATATTCTCACAATAAGCTAATTAGCTCAATTGGAGCATTTCTAGCATGTTTGGTTGAAATTGGAAATTTACATTTTTCACTTTTGTCAGACAATTGCAATATTCTCACAATAAGCTAATTAGCTCAATTGGAACATTTCTAGCATGTTTGGTTGAAATTGAAAATTTACATTTTTCACTTTTGTCAGACAATTGCAATATTTTCACAATAAGCTAATTAGCTCAATTGGAGCATTTCTAGCATGTTTGGTTGAAATTGGAAATTTACATTTTTCAGTTTTGTCAGAGGTTTGTAATATTCTCACAATAAGCTAACTAGCTCAATTGGAGCATTTCTAGCATGTTTGGTTGAAATTGAAAATTTACATTTTTCAGTTTTGTCAGACGTTTGTAATATTCTCACAATAAGCTAATTAGCTCAATTGGAGCATTTCTAGCATGTTTAGTTGAAATTGGAATTTTGCATTTTTCACTTTTGTCAGACAATTGCAATATTCTCTCAATAAGCTAATTAGCTCAATTGAAGCATTTCTAGCATGTTTGGTTGAAATTGGAAATTTACATTTTTCAGCTTTGTCAGACGTTTGTAAAATTCTTACAGTAGGCTTATTTGAGCAATTTGAGCATTTCTAGCATGTTTGGTTGAAATTGGAAATTTACATTTTTCAGTTTTGTCAGACGTTTGTACACTTCTTACAGTAGGCTTATTTCCGCATTTGGAGCATTTCTAGCATGTTTGGTTGAAATTGGAAATTTACATTTTTCAGTTTTGTCAGACGTTTGTAATATTCTCACAATAAGCTAATTAGCTCAATTATAGCATTTCTAGCATGTTTAGTTGAAATTGGAAATTTGCATTTTTCACTTTTGTCAGGCAATGGCAATATTCTCTCAATAAGCTAATTAGCTCAATTGGAGCATTTCTAGCATGTTTGGTTGAAATTGGAAATTTACATTTTTCAGCTTTGTCAGACGTTTGTAAAATTCTTACAGTAGGCTTATTTGCGCAATTTGAGCATTTCTAGCATGTTTGGTTGAAATTGGAAATTTATATTTTTCAGTTTTGTCAGACGTTTGTAATATTCTCACAATAAGCTAATTAGCTCAATTGGAGCATTTCTAGCATGTTTGGTTGAAATTGGAAATTTACATTTTTCACTTTTGTCAGACAATTGCAATATTCTCACAAAAAGCTAATTAGCTCAATTGGAGCATTTCTAGCATGTTTGGTTGAAATTGGAAATTTACATTTTTCAGCTTTGTCAGACGTTTGTAATATTCTCACAATAAGCTAATTAGCTCAATTGGAGCATTTCTAGCATGTTTGGTTGAAATTGGAAATTTACATTTTTCACTTTTGTCAGACAATTGCAATATTCTCACAATAAGCTAATTAGCTCAATTGGAGCATTTCTAGCATCTTTAGTTGAAATTGGAAATTTACATTTTTCAGTTTTGTCATACGTTTGTAATATTCTCACAATAAGCTAATTAGCTCAATTGGAGCATTTCTAGCATGTTTGGTTGAATCTGGAAATTTACATTTTTCAGTTTTGTCAGACGTTTGTAATATTCTCACAATAAGCTAATTAGCTCAATTGGAGCATTTCTAGCATGTTTGGTTGAAATTGGAAATTTACATTTTTCAGTTATGTCAGACGTTTGTAATATTCTCACAATAAGCTAATTAGCTCAATTGGAGCATTTCTAGCATGTTTGGTTGAAATTGGAAATTTACATTTATCAGTTTTGTCAGACGTTTGTAATATTCTCACAAAAAGCTAATTAGCTCAAATGGAGCATTTCTAGCATGTTTGGTTGAAATTGGAAATTTACATTTTTCAGTTTTGTCAGACGTTTGTAATATTCTCACAATAAGCTAATTAGCTCAATTGGAGCATTTCTAGCATGTTTGGTTGAAATTGAAAATTTACATTTTTCAGTTTTGTCAGACGTTTGTAATATTTTCACAATAAGCTAATTAGCTCAATTGGAGCATTTCTAGCATGTTAAGTTGAAATTGGAAATTTGCATTTTTCACTTTTGTCAGACAATTGCAATATTCTCTCAATAAGCTAATTAGCTCAATTGGAGCATTTCTAGCATGTTTGGTTGAAATTGGAAATTTACATTTTTCAGTTTTGTCAGACGTTTGTACACTTCTTACAGTAAGCTTATTTCCGCATTTGGAGCATTTCTAGCATGTTTGGTTGAAATTGGAAATTTACATTTTTCAGTTTTGTCAGACGTTTGTAATATTCTCACAATAAGCTAATTAGCTCAATTATAGCATTTCTAGCATGTTTAGTTGAAATTGGAAATTTGCATTTTTCACTTTTGTCAGGCAATTGCAATATTCTCTCAATAAGCTAATTAGCTCAATTGGAGCATTTCTAGCATGTTTGGTTGAAATTGGAAATTTACATTTTTCAGCTTTGTCAGACGTTTGTAAAATTCTTACAGTAGGCTTATTTGCGCAATTTGAGCATTTCTAGCATGTTTGGTTGAAATTGGAAATTTACATTTTTCAGTTTTGTCAGACGTTTGTAATATTCTCACAATAAGCTAATTAGCTCAATTGGAGCAGTTCTAGCATGTTTGGTTGAAATTGGAAATTTACATTTTTCACTTTTGTCAGACAATTGCAATATTCTCACAATAAGCTAATTAGCTCAATTGGAGCATTTCTAGCATGTTTGGTTGAAATTGGAAATTTACATTTTTCAGCTTTGTCAGACGTTTGTAATATTCTCACAATAAGCTAATTAGCTCAATTGGAGCATTTCTAGCATGTTTGGTTGAAATTGGAAATTTACATTTTTCACTTTTGTCAGACAATTGCAATATTCTCACAATAAGCTAATTAGCTCAATTGGAGCATTTCTAGCATGTTTGGTTGAAATTGGAAATTTACATTTTTCACTTTTGTCAGACAATTGCAATATTCTCACAATAAGCTAATTAGCTCAATTGGAGCATTTCTAGCATGTTTAGTTGAAATTGGAAATTTACATTTTTCAGTTTTGTCATACGTTTGTAATATTCTCACAATAAGCTAATTAGCTCAATTGGAGCATTTCTAGCATGTTTGGTTGAATCTGGAAATTTACATTTTTCAGTTTTGTCAGACGTTTGTAATATTCTCACAATAAGCTAATTAGCTCAATTGGAGCATTTCTAGCATGTTTGGTTGAAATTGGAAATTTACATTTTTCAGTTATGTCAGACGTTTGTAATATTCTCACAATAAGCTAATTAGCTCAATTGGAGCATTTCTAGCATGTTTGGTTGAAATTGGAAATTTACATTTATCAGTTTTGTCAGACGTTTGTAATATTCTCACAAAAAGCTAATTAGCTCAAATGGAGCATTTCTAGCATGTTTGGTTGAAATTGGAAATTTACATTTTTCAGTTTTGTCAGACGTTTGTAATATTCTCACAATAAGCTAATTAGCTCAATTGGAGCATTTCTAGCATGTTTGGTTGAAATTGGAAATTTACATTTTTCACTTTTGTTTAACAATTGCAATATTCTCACAATAAGCTAATTAGCTCAATTGGAGCATTTCTAGCATGTTTGGTTGAAATTGAAAATTTAATATTTCAGTTTTGTCAGACATTTGTAAAATTCTTACAGTAGGCTTATTTGCGCAATTGGAGCATTTCTAGCATGTTTGATTGAAATTGGAATTTTAAATTTTTCACTTTTGTCAGACGTTTGTAATATTCTCACAATAAGCTAATTAGCTCAATTGGAGCATTTCTAGCATGTTTGGTTGAAATTGGAAATTTACATTTTTCAGTTTTGTCAGACGTTTGTAATATTCTCACAATAAGCTAATTAGCTCAATTGGAGCATTTCTAGCATGTTTAGTTGAAATTGGAAATTTACATTTTTCAGTTTTGTCATACGTTTGTAATATTCTCACAATAAGCTAATTAGCTCAATTGGAGCATTTCTAGCATGTTTGGTTGAATCTGGAAATTTACATTTTTCAGTTTTGTCAGACGTTTGTAATATTCTCACAATAAGCTAATTAGCTCAATTGGAGCATTTCTAGCATGTTTGGTTGAAATTGGAAATTTACATTTTTCAGTTATGTCAGACGTTTGTAATATTCTCACAATAAGCTAATTAGCTCAATTGGAGCATTTCTAGCATGTTTGGTTGAAATTGGAAATTTACATTTATCAGTTTTGTCAGACGTTTGTAATATTCTCACAAAAAGCTAATTAGCTCAAATGGAGCATTTCTAGCATGTTTGGTTGAAATTGGAAATTTACATTTTTCAGTTTTGTCAGACGTTTGTAATATTCTCACAATAAGCTAATTAGCTCAATTGGAGCATTTCTAGCATGTTTGGTTGAAATTGAAAATTTACATTTTTCAGTTTTGTCAGACGTTTGTAATATTTTCACAATAAGCTAATTAGCTCAATTGGAGCATTTCTAGCATGTTAAGTTGAAATTGGAAATTTGCATTTTTCACTTTTGTCAGACAATTGCAATATTCTCTCAATAAGCTAATTAGCTCAATTGGAGCATTTCTAGCATGTTTGGTTGAAATTGGAAATTTACATTTTTCAGTTTTGTCAGACGTTTGTACACTTCTTACAGTAAGCTTATTTCCGCATTTGGAGCATTTCTAGCATGTTTGGTTGAAATTGGAAATTTACATTTTTCAGTTTTGTCAGACGTTTGTAATATTCTCACAATAAGCTAATTAGCTCAATTATAGCATTTCTAGCATGTTTAGTTGAAATTGGAAATTTGCATTTTTCACTTTTGTCAGGCAATTGCAATATTCTCTCAATAAGCTAATTAGCTCAATTGGAGCATTTCTAGCATGTTTGGTTGAAATTGGAAATTTACATTTTTCAGCTTTGTCAGACGTTTGTAAAATTCTTACAGTAGGCTTATTTGCGCAATTTGAGCATTTCTAGCATGTTTGGTTGAAATTGGAAATTTACATTTTTCAGTTTTGTCAGACGTTTGTAATATTCTCACAATAAGCTAATTAGCTCAATTGGAGCAGTTCTAGCATGTTTGGTTGAAATTGGAAATTTACATTTTTCACTTTTGTCAGACAATTGCAATATTCTCACAATAAGCTAATTAGCTCAATTGGAGCATTTCTAGCATGTTTGGTTGAAATTGGAAATTTACATTTTTCAGCTTTGTCAGACGTTTGTAATATTCTCACAATAAGCTAATTAGCTCAATTGGAGCATTTCTAGCATGTTTGGTTGAAATTGGAAATTTACATTTTTCACTTTTGTCAGACAATTGCAATATTCTCACAATAAGCTAATTAGCTCAATTGGAGCATTTCTAGCATGTTTGGTTGAAATTGGAAATTTACATTTTTCACTTTTGTCAGACAATTGCAATATTCTCACAATAAGCTAATTAGCTCAATTGGAGCATTTCTAGCATGTTTAGTTGAAATTGGAAATTTACATTTTTCAGTTTTGTCATACGTTTGTAATATTCTCACAATAAGCTAATTAGCTCAATTGGAGCATTTCTAGCATGTTTGGTTGAATCTGGAAATTTACATTTTTCAGTTTTGTCAGACGTTTGTAATATTCTCACAATAAGCTAATTAGCTCAATTGGAGCATTTCTAGCATGTTTGGTTGAAATTGGAAATTTACATTTTTCAGTTATGTCAGACGTTTGTAATATTCTCACAATAAGCTAATTAGCTCAATTGGAGCATTTCTAGCATGTTTGGTTGAAATTGGAAATTTACATTTATCAGTTTTGTCAGACGTTTGTAATATTCTCACAAAAAGCTAATTAGCTCAAATGGAGCATTTCTAGCATGTTTGGTTGAAATTGGAAATTTACATTTTTCAGTTTTGTCAGACGTTTGTAATATTCTCACAATAAGCTAATTAGCTCAATTGGAGCATTTCTAGCATGTTTGGTTGAAATTGGAAATTTACATTTTTCACTTTTGTTTAACAATTGCAATATTCTCACAATAAGCTAATTAGCTCAATTGGAGCATTTCTAGCATGTTTGGTTGAAATTGAAAATTTAATATTTCAGTTTTGTCAGACATTTGTAAAATTCTTACAGTAGGCTTATTTGCGCAATTGGAGCATTTCTAGCATGTTTGATTGAAATTGGAATTTTAAATTTTTCACTTTTGTCAGACGTTTGTAATATTCTCACAATAAGCTAATTAGCTCAATTGGAGCATTTCTAGCATGTTTGGTTGAAATTGGAAATTTACATTTTTCAGTTTTGTCAGACGTTTGTAATATTCTCACAATAAGCTAATTAGCTCAATTGGAGCATTTCTAGCATGTTTGGTTGAAATTGGAAATTTACATTTTTCACTTTTGTCAGACAATTGCAATATTCTCACAATAAGCTAATTAGCTCAATTGGAACATTTCTAGCATGTTTGGTTGAAATTGGAAATTTACATTTTTCACTTTTGTCAGACAATTGCAATATTTTCACAATAAGCTAATTAGCTCAATTGGAGCATTTCTAGCATGTTTGGTTGAAATTGGAAATTTACATTTTTTACTTTTGTCAGACGTTTGTAATATTCTCACAATAAGCTAATTAGCTCAATTGGAGCATTTCTAGCATGTTTGGTTGAAATTGGAAATTTACATTTTTCAGTTTTGTCAGAGGTTTGTAATATTCTCACAATAAGCTAACTAGCTCAATTGGAGCATTTCTAGCATGTTTGGTTGAAATTGAAAATTTACATTTTTCAGGTTTGTCAGACGTTTGTAATATTCTCACAATAAGCTAATTAGCTCAATTGGAGCATTTCTAGCATGTTTAGTTGAAATTGGAATTTTGCATTTTTCACTTTTGTCAGACAATTGCAATATTCTCTCAATAATATAATTAGCTCAATTGGAGCATTTCTAGCATGTTTGGTTTAAATTGGAAATTTACATTTTTCAGTTTTGTCAGACGTTTGTACACTTCTTACAGTAAGCTTATTTCCGCATTTGGAGCATTTCTAGCATGTTTGGTTGAAATTGGAAATTTACATTTTTCAGTTTTGTCAGACGTTTGTAATATTCTCACAATAAGCTAATTAGCTCAAGTATAGCATTTCTAGCATGTTTAGTTGAAATTGGAAATTTTCATTTTTCACTTTTGTCAGACAATTGCAATATTCTCTCAATAAGCTAATTAGCTCAATTGGAGCATTTCTAGCATGTTTAGTTGAAATTGGAAATTTGCATTTTTCACTTTTGTCAGACAATTGCAATATTCTCTCAATAAGCTAATTAGCTCAATTGGAGCATTTCTAGCATGTTTGGTTGAAATTGGAAATTTACATTTTTCAGTTTTGTCAGACGTTTGTACACTTCTTACAGTAAGCTTATTTCCGCATTTGGAGCATTTCTAGCATGTTTGGTTGAAATTGGAAATTTACATTTTTCAGTTTTGTCAGACGTTTGTAATATTCTCACAATAAGCTAATTAGCTCAATTATAGCATTTCTAGCATGTTTAGTTGAAATTGGAAATTTGCATTTTTCACTTTTGTCAGACAATTGCAATATTCTCTCAATAAGCTAATTAGCTCAATTGGAGCATTTCTAGCATGTTTGGTTGAAATTGGAAATTTACATTTTTCAGCTTTGTCAGACGTTTGTAAAATTCTTACAGTAGGCTTATTTGAGCAATTTGAGCATTTCTAGCATGTTTGGTTGAAATTGGAAATTTACATTTTTCAGTTTTGTCAGACGTTTGTAATATTCTCACAATAAGCTAATTAGCTCAATTGGAGCATTTCTAGCATGTTTGGTTGAAATTGGAAATTTACATTTTTCACTTTTGTCAGACGTTTGTAATATTCTCACAGTAAGCTAATTAGCTCAATTGGAGCATTTCTAGCATGTTTGGTTGAAATTGGAAATTTACATTTTTCAATTTTGTCAGACAATTGCAATATTCTCACAATAAGCTAATTAGCTCAATTGGAACATTTCTAGCATGTTTGGTTGAAATTGGAAATTTACATTTTTCACTTTTGTCAGACAATTGCAATATTTTCACATTAAGCTAATTAGCTCAATTGGAGCATTTCTAGCATGTTTGGTTGAAATTGGAAATTTACATTTTTCACTTTTGTCAGACAATTGCAATATTTTCACAATAAGCTAATTAGCTCAATTGGAGCATTTCTAGCATGTTTGGTTGAAATTGGAAATTTCTATTTTTCAGTTTTGTCAGACGTTTGTAATATTCTCACAATAAGCTAATTAGCTCAATTGGAGCATTTCTAGCATGTTTGGTTGAAATCAGAAATTTACATTTTTTACTTTTGTCAGACGTTTGTAATATTCTCACAATAAGCTAATTAGCTCAATTGGAGCATTTCTAGCATGTTTGGTTGAAATTGGAAATTTACATTTTTCGCTTTTGTCAGACAATTGCAATATTCTCACAATAAGCTAATTAGCTCAATTGGAGCATTTCTAGCATGTTTAGTTGAAATTGGAATTTTGCATTTTTCACTTTTGTCAGACAATTGCAATATTCTCACAATAAGCTAATTAGCTCAATTGGAACATTTCTAGCATGTTTGGTTGAAATTGGAAATTTACATTTTTCACTTTTGTCAGACAATTGCAATATTTTCACAATAAGCTAATTAGCTCAATTGGAGCATTTCTAGCATGTTTGGTTGAAATTGGAAATTTACATTTTTTACTTTTGTCAGACGTTTGTAATATTCTCACAATAAGCTAATTAGCTCAATTGGAGCATTTCTAGCATGTTTGGTTGAAATTGGAAATTTACATTTTTCAGTTTTGTCAGAGGTTTGTAATATTCTCACAATAAGCTAACTAGCTCAATTGGAGCATTTCTAGCATGTTTGGTTGAAATTGAAAATTTACATTTTTCAGGTTTGTCAGACGTTTGTAATATTCTCACAATAAGCTAATTAGCTCAATTGGAGCATTTCTAGCATGTTTAGTTGAAATTGGAATTTTGCATTTTTCACTTTTGTCAGACAATTGCAATATTCTCTCAATAATATAATTAGCTCAATTGGAGCATTTCTAGCATGTTTGGTTTAAATTGGAAATTTACATTTTTCAGTTTTGTCAGACGTTTGTACACTTCTTACAGTAAGCTTATTTCCGCATTTGGAGCATTTCTAGCATGTTTGGTTGAAATTGGAAATTTACATTTTTCAGTTTTGTCAGACGTTTGTAATATTCTCACAATAAGCTAATTAGCTCAAGTATAGCATTTCTAGCATGTTTAGTTGAAATTGGAAATTTTCATTTTTCACTTTTGTCAGACAATTGCAATATTCTCTCAATAAGCTAATTAGCTCAATTGGAGCATTTCTAGCATGTTTAGTTGAAATTGGAAATTTGCATTTTTCACTTTTGTCAGACAATTGCAATATTCTCTCAATAAGCTAATTAGCTCAATTGGAGCATTTCTAGCATGTTTGGTTGAAATTGGAAATTTACATTTTTCAGTTTTGTCAGACGTTTGTACACTTCTTACAGTAAGCTTATTTCCGCATTTGGAGCATTTCTAGCATGTTTGGTTGAAATTGGAAATTTACATTTTTCAGTTTTGTCAGACGTTTGTAATATTCTCACAATAAGCTAATTAGCTCAATTATAGCATTTCTAGCATGTTTAGTTGAAATTGGAAATTTGCATTTTTCACTTTTGTCAGACAATTGCAATATTCTCTCAATAAGCTAATTAGCTCAATTGGAGCATTTCTAGCATGTTTGGTTGAAATTGGAAATTTACATTTTTCAGCTTTGTCAGACGTTTGTAAAATTCTTACAGTAGGCTTATTTGAGCAATTTGAGCATTTCTAGCATGTTTGGTTGAAATTGGAAATTTACATTTTTCAGTTTTGTCAGACGTTTGTAATATTCTCACAATAAGCTAATTAGCTCAATTGGAGCATTTCTAGCATGTTTGGTTGAAATTGGAAATTTACATTTTTCACTTTTGTCAGACGTTTGTAATATTCTCACAGTAAGCTAATTAGCTCAATTGGAGCATTTCTAGCATGTTTGGTTGAAATTGGAAATTTACATTTTTCAATTTTGTCAGACAATTGCAATATTCTCACAATAAGCTAATTAGCTCAATTGGAACATTTCTAGCATGTTTGGTTGAAATTGGAAATTTACATTTTTCACTTTTGTCAGACAATTGCAATATTTTCACATTAAGCTAATTAGCTCAATTGGAGCATTTCTAGCATGTTTGGTTGAAATTGGAAATTTACATTTTTCACTTTTGTCAGACAATTGCAATATTTTCACAATAAGCTAATTAGCTCAATTGGAGCATTTCTAGCATGTTTGGTTGAAATTGGAAATTTCTATTTTTCAGTTTTGTCAGACGTTTGTAATATTCTCACAATAAGCTAATTAGCTCAATTGGAGCATTTCTAGCATGTTTGGTTGAAATCAGAAATTTACATTTTTTACTTTTGTCAGACGTTTGTAATATTCTCACAATAAGCTAATTAGCTCAATTGGAGCATTTCTAGCATGTTTGGTTGAAATTGGAAATTTACATTTTTCGCTTTTGTCAGACAATTGCAATATTCTCACAATAAGCTAATTAGCTCAATTGGAGCATTTCTAGCATGTTTGGTTGAAATTGGCAATTTACATTTTTCACTTTTGTCAGACGTTTGTAATATTCTCACAATAAGCTAATTAGCTCAATTGGAGCATTTCTAGCATGTTTGGTTGAAATTGGAAATTTACATTTTTCGCTTTTGTCAGACAATTGCAATATTCTCACAATAAGCTAAATAGCTCAATTGGAGCATTTCTAGCATGTTTGGTTGAAATTGGAAATTTACATTTTTCAGTTTTGTCAGACGTTTGTAATATTCTCACAATAAGCTAATTAGCTCAATTGGAGCATTTCTAGCATGTTTGGTTGAAATTGGAAATTTACATTTTTCACTTTTGTCAAACAATTGCAATATTCTCACAATAAGCTAATTAGCTCAATTGGAGCATTTCTAGCATGTTTGGTTGAAATTGAAAACTTAGATTTTCAGTTTTGTCAGACGTTTGTAAAATTCTTACAGTAGGCTTATTGCGCAAATGGAGCAATTCTAGCATGTTTGATTGAAATTGGAATTATAAATTTTTCACTTTTGTCAGACGTTTGTAATATTCTCACTATAAGCTAATTAGCTCAATTGGAGCATTTCTAGCATGTTTGGTTGAAATTGGAAATTTACATTTTTCAGTTTTGTCAGACGTTTGTAATATTCTCACAATAAGCTAATTAGCTCAATTGGAGCATTTCTAGCATGTTTGGTTGAAATTGGAAATTTACATTTTTCACTTTTGTCAGACAATTGCAATATTCTCACAATAAGCTAATTAGCTCAATTGGAACATTTCTAGCATGTTTGGTTGAAATTGGAAATTTACATTTTTCACTTTTGTCAGACGTTTGTAATATTCTCACAATAAGCTAATTAGCTCAATTGGAGCATTTCTAGCATGTTTGGTTGAAATTGGAAATTTACATTTTTCGCTTTTGTCAGACAATTGCAATATTCTCACAATAAGCTAATTAGCTCAATTGGAGCATTTCTAGCATGTTTGGTTGAAATTGGAAACTTACATTTTTCAGTTTTGTCAGACGTTTGTAATATTCTCACAATAAGCTAATTAGCTCAATTGGAGCATTTCTAGCATGTTTGGTTGAAATTGGAAATTTACATTTTTCACTTTTGTCAGACGTTTGTAATATTCTCACAGTAAGCTAATTAGCTCAATTGGAGCATTTCTAGCATGTTTGGTTGAAATTGGAAATTTACATTTTTCAATTTTGTCAGACAATTGCAATATTCTCACAATAAGCTAATTAGCTCAATTGGAACATTTCTAGCATGTTTGGTTGAAATTGGAAATTTACATTTTTCACTTTTGTCAGACAATTGCAATATTTTCACATTAAGCTAATTAGCTCAATTGGAGCATTTCTAGCATGTTTGGTTGAAATTGGAAATTTACATTTTTCACTTTTGTCAGACAATTGCAATATTTTCACAATAAGCTAATTAGCTCAATTGGAGCATTTCTAGCATGTTTGGTTGAAATTGGAAATTTCTATTTTTCAGTTTTGTCAGACGTTTGTAATATTCTCACAATAAGCTAATTAGCTCAATTGGAGCATTTCTAGCATGTTTGGTTGAAATCAGAAATTTACATTTTTTACTTTTGTCAGACGTTTGTAATATTCTCACAATAAGCTAATTAGCTCAATTGGAGCATTTCTAGCATGTTTGGTTGAAATTGGAAATTTACATTTTTCGCTTTTGTCAGACAATTGCAATATTCTCACAATAAGCTAATTAGCTCAATTGGAGCATTTCTAGCATGTTTGGTTGAAATTGGCAATTTACATTTTTCACTTTTGTCAGACGTTTGTAATATTCTCACAATAAGCTAATTAGCTCAATTGGAGCATTTCTAGCATGTTTGGTTGAAATTGGAAATTTACATTTTTCGCTTTTGTCAGACAATTGCAATATTCTCACAATAAGCTAAATAGCTCAATTGGAGCATTTCTAGCATGTTTGGTTGAAATTGGAAATTTACATTTTTCAGCTTTGTCAGACGTTTGTAATATTCTCACAATAAGCTAATTAGCTCAATTGGAGCATTTCTAGCATGTTTGGTTGAAATTGGAAATTTACATTTTTCACTTTTGTCAAACAATTGCAATATTCTCACAATAAGCTAATTAGCTCAATTGGAGCATTTCTAGCATGTTTGGTTGAAATTGAAAACTTAGATTTTCAGTTTTGTCAGACGTTTGTAAAATTCTTACAGTAGGCTTATTGCGCAAATGGAGCAATTCTAGCATGTTTGATTGAAATTGGAATTATAAATTTTTCACTTTTGTCAGACGTTTGTAATATTCTCACTATAAGCTAATTAGCTCAATTGGAGCATTTCTAGCATGTTTGGTTGAAATTGGAAATTTACATTTTTCAGTTTTGTCAGACGTTTGTAATATTCTCACAATAAGCTAATTAGCTCAATTGGAGCATTTCTAGCATGTTTGGTTGAAATTGGAAATTTACATTTTTCACTTTTGTCAGACAATTGCAATATTCTCACAATAAGCTAATTAGCTCAATTGGAACATTTCTAGCATGTTTGGTTGAAATTGGAAATTTACATTTTTCACTTTTGTCAGACGTTTGTAATATTCTCACAATAAGCTAATTAGCTCAATTGGAGCATTTCTAGCATGTTTGGTTGAAATTGGAAATTTACATTTTTCGCTTTTGTCAGACAATTGCAATATTCTCACAATAAGCTAATTAGCTCAATTGGAGCATTTCTAGCATGTTTGGTTGAAATTGGAAACTTACATTTTTCAGTTTTGTCAGACGTTTGTAATATTCTCACAATAAGCTAATTAGCTCAATTGGAGCATTTCTAGCATGTTTGGTTGAAATTGGAAATTTACATTTTTCAGTTTTGTCAGACGTTTGTAATATTCTCACAATAAGCTAATTAGCTCAATTGGAGCATTTCTAGCATGTTTGGTTGAAATCAGAAATTTACATTTTTTACTTTTGTCAGACGTTTGTAATATTCTCACAATAAGCTAATTAGCTCAATTGGAGCATTTCTAGCATGTTTGGTTGAAATTTGAAATTTACATTTTTCACTTTTGTCAGACGTTTGTAATATTCTCACAATAAGCTAATTAGCTCAATTGGAGCATTTCTAGCATGTTTGGTTGAAATTGAAAATTTAAATTTTCAGTTTTGTCAGACGTTTGTAAAATTCTTACAGTAGGCTTATTTGCGCAATTGGAGCATTTCTAGCATGTTTGATTGAAATTGGAATTATAAATTTTTCACTTTTGTCAGACGTTTGTAATATTCTCACAATAAGCTAATTAGCTCAATTGGAGCATTTCTAGCATGTTTGGTTGAAATTGGAAATTTACATTTTTCAGTTTTGTCAGACGTTTGTAATATTCTCACAATAAGCTAATTAGCACAATTGGAGCATTTCTAGCATGTTTGGTTGAAATTGGAAATTTACATTTTTCGCTTTTGTCAGACAATTGCAATATTCTCACAATAAGCTAATTAGCTCAATTGAAACATTTCTAGCATGTTTGGTTGAAATTGGAAATTTACATTTTTCACTTTTGTCAGACAATTGCAATATTCTCACAATAAGCTAATTAGCTCAATTGGAGCATTTCTAGCATGTTTGGTTGAAATTGGAAATTTAAATTTTCCAGTTTTGTCAGACGTTTGTAATATTCTCACAATAAGCTAATTAGCTCAATTGGAGCATTTCTAGCATGTCTGGTTGAAATTGGAAATTTACATTTTTCACTTTTGTCAGACGTTTGTAATATTCTCACAATAAGCTAATTAGCTCAATTGGAGCATTTCTAGCATGTTTGGTTGAAATTGGAAATTTACATTTTTCACTTTTGTCAGACGTTTGTAATATTCTAACAATAAGCTAATTAGCTCAATTGGAGCATTTCTAGCATGTTTGGTTGAAATTGGAAATTTACATTTTTCACTTTTGTCAGACAATTGCAATATTCTATCAATAAGCTAATTAGCTCAATTGGAGCATTTCTAGCATGTTTGGTTGAAATTGGAAATTTCTATTTTTCAGTTTTGTCAGACGTTTGTAATATTCTCACAATAAGCTAATTAGCTCAATTGGAGCATTTCTAGCTTGTTTGGTTGAAATTGGAAATTTACATTTTTCACTTTTGTCAGACGTTTGTAATATTCTCACAATAAGCTAATTAGCTCAATTGGATCATTTCTAGCATGTTTGGTTGAAATTGGAAATTTACATTTTTCAGTTTTGTCGGACGTTTGTAATATTCTCACAATAAGCTAATTAGCTCAATTGGAGCATTTCTAGCATGTTTGGTTGAAGTTGAAAATTTACATTTTTCAGTTTTGTCAGAGGTTTGTAATATTCTCACAATAAGCTAACTAGCTCAATTGGAGCATTTCTAGCATGTTTGGTTGAAATTGAAAATTTACATTTTTCAGTTTTGTCAGACGTTTGTAATATTCTCACAATAAGCTAATTAGCTCAATTGGAGCATTTCTAGCATGTTTAGTTGAAATTGGAAATTTGCATTTTTCACTTTTGTCAGACAATTGCAATATTCTCTCAATAAGCTAATTAGCTCAATTGGAGCATTTCTAGCATGTTTGGTTGAAATTGGAAATTTACGTTTTTCAGTTTTGTCAGACGTTTGTACACTTCTTACAGTAAGCTTATTTCCGCATTTGGAGCATTTCTAGCATGTTTGGTTGAAATTGGAAATTTACATTTTTCAGTTTTGTCAGACGTTTGTAATATTCTCAAAATAAGCTAATTAGCTCAATTGGAGCATTTCTAGCATGTTTGGTTGAAATTGGAAATTTGCATTTTTCACTTTTGTCAGACAATTGCAATATTCTCTCAATAAGCTATTTAGCTCAATTGGAGCATTTCTAGCATGTTTGGTTGAAATTGGAAATTTACATTTTTCAGCTTTGTCAGACGTTTGTAAAATTCTTACAGTAGGCTTATTTGCGCAATTTAGGCATTTCTACCATGTTTGGTTGAAATTGGAAATTTACATTTTTCACTTTTGTCATACGTTTGTAATATACTCACAATAAGCTAATTAGCTCAATTGGATCATTTCTAGCATGTTTGGTTGAAATCAGAAATTTACATTTTTTACTTTTGTCAGACGTTTGTAATATTCTCACAATAAGCTAATTAGCTCAATTGGAGCATTTCTAGCATGTTTGGTTGAATTTGGAAACTTACATTTTTCGCTTTTGTCAGACAATTGCAATATTCTCACAATAAGCTAATTAGCTCAATTGGAGCATTTCTAACATGTTTGGTTGAAATTGGCAATTTACATTTTTCAGTTTTGTCAGACGTTTGTAATATTCTCACAATAAGCTAATTAGCTCAATTGGAGCATTTCTAGCATGTTTGGTTGAAATTGGAAATTTACATTTTTCACTTTTGTCAGACGTTTGTAATATTCTCACAATAAGCTAATTAGCTCAATTGGAGCATTTCTAGCATGTTTGGTTGAAATTGGAAATTTACATTTTTCAGTTTTGTCATACGTTTG